>NW_008342399.1:137033-153953 GCF_000622305.1 Nannospalax galili | reverse complement strand
AGATAGATAGATAAGATAGATAATGATAGAATAGTAGATAGATGATGGATGATAGATAGATAATATAAGGATGGATATACAATGATAGATAGATAGATAGATAGATGATAGATAGATAGATGATAGATAGATAGATAGATAGATAGATAGATAGATAGATAGATAGATAGATAGATGATAGATAGCTGATATTCTGAGAGGCGCAGAACATAGAGAAAAACAGAAATGGATAGAGATACTAAGAGCAAAACAGACTGAAGGAGAAACAGGGGAAGACAGAAGATCAGGGACTTTCTGTACTGTTGTTCATTTGTCCTCGGTTAGGATATCAAACAGACCTCTTTGCCCTCACTAGACTGATACTGTACTTGCACCCATTTAATTACTGAGATGGGTTACATACTTACCACCAATTGCCTTGTTCTCACTCGCCCTAACTGCTAATGGGCTATAAATATGGGCTTTAAAAACTAACCCAGGTTTGATGTGGATTTGTGTTCACCTACGTTAATAACATGCTGGGGAAATAGATTAGCCTCCATCTGTCTGTGACTCACTGCACTATGCATTTTACCACCGACCTGGCCTGGCCCACTCCAGCATGATAGAGGACAGTGCCATGACCATATGCAAATCTAGGCCTTTATAATCCAAAGAAACATTGCCAGCAAAACAGAGCATTTACAGCAGGAGCAGCAAGAGCTCCGGTTATAGTGTGATAAGCAGCTAGGGCCTGGGAGACTCTTTCTGGCAGGTGATGAGCCACTTCAGAGGGAAATAGCTAAACAGCTTTAAAAAGAAGGGGCAAAAGGAAAGGGAACCATGGGTTCCAGGCAGCAAAAGTTACAGCAAAATATTAGCTTCCAGACTGATGGTCCGGCAGGGCTTCCAACCCTTCCAGAGCTTCATCCCCAGCAAAAACTAAAGTTAAATTCTGTGTCAAGAGGGACTTAGAAACAAAGGGCTGTTCTAGACAACAGAGAGAAATCAATGAACTTCGTGGAAAAGGGGTTGTGACGTGGCCGCTCTCCGGCACTACTTGCAGAGTGGGTGGATTTTAAGGAGAGGCTGTTGGATGCCTGAGGTAGACTGAAGGAAGTCTGAGTCTGGGCCATTTGGGAGAGAACATGATGGAAATATCTGCCCGATGCCTGGAGAACCTATTTGTTTTGACTACTGCTGCTGCTATTTTCCTTAAGGTTGGGGATCACAGGACTGTGGGAAACCAATGCCCAAGCAGAGCAAATGTGTTCTCTTTGGGCAATAGGGAGGCCCTGTGCTTTGGACAATGTATGCCTTCTAGTGCATCTGCAGTCAGAACAGAGACAGGCATTGTCCATGACTCTCCCTATAACAACCAGAGCAATCATCTTTGGTGCCCTTCCTCTATTCAAGAAATCGTTTCCCTCAATAACCTCAAAAAAAAACCTATGTAGCTAGAAAAGGCCATTGAAATTTTCCTTCATTACACTTGGTATGTTTAATCTTGCCCAAGAGCAACACAGACATTTCTTGCCTAACAAATTTTTATGTAACAGAATGACATACAATTGTTTCTCCTCGATTTTTATATCCACCTTAGTTTGAATTCTTATTTTCTTCATTTCAATATGTTCTTTTATGTGAAGAATTATCTGGTTTATCAACTCCTGGTAAATTCTAATAAAACCAAAATGCTTATAAAAATTAGAACTCAAAATATTTACTAATTTACTATTTAGTTTTTATACAATTATAATTATAAAATAAGGGCACATTCTATTTTAAAGGTATTGCTCACATTCAGTAAGATTCTTCATTTGTGGGTTAGCTTACAGTTAACAAACTTATTATACCCTGTCCTATAAATATGCCCCATAGTCAACCCATAAATATATACCACATTTAACAAAAATGTCATGTACTTAACAAGAATGTAATGAACAATTTGAAAGTTGTTTTCCATTTTAAACACAAGCAGATTGTTCACATACGACAATAAAAAATGAAGTAGTTCAAGTTCTGTCTCTTTTCCTTTGGGGATTATTATTTATTTTAAATCTACTGCTAAAATGAAGACTATAGAGAATGGTAGGCTGTGCATGGGCAAAGGATTCCAAATCCATATAAACAGTAAGCACAGCTATTATATAATATTTGCATCATTAATTTTTTCCAAGGGAAGAATATTTTCTCATTACACTTTAGAATCAGGACACATGGTGATAAGAAGCAGATTCTACTTCACTTGATTATCATCTTAAAATTTTGACAGCCTTACTGGATTTGGGCAGACCTCACTCACTGCCTTGGCCTTGCTATGCAACCCCCTGTGATTCTTGCCCATGACCCCAGACCCAAGACAACCTCAGCAAGAACAGCCCAGGGAGCCTCCAGCAATCTGAACAAAGTGAAGAAAAGGAAAGGAACCAAGCAGGAGTCTCCTCTACATTTTTCCCAACAACTCTTTAGGACAGGGTTATGAACCCAATATTTGGAAATGAGGAAAAGTAGACTTCAAGAACAATGTCCAATAGCCCTCTGGTTTTAAGCAGAGAATCAGGACTAAAAGCCAGATGTAATGGTAAATTATGACTATAAATTTGATGGGATTTGGAATCAACTAAGAAACATGTCTTTGGGTGGATCTGTAAGGGCATTTCTCAGGAAGAATTAACCTAGGTTGGAAGACACTCCCTCAGAGTATCTTCCGACCTATGACCCAGGTATAAAGAAGTCAGAGGGGAAAGTTCGCTTGCCTGCCTTCTCACCTTGCTGGTGAGCACATCTGTCTCTGTGTTGTTGCTGCTGCTGCGTGTTGTTAGGTTGTTTACCAAAACGGTAGCCAGATATCGGCGCCATCTTGGCCTTGGCCTTTGTCTTGGGCCGCTCCCCATAATTTATTTATTCATTTTTAATTTTATGCACGAGTGTATTGCCTGCATGCAGGTAAGTGCACCCATGTACAGTGCTCACAGAGGTCAGAAAAGGGTGTCGAATTCCCTGGAACTGGAGTGTCAGGCAGCTGTTGGCCGCCATGTGGGTGCTGGGAATCGAAACCCGGTCCTCTGAGAGAGTACCCAGTGCTCTTAACCTCTGAGCCATCTCTCCAGCCCCAGAACCCAGCTTCCAAAATGGAAAACCAACAGTTCTCCAGGAATCTCCCAGGACTTCAGTGCCAGACTGGGACAGCTGAGGCATCCAGCTTCATGGACTGAGAAGCTACTGGGTTCTCCCCCTCCATGTGCAGACAGCCATTGTTGGACTACCCAGGCTGTATCAGTTGTAAGCCATGTCAATAACATCTATTTTTATAACATCTTTTAAGAATATCTATTGATTAGTTCTCTTCCTCTACAGAACTCTGTCTAAAGCACCAGATCAGTCTAAACTACCTGAAAGGGGCACAGCAGAGCCCATAGCAGCCATAGCTCTGCAAGCAAACCTCTCCAGATCTCCTTCCTGAACTCAAGTCAACCACCCTTAGATACCAACCCAGCACCAACAAAGGGCCATAATGTGATTTGGGAGGTAGAGTAAGTTTCACTAGAGGACTTCTTGGTGATTCTATTTCTTGCTCTCCTTCCGCTCTTTATCCTTCTCATTCTCTGCTTTCAGTTTCTTTGTCTCTTTTCTCCTTCGTTATTTCTTTTTTAGCCTACTTTTTTAACAACAGCTCTACTTGGGGTAAGACTGCAGGAGCACTCACACTAAGCTCCAGAGAGCTTCTCATTTGAGACCTTGCATATTACATACACCTCTAAAGGGCTGATGAATCCCTTTATGTCCTTTTTACTACAAGTTGGGGAGCATCTTGTGTTTCTCTGTCTCCCTCCCTGCTACATTAAAAAATGATAATCTCCCTCTCCATATAGCTAGAGTTTGAAGTCGTACTTACTGGTTAGTATTGATCAGTACTCATTTATAACTGGTGTAATGGCTTCCCTACAGAGTGCATATTATAATTTCCATCATCAGACCACAGAAAGCTTTGGGTCACATACTAAGAGGAAGATCTGGCAAAGAAAATGAACTTGTCATCAGCCTCGATCTCTTGTCTCTTCAGTTACAGGAAGAGCTATTTTCTCTCTTTCAGTTAGCTGGCCTTTGCATATGATCACAGGCTGGAAGCACAGTGCTGACCTTGTCTGCCTTCCAGGAGAAGACACTCACAAGCAGGGCATGAGGGCCACTTCGGGAGCTAATGACAGCCCAGGGCTGTGCATGTGATGGTACACAGTGAAGCTTTGGCTATGTTTCTCTGGAACACAGGATCAAGGCTGCAAGGAAGCAAGACAGCAACTGAGGGCTTCCTCTCTTCTCACAGGCAGCAGAGGGACAGGTGTGTCACCATCTTCATCTTTACCAGTTTACCTATTCAAAACACATAGGCAGAGAATGGGCATCTTCACAGTAACAAAAATGTATCAGGATTCAGTTCAGCTACATATAATACTAGCTCAAAGAAGTGACTTAATGACATACAAAGTTATTTTTTTCCCCATACAAAAGATACCTTAAGGTGGCAGTGAAGGTTGTCATGGCAATTCCAATCATCAAGCAGCCAGAGGGATTTTATCTTTCTTCTTGACTATATTCAGCACATGGCTTATTCTTTAAGGCCACCCTGTGGTCCAAGATGGTTAGTGAAATGCCAGGCATCCTCCCTACTTTCTAGGAGACATGAAGGAGATAAGGTGAAGGCTAAAAGGATAGCTCTCCGAGATGAAGCAGCACTCTTCGTGATTTATAGAAAGCTAACCAACAACTTGTACCTACGAGAGGCTTGGAAGTATATCTCTTTATCTAGACACAAAACCCACTCAGAATTAAATCAGAGCACTGCTCATAAAGAAGCAGAAAATTGATACTGAGAGACCTTCACCAGTCTCTGCTACAAGATAGGTACAGCCCCCGAGCTAAGAATTTTATGTACATCACCCTGCTCCTTCCTCAAAACACCTCTGCTCTGCACTCCATTCAAACTCAAGAGGCCCTAGAGGTTGTTAATCCAGTGAACCAATTTTATTCTGACACTTGAATACAACTTCCCCCCAAATCTCATTTGACTCTCAAAACCACACCCTTGAGTAAATATTATGCTTACCTTAATTTTCTTAACTTGGTTTTCTTCAAATCACATGGAGCAAAACTGGAACTAGTCTCTAGACCTCCTAATAGTTGCTCAAACCATTCTTCCTCCCTCCCTCCTTCCCTTCCTTCCTCCTCTTTCCCTTCCCTCCTCCCTTATTGCCCTTCCTTCCTTCTCTAAAGGAAAGTAAAGCTACAGAAAAGTTCAGGAAATGTTTTATCATCAACCTTTCAATTCTATCTGATTTTAGGGATGCAATAAGTCTGCTTGTCCTTATTTGCATCTTGCTGATTGCTAGTAAGATGAAGTTTGTTTTATTTTCTTTCTGAGGTTTTTAAAACTTTACTTGTGTGTTGGGGGGGTGTAGGAGTATACTACCGTCATGCATGCAAGTGCCCACAGAGGCCAAAAGAAGGCATCAGACACCCTGGAGTTGCAGGTAGTTGTGAGCCTCCCAACATGGGTGCTGGGAATCCAACTCTGTCCTCTGGAAGAGCAGCGAGCACTTAGCTGCTGAGTCATCTCTCCTGCCCCAGAGAGAGAAGGTTTTTAATTTTTGTGTGTTTAGAATTTCTTATTTGAATTACCCTGCTCTGCTGTTTGCTCATTTTTAAAGTAATTTCTCTCTTTTCTTATATGTATTTTCTTTTCCTTTATATGATTTGGACACTAATCTTTTGCCTACTAGATCTGGTGTAAACTGGTACAAGGTAACAAAGCTGTGCAGTTTCACGGGAGCTGGGGGCCGATGTACAATTTCAAAGACAATCTAAATCACTCACACACACACACACACACACACACACACACACACACACACAATCGATTCCTTAGTATGGAAGCTATTGATTCATTATAGTTAAATCTACAAATCTTTTTCTTTATAGGATGTACTTTTTGCTACTTCAAAGAAAGCTTTCTCACTCTTAATATAGAAAACATCCTACATTTTGTTCTCATTGTTTTAAATTTTTGTTCTTGTGTCTATTTTTGTGTGCTCTATGAGGAAAATTTTCCAGTTGAAAATTTCTCCAATGCTATATATTTAACAATTTACATTTTCTACATTATTTTTGGGTGTATGTGTAAATACATGTATGTATACAGGTATGCATGCACATGTGTACTCATGTGTGTGTGGAGACCAGAGAACATTGGCTGTCGTTCCTCAAGCACCATGCACTTCACATTTTTGAGACAAGTTCTCTCACCGGTCTGGAACTTGTCAAGTAAACTCAGCTGGTTTTCCAGGGAATCCAAGGGATCTGCTTATCTTTGCCCTGTGGCAGTGGGGTTAAAAGCACATACCACCATGCCCAGCTTTTTTTTATATGGGTTTGAACACAGATCCTCATACCTGCAAGGCAGGAACTTTATTGACTGAGATATTTCCCCAGCTCTCCACTGATTTTTAGTAGAATTTTTGCATACATAACCAAGTGTCGCGAATGTATTGATATATTTCTGTCCTTAACAGTTTCATTTATTTATTTTGCTACTCTTGGGTTTTTCTCTTTATCCCCTTTTTCTTTTTTTAAAGATTTTTTAAAATTATGTATATGCACTTGTATCTGTCAGTATGCATGCACATGTGCATGCAGGTGCCCCTGGAGGCCAGAAGATGGTGTCAGAGCCCCTGGAGATGGAACTACAGGTGGTTGTGAACCACCTAGGTGTCAGGAACCAAACTCAGGTCCTCTGCAAGAACAGCAAGTGCTCTTTACCGCTGAGCCATCTCTCCAACCCTTCTCACTGTTTTTCTTTCAGCTCAGTTCTTTACGTTACAAATAAAACATGTCTGACACTGGTACCGCCTATCTATACATATAATTTATTAACATATGCTCGACACAAGACTAAAATTTGATGTGTGTGACAGTTATTTAGGAAAGTAGACTAGATGGTTTATGGTTTCTCTAGCTGCCAAGCTGGAGACTCTACTTGCATTGTTAAGGAATTGAGCTGTTTGGAGCCAGCACATTCCTCTGCAATACAAAGGAAAATAAATTCTAAAGCTAGTGAACAAGATGCAGTATTGAGCTCTGCATGCACAGAGACACCACTGCTACCAGGATCCATGTTCTGATATCATCAATGGCTATGTATTATTTATAATTATCACTTATGATGATGAATGACCAAAATCCCAGTTTTTGATAATATAAGTACATGAAGATGAATGGAAAGATCAGCTCCAGAGCTTAAGAGATGAAGCAAAGTTTGAAATCATATTGTTTTTGGTAAATGCCTATTATTCACGCTATATAGACTCTACAGGTTATAGTGCTTCACAGAATTTGTGGTAGTAAGCTTTCCATTGCTATGCCAAAATATCTGAGATTAAACAACTTATAAGAAGGAAAAAAAAGATCATGGCTTCGGGGATTTTAGTCCTTGTTCTCTTGACTACCCAGCTTTTGGGCCTGTGGCAAAGCAGAATATCATGGCAAGAGCATGTAAGGGAGCAAAGCTGCTCACCCAGTTGCTGAAAAGCAAAGAGACAAGAGGTTGGTGTCTTTATAACGTCTTCAAGAGCAGGTTACCAATAACCTAGTTCCTTCCACAAGACCCTGCCCTAAAGATTCTACCACCTCCCAGTAGCTCCACCGGCCGGTAGTCAAGTTTTCAACACGTGGGGCTTTGGGAGACATTGTGGATCCAGATTATAGCAGGGTCCTGCTGTTCTCACATTATTTACAGTCTGGAGTCTGGCCCTTGGCAAGGGTCTCCTCAGCACATGCACTTATTCTGTGCACACAACACCTTGGAATAAAGAAGTAAAAAGGAAATAGGTGGCTCACAGCAATCCCGAGTCAACTGTAGTAGTTTTCTCTCATCAGTTTGCGTATCTGGCTCAGCTTAGAAGACAGAAAAGGGAAGGGAATAGGAACAGCCCAGAAACTGGTATCTCCAGGAGCCCAACTTTTGACCACCACCACCCAACCCAACCATCAGGATTAGAGAAACAGATTCTTCTCATTAAGAATCAACTCATGGACTAGCTCTTTAATTCTAACTTCCAGTTTTAATTAATTCAAACTCCATGCCCTATAAATCATAAAGTTCCTACCTGAGGAATGCTTAAACTCCCACAGAAGACTCCTGCATGGCGACTTCAAGAATATGCCACAGTTCAATCAAAAGATTGCTTTCAATATTAGAATGTATTTTTTTACAATGGAACTTCATTTAGAGGGGAGGGAATTGCTAAAGAATGTTGACTCTCTGGTTTTGCCAGTAAAGATTCACAAAATCTGACTATCAAATACATGAACTACACGCAGCCCACATGAGGAATGCCCTGTCTCTACACTGTCTATGTTCACTTTCTCCTACCTTTTCACAAGTTCAACTTTATATGAATTAAGAAAGATCTACTTTAATACTCATAGAAACTTGAGACTATTTTTGATTGCTTGTCTCCATTTTTCATTAAATACTGATACAATTTAATTCAAATAAATAAAACAACTGTATACCCAAGAATGCTTCTTTTTCAAATGTGTTTCTCTCCTATAATAGAATTGCATGCCTCCATGGGTTTTCACCAAACAAGACAATTGTTTTTACAAAGAACAATCCAGGCTACTTGTTCACTCAAAACAAAAAGTTGAACAGAAGATGAAATGAAAACTTCACCTTGCTTAAAATCATGCTGGAACCTTCCTGTAATGTCACCTCGAGTCCACGACCAGGGATAATGTTTTAAGTAAAGCTGTGTTTGAATAAGATTCTCCCACTTCATCCAATAATAAACCACCTTGGACAGGGCTCAAGACTAAAGTGTCTGCATTATATTGTGCATAGCAACAGGTTATGTTTGTGCAAGGTCCCAGCTCAATTATTCATGAATTTTTACTTCTTTTTATTCTATTTCTTAACATGCAGATTTGGCTGGCATGGTTACATCAGTTGTCGGTTTCTCCTGTTTTGTTGTGGTTGTATGTTCTAATGAAAACTCTTCCTCCTGAAAAGGACCTATCTCCATGCCTGAACTACGGAATCTGTAGATTTCCTTCCTTGACTACAAAACAAGAGCTTGAATTCAATTGGCCAACAGATGGCATCAGCCAAATGAGCCTTTCCTCAAATGTCACTCATTCATTCAGCAGCTCTTTGCAGAGTACCTCTTGGGCTCCAGGCATCCTGCTTGTCTGTGAATTCAGTAGTGAACAAAACAGATGTGTGGACTGTTGCCTATGGGGTGGTTACAATGAAACAGGGAAGAAACATGTTACTATCTATTGCACATGGTGTTAAGTAGATAGAGCTGCCACTTAGAATAGCAAAGAAGACCTTGTGGATGTGTAGCGTTTAAAGCAAAGTCCTAAAGGATAAAGAGGACCTGACCATCCAAAGGGAAGAAGGCAAGGGATCAGCAGAAAAGCTGGACAACATTTCTCCCCTAGGAAGCCTTGCTGCCCATCCATGGCTTCCCCTTTCCTCTACACCCTCTTCCAGCACTCATCTTCCCCCATGACTTACCACTTAATCATAGGCTGCATCGCATTGTTCTCAGATGGCTCCTGTGGTTAAACTTGTCTCATGAACAAGTTTTGTCAACCCACTGAGGACAGAAGGCATGTGCCCCTTTTATACCAGGTATAAAGTTCTAGAGCAGAATGGTGAGGGCAACATTGAAATCAACTGAAGGTGGACATTGGGCCTCATGGGGTGGGGGTAGATGAATATCCACGGCTAAGCTGCTTTTCTATCTGCATCTGTTCACATTAGATGAAATGCAAATAGATAGACCCCATCTCTCACTGTTCTATTTAGCATTTATATGACACCTTTCAGCACAGAGAAATGAGTAAGTGGAACCAGAAGTGGCTGTTCTATGTGCTCATCCCCTCTCTTGGCTGTGGCCAGGCATCTGGTCCCCACCTGCCCCCGCAGCCCCTCCTCCCCGAAAGAGCAGGCTGCATGCACCACTGTTTCTGCTTTCAGCAGAGCTCTTCCCATGGAGCCGCACGCTGTTGAAAGAATGCATTGTCCGTGCTAAAGGGAGATCGAATGCGGGTAGCACACTACAAATCTGAGCTGCTAAGTGATAAATGAGCAATGAAAACTATCCTGACATCATTAAGGTGTTCCTGAACATGCCATCTGCTCCAGCCTCCCCCAAACGCAACTGTGGAAAGTTAGGAGTGCTCACTGGGTGACCAGAGCCTGCCTTGGGAGTCACCAAATTGGACCTTTCCAACCCAATGGGGTTTTTCTAGATTCTGTCAACTGAAGGATGCAGACATTCCATAGAGACTGCTAGACTTATATCTCTGCAAACCTTGCCATAAGGTAGAGCTCTCTTCAACCATATGACAGCTTACTTTCAACTGCTTCAAGTTTTGTTTTCAAAGGTCCATTTGAGGCTCTGGAAGGATCTCTCCCAAGGCCCCCACACATCTGGACCGGCCCCTCTATAGAACCCATACCACACTCTCCACTGGTCCCAGCTTCGCAAATACTCAGCACTAGCAGTGATCTGAGACAGACCACCTGCTGCCTGGCTGGCAAAGCAGTTTATCTGACATCTGACATTGATACAGTGAAATTGGCCAGGGTCAAAAGGGGCATCTCTGAAATTCTTAAGCTCTTGAAGGCTGCCTGGAGGACTAGGAAGACAATCCCATCCTCTCACCTACTCATGCCATGGCATCTGAAGTCTCTAAAGAAGAACCTGGGAAATGAGCTGGAAAAGCAGTGGGGCAATACACTAATTTCCTTCACAGCCTGTATTGGGGTAAAAGACGGTACACAAGATGCCCCCGGTTCTAGCCCATGGAGGTGAACTTGTTTTGCCTGTTTTATGGTGTAGCCATTATTCCCTGGGATGGCAGCGTGTATAGTGACTGGAAATATGTTTCAGCTTCAGCATCCACTTACAAGAGTACAAAGCCTGGTTGCATTTCTCACTAGCTGTGAGACCTTGAGTAAGCGTGATGGTTGATCTTCAGTGTCAGCTTGAGTGGATTTGGAATCACTTAGAAGACACATATCTGGATATGCCTATGAGCATGTTTCCAGAGGGAAGAGCCACCCTGAATGTGGGCAGCACCACCCCACGGGTTTCCCCCCAAGACTGAATAAAAACAAGAAAGCAAATGAAGCACCATCATGCAGTGCCGCTTCCTGACTTCAGGTGAAATGGGACCAGCCACCTCATGCTCCCACCACTGTGACCAGCTGCATCCCTTCAAACTATGAACTGAAATGGGCCCTGCCTGCCTTAGGTTGCTCTAGTCAGGTGTTTTATCACAGTAATGAGGAAAGCAATAATACAGAAAAATCACTTAGCACATCAGTTTTCCTATCTGTAACCCAGGGGACATGATGCCACCTGTCACATAAAATACAAGGCTCAAACGATGGCATAGAAAGAATCCTCAGCACAGTGTCTGCCACCTGGGAGGGGTGTAGTAAAGGTTTCCTGTTTATTGCAGACTTAGTCAATATGCCACACACTGAGTACATGCTTTCTTTAATCCTGTCATTTGATTCCACAACTCTCCAAGGCAGGGTCTGTGTTCCTGATAACTCTGCTGTGCCACTCACCTGGTTTCCCTAAAAGAAATATTTTCGTGCTGGTGGCTTTTTCTGTCAGCAATTTTCCCTTGAAAAAAAATTGCTCCAGGATAGGTGCTTCCTGAGGGGAAGCTTTCTCCATTACTGCAGCAGGAGGGGAATGTGAGGGCAGCCCTTGTTCCCCACCCCATCACAAGAAACCACCTGTGGAAGTCATCTCTCTCTCATACCACTGGGCCAGACTTGGTGATTAATAAGAGCCATTTAAGATGAATACACTTTCTTGTTTAAGTTTTGAAAATTAAAGATCTTGGAAATGTGAGCCCAGAGGATAAAGAAAAAAAGAAGCAGAACAATATTCTCTGCCTAGTTACATTGGTTTTTCAAACCCCTCTGCCAAATTCTGGAGAATTGCCTGTTCCCTGTCCATGTCACATGGCTGTCCTTTTTTCCCTTCTCACCTCAGAAAGGACATTAGCTCCAGACAAAGCGGTTATCATAGATTCTCAGCAGTTTCCAAGTTACCAAATGAGACAGTGGAACACTTGATTGTACTGGCTTGGGCCAGTGGTGGAAGATAAGGGAGTAACATGGGTCCAAGCAGCTTTTACTGCTGTACTTTTGCCAAAGCATGAGTGCCCAGACAGGGCTGATCTGAGCCCATGAGACTCTGGAGAAAACAAAGACACCTCAGCTAGACCCTTCTCCAGGCCATGCTACTCAGAGTTCAGTGTTATCCCTGTCACCTTCACAAAGTAGACAATACCTATCCTGAGATGGGCACTAAGGCCCACCCACCAAGAGCTACAGTTGGCCCTGAGGTCCATCCCAGAGTGGAGTTACCTAAATGAGCATGGTTGTCATTTATTGAGCTCTTTCCAACTCTGAAAAAATGCCATTAAGGCCTCCATGTAGGCCCCAGGACAGAAGAATTCAGTTGGGAGGTTTGTTTCCTAGTTTATAAAAATGAAGAAGTTGAGGACTAGAGAGATGGCTCAGTGGTTAAGAACACTGACTGCTCTTACTAAGGACCTGGGTTCGATTCCCAGCACCCACATGGTGGCTGACAACCATCTGTAACTACAGTTCCAGGGGATCCGACACCCTCTTGTGACCTCCACAGGCACTGCACGACATGGGTGCACTTACACACATGCAGGCAATACACTCATACACATAAAATAAAAATAAATAAATATTTTTAAAAAATAAAAATGAAGAAGTTAAATACAAGCAAGCTTGAAATCTCACCACTGCACATCTAATATATGGCTGGGCCAAAATATGAACTCAGATCTCTGTCTTTGGCCTTATACCCACTGCTTGAGAATGAAGGAAAAGAAAAGGAAAGCATAGGAAGGAAAAGATGCCAAGAAAAGAGGATGTGTGTGATCAAAATGAACGGTGAATATTATGTGCTTCTTTAACGTCTGGCAAAGTGCTGCAGTTCTCAAGTGTATGGAACATAAGTTCCTCACTCCAGCCTGCTTTCGTAGGTGAGGTTCTCTAATCTCATAATCCTCCTTATTCCAGAGGCGCGTGCAGTCCTTGCTTATCCCTGAGCAGTGGTTCTCAGTTTCCTGTCAGACCATGGGATCACTGCCATAAACCAGCCATGTCTTCCCTGGGGAGTCAGGAGACGCCCTACTCTCTTGATATTCCTAGCGTTTATCTCCCACTGCTTGTTCACTGTCTTCTCAAGTGAAACACCCATATGATCCACTGTGGCATCAGTGTCTTCTTTCCCTGGAACACTTGTGGTAAGTAAACCATTGTCAGTTCCATCAGTGAGATATCAGGTGTTCAGCCCAGTCACAACCTTACTATGGAAATGCCTCTGCCATCAATGGATGATTAAACAAGAAGAGAAACAGATCAAGAGAAGGAAGAGAAAAAATGGAACTGAGATGGTCCATTACAGATTCAATCCCACGGATAACCACGTGAGCTTACAGTTTAATGCTATGGCTAAGAAAACAGATCCAGAGACAAATTCAGCTGATTCAATCCTTTATCACCATCTAGATGAGACACTCATTCCGGTTATTTTTGGCTCACAGTGTCAGAGGGATTTCAGTTTGTGAAGATGACATACAGCAGTGGCTCCATGGTGCAGGGGCATGTGATAGAGGCTCATTTCATCATGGCTATAGATCAGAAAGCAAAGAACTCAGGGCAGAACCAGAAATGAGCACAGCCCTCAAGATTTGCACATAATGACCCACTGCCCTGAGCTAGACCCCACATCTCAAAGGCTGTACAACCTCCCAAAGCAGCACCATCAGCTGGGAACCATATTCAAACACTTGAGCCTATGGGGGGCATTTCACATTCAAATCAAAGCAGAATTCATTTGCCTCACTGATTTCTGCAATACTGTTGGAGTTGCTGACTACGATATTACCTGTCTCTAAATATCACAGAAGTTCACAAGGTGACAAGCTAGAACCTAGGATGCCTGTATTCCCCCAAAGATGGCTGGTTTGAAGCACTTAACTATTTTTGTTTTCTTTAGTAGTAGGTATCATGCCCAGGTCTGTGGACACATCAGGCAAGTGCTATGCCACTGAGCTACCTCCCCTGCCTTGAGGCACTTTAAAACTGATCTACCTTTATATGAGAGGGACAATGCACAAAATCATTCTAAGAGTTTTTCAAATAATGGGAACCAGTGTACAGCTGAAGCAGAGCCTACTGTTTACCAGTGGGGTGTCTATTCACCAATCAAAGCCCAGCTGTATTGAGTTTGTCACGTGGAAGGTACCGTTACACAAACTGAAAGGTGTTAGCTCATCTTGTTCTCACAACAGCACTGAGATCAATATTATTTCTCCAGTTTAGCAGAGGAGAAAACTGAGGCACAGAGAGATTCATGAACTAATTCAAGGTTCAGAAATGCTGTTGAACTGGTCTAGGGAGGGAGCCCAGGCAATGGCCTCTTTTCAAAGCATCCCTGGTAGGGTCTCATGGGCCGCCAAGGTCAAGGACTACTTGACTGCACTAGCACACAAATCCTGTGATCCTACAATTATATAATCCGTCACCCTGTAAACTATTTCCTGTGAAGGTTTTACTTCTTTGATTAGATTATAAACTCCCAGGAGTGAAAAGGCTGAAGAAGAGCAATGGCTCACAATAATTTGGATTCTGTTCTTTTAGCCCAAGAGCCACTGAGCAAGCTTAGAGTAAATGCTCAATACATTCAAGACAGGGACTTGGACAGTGCAAATGACTGTGAAAACCTGCTGTTACAGGCTGCCACTGTTCCAGGTGTTTTACAATCATTCTTTCATTATTTTATGAAGAAGATATTGGTATTCCCATTTTATAGATAAGGAAACAAAGGCACAAAAAGGTTAAAAGGTACAGCTCTGAACTGAGCAATCTGGTTCCAAAGTATGGCTTAATCCAATATGATACAGTAGAAATATTGGGAAAGGGGAGGGAGAAGAAAGATACGGAGATCCTAGAAACAGGAAGACAGGAAAAATAGAAAAATAGAAGCAGTCTGCTATAGTAACAAAGTACCATAAACTGGGTTACTTAACAGTAGGAGCTTGCCGGCTTCCAGTCCTAGAGGCCAGAAGGCTACAGGGGAGAAGAAATAAATTTACTTCTCAGATTGGGTTCAGGACTGTGAGACCTTTCCCCATAACAAAAGACAGATTAACAAGAGAAAAACACAACCAAATTACTTCAGTTTTCTGTGATCCAAAGAAACAAGGGCACTATGTTTTCATGCTAAATTAGATGAAGTATGACTGGATGGAAGGTGTGCACTAGTGAAAAGATGCTAGTGGGCCTTCACAAGGCTTGTCTGTCCAGACTCTGCTCCAGATATACAGACATTTCTTTCCTCTGTGTATAAGGAGGTGACTTCTTCAGTGTGAATCATATGATCCACTTCAGGGGAAGGTGGGAAAATTCTCCATCTACTTAGTACATAAGGGCTGGGAAAGGCGAAAATGGCCTCCTTCTGTGTTCCCAGAAATACTGAGGTACCTTATTTGACATGCCAAGATTTGCACATTCTGCCGTGTTTCTCAGCAGGTGCCACCATCATCCTGATATCCACCTTCATCTTGCATGTTGTTGTCTCCTAAGGAGTGAGATTGTCTCCAAATTTCCCCCTTCCTTAAGGGCTCCAGTCGTATTAGACTAGGGCCCACCCCAACGACCTCATTTTGACTTCATTAGCTCTGTAAAGACTTCTGGGTGTCGTCACATTCTGATGTGCTGGGAAGGAGTGAAGATGTCAGCCTATTACTCGAAAGATACAGTTCGGCATGTCACATGAGCCTAGAACCACAGGAAAGGAAAGATCCAAGACTTGAAGCTGCCCACAGACCAAGTCTGGGATACATGATAAGGGCACTCAGACTTCTACTGGGAGGTCGGGGCCATGCCTAGGCTTCCCTGCCACAGACAGTAAGTAGTCACTGAGGGGTTACCAGCTTTTCTTGGCAATGCCTGGCCCTCAGGATTGCACAACATTCTCATCAATAAAAACCCATAAACTTAGGAGAAGGGAAAAAAAACTAAATAAAACCACACGCGCAAAAAGAGTAACCTTATGTTGTCTGTGAAAAACCCCCCAAAATGTCAAGAAGTGCTGAGTCAGGAGATTCTGCCCTAATAGCTTTTGTTGGAAACATTTAACATTTCAGTTTTATCTCTTCTTTTCTTTCAGACAGATCCTCAGAGGTATTCAAGTGCAACAATACCATCATTCAGGGCTTTTGGTTCCCAGAGGACTTGAACTGAGCCAAAGCCAACACACACCCTGAGAGAGAACAGATTAAATACTGAGAGTGAATTTCCTCTAGCCCGCCTGAATTGAGGAAGAAGAGAATCACATGTCACACACCAGCATCTTGTTGCCCTCCGGCCACCAAAATGAGTGTTTGACTGAACATGGTCCTTAGACAGGGACTCCTGAGAAGACACATCACAAAAGTTAAAGTTTTATCTCTGGCAGTAGCCAAAAAATATCAATGGTGGACTTTACATCACAGAACAAGAGTTCAACTAAATATTGAACTACTTAGGGGTGGGGAGATGGCTCAGTCAGTAAAGTTGCATAAGCATGAGGACCCAAGCTCAATTTCCAGAACCCACATAAAAGAAGAGTACTGGGGAGACAGAGACCGGAGGACCCCGGGGCTTGCTAGATAGCCGCTTGGCAAACTCCAGGTTCAGTGAAAGACCTTGTCTCAAAAAAATAAGGTGGAGAGCAATAGAAAAAGACATCAATCTCTGGCCTACACACACACACACACACACACACACACACACACACACACGTGCACACATACAAACACATA
>NW_008342399.1:95754-136975 GCF_000622305.1 Nannospalax galili | reverse complement strand
GGGGGACCCCATATCAAAAAAAAAAAAAAAAAACTAGGAAAGATTGGATTACTGGATCCTCCAAAAATCCAAATAGGACAAGGGTACAACCATCCTATTTCACCTTTCCTAACGCCTCCGTCTTGGCATCCCAGATCATTCACAACTACCCTGTGCCAGTTTCTACCCTGTGAGGGTGGGTCCCTGGGCACCCTTATTGTTTCCTCACTTCAGCATCTCACCTAAGTTGGTTGATGCCTTCATCTAAACCTAACAAGTCAACAGGGAGGCAGAAGGGGAGGTGGAAGGATAGGGCACCCAGGGAGAGAAAACCAAAGAGAATGTAAGTAATGCAATTCGGTGTGGCCAAACTGGTTCCTGACCTAATTACTATGTGCTGTTTCTCAGTTGGAGAAGAGAAAGGCATTTTTAATGTACAGCAATAAATTAGAGGCACATTCCCTCTTCATCATGCTCCTTCCCAAAGAACAACCTGCTCCTGAGGGGGAGTCACAAACTTCCGGCTGGCATCCAGCGAGCCTTAGTCTGGCGAAGTCCACCCTTCTTAATTCTTAAGTGGAGTCAATGAGTCCATTGTTTTCAAACTTGAGCTGAGAACTAATATGTACAGAACAAAAGAAAGGCCGGTGCCAGAGGTGATCTTTGGCTGTACAGTCGTCATGCTAAAATAAACAAAGCATCCATCATCCATGTATGCTGATTTGGAAACACTATTATCCTTTCACATAAGAGTTGAAGGAAGAGGCTGAGCCAGCAACCTTCGTCCTTTCCAGTAGGTGAAGATGAAGGCTTCACCAGGGATGTGACCAAAGAGACGGGACTCACCATCAGAAGCGCTGTGAGCTCAGTGCAGGAGCTACCAGCGATGGTGCCATGGTACAAGGCTGAGGGGGACTGTGTTGAAAGTTTCACTCATATGTAAAACAGTTCCCATGCTGCTCCGGGAACCATATTGATGCATTCATTGCCTGGGAGAGAAAAAGGAGGGAGGCGTATTTGAGCACCTTCTACGTGCACCTGCCTGCAATCTTCCCAGCTTCATTTTACAGGGGGACACTATGACCAGATAAGCAACCCATACCCAAGGATCAGTCATCAAATCAACCAAATCAAAAAGGTGTTCCAGGCTGATTTAAAGCCAGGAAAGAGGGTAGCTAGTTTGGTCTTAGGTTCTATGTGAGCAGACTGTCTTTGACAGTATAACGAACTGATAAATTTGTTTGAAACCAGAGGAAATGAGTTTATCCTCCTATCACAAGCTCTGAGACAATGTCTCTGATATCCCCTATTCCATAGCTCTCTGGGATGCTTCCATTAGTGCAAGTTTCATTTGGAAGTCAAGAGCCTTCCAGGTATTAAAAAGTGCCTGTCCCCCAAGGTGATTAGTTCCTCCACGGGGCGGGGCCTGCCACGGAGGAGGGACTACTGGGGGGCTGCTGGGAGCTGTCTTGGGACAGAAGCTGAGAACCCAAAGGAACATGTGGTGGGGCTTGTGTGGAGAGAGAGAGATGGCCCCGGGGCCTCACCTGCATGGACGGGAGAGGGGGCATTACCTGGGACAAGACTGTGGGCCCAAGATGTATGGGTGAAAGTTAACGCAGACTATGGGCGGGGCAGCAGGAGCATCTGACATGCCAGGCTCAGAGCCCTGGCACAAGAATGCTTGTCTCTGTTTAAGTTCCCCAATTTACCCCCTTCCTACCAGAGGGCATAAACCATAATAAACTCACATAAAAATATATTACATGGTTTGTCTGATCATGCAAGAGACCCCAAGAGAACTTTGGCGATGGTGCCATTCAGTGGCAAGATGCTCAGTAGGTATGAACTCCTGCCATGCGATATTAGCCTGATGACCTGAGTCCAGTCCCTGAAAGCCATGTAAAGTTGGAAGGAGAGCACCGACTCCACAAAGTTGCCCTCTGACCTCCACAGGTGTGTCTTGACATGCACACACCCACACACATAATAAATACTGGGTTGGGGGGGTGATTGAAACAGGATCTCTCAGTAGCCCCAGTTGGCCTAGAACTCACTATGTAGATCAGACTGGCCTCAATCTCACAGAAATCCATCTGCCTCTGCCTCCCAAGGGCTGGGATTAAAGGTGTGTACCACCGCACCTGGCTAATAATACTTTTTTAGAACATTTTTAAAGTGTCATCCATGTCAAAATTCTCTCTCCATCTTGAAGCTTCCTTCTTCCTGTAGCTGGGGCTGACTTTGACAGAGCAGGCCTAGCAAGTCATGGCCCCTCCTCCTCCTCCCCACTGGCTGTTTCTAGGTCAGAAAACAGGAGAAGAGAGGGTACTAGAAAGTGCTTAGGGTTTTAGTTTGGCAGTACAAGAACTAACCTCCTGACTAGGAATCTTCTCTGTGTTGGAGGTACTCAAATATTGCCTATGCCTTCAGCTCTCTGAGGATACCATATGGCAAACCTCCTTCTGAGCAACTGGCATGATCTAAAGAACATGCTGTAGGATCATCTGTAGGCCTTCTTCCAGCCTCCACCTTCACCCTTTGCTCTCACAGGAAGCCTTCTCTACTCAAAGTCCTCAGAAGACCCTTGAGCCCCATTTGGAATGTAGGAAACTCACACTTGTTTGCCATATGAAATGGTAATGATCAGGCTGCCCATGACCATGTCTCTCCTCACCTTACTGTGTTGAATTATTCCAGTTTCAAGCACTAGATTCATATCGGCCCCCAAACTCTCGGGGAGTCCTAGATACCTCTCCCACAATGCTGGATGAGCCTCTTATCCAATAGCTCCCAGTTACTCAGTTACTTGCTACCCTTTGGCAAACACCCTGATCTCCAGGAGGGCTGGCCACTCCTGAAATACAGGGCCCAACCCAAGAGTCTAAATGTGCATCCACGTGCCAAATACTGAAATACTGAAATGTTATAAATCCATTTTAAAATGACTGTGAAATAAAATGTTTTAGTTCCCTTCCTCAACAAGTAAGCTTCTTGATTGCCTGGAGGTTCAGTATGAATTTCAAATTTCAGCCTCCTCAGAACTCTGTTCTAGGAGAGACAGTCCTTCCATCCTAGAACCAGACCCAGGCCAATAAGCTATTCTGCTTCTCTTTCCATCTAAAACTCCATCCCACACCAAAGGAACCATGAACACACTCAACAATCCAGGTTGAACATGCAAGATCTATGCACATCCCCTACCCCAAACTGCTGCCCTGGTTTCTATACTCAGGCCCAGAGCTGAACACAGACCACTCTGGGTAGATGGGTCTCCTAACAGGCCTCAATAGACCCTAAGGGAGCCTGGGAATTCTGGAAAACGTGGCTACTTGAAATAGGGTGGGGAAAGGGGAAACAGGCTCCAGGAGGACACATCCCCTAATCCCACAGGTTTCTTGCTCCATGGAGAGGAGTTTGTAGGAAGAGTTCCAGAAAGGTCCTCTCTACAATGAGGAAGGCAGGAAGGGACCATACTCTTGGCCCTCCCTCACCTGACTTGACCGGATACCACTGGAGGGGGAGAGCAAATGGCTTAGCTGTTTCCTGAAACTTTCATCTTACTACTCAGGGACTTCCCTTTCCATGAATCTGCATCTTCTGCTAGCATCTTCTGTTTACATCACAAGATGGTAAAGGACTAGGGCCAGCTTAGCCTCCCCTAGGGGGGGTTCTTCCATTAGAACATGAAAACTCTGTTCACTGTCCCCAGCTTTGTGGTTTCAGCCAAAATCCAGAGACACCCCGCTCCACTGTGCTGCAGGTGGACTTGTAGTCCTAGCACGAGGGATTTCAGCACAGCAGCTCTGTTTTACACACCCACATTTTAACACTCTGTTAGCAGAGGGGAGAGCCAGTGTGTTTCACATATGGGCAACTTTCAAACCAGGCTCTACTGCACAATCAAACCAGATAGCCTCTGAAAAATAATGCCTACACCTACTTTCACACTCAAACAAAACTCTAGTAACATTCATGAACTTAGCCATTTCCTTCAACCCGGAGAGTAATATGGTACCCCAAGACCCCACACCAGGGGGCAATCATTCTTTCAGGTTAGCATTCTTTCTTGGTTAGCAGCAGTGACTGTCCCTACCACAGAGTACCTTGTTTCTACTTTGGAGAAGGGAATGTCACCTGCTGGGTCCCTAGCTTCTGTGACCTCTACAGTGTACTCTGGCCTCCACCATGGAGAAGGTGAGTTCTTAGAGAAAGCAGGACTAGTGTAAAATTGGAGGCCCAGTTTGAAATTTTGATATGGTTAACTCTCAGATTTTCTAATGTCAGTGAATTTTCAGGGTGTAATTTCAATTTATTTTAATACAATATTTTCATTAATTCTTTGATTTCATACATGTATATAATGCATTTTAATCATATTCAACCTTCATTCCTCCCCTCTAACTCTTCCAAGATCCATCCCCGACCCCCTCCCAAATTTCATGTGCTCCATTTTAAAAAAAGTAACCCCGAGTCCAGTTTATGCTGCCTATATACTCATTTGTGTGGGGGTCACCCACTAGAGCATGGCTGACATACCAGGATCCAAACCCTTAAAGAAAACTGACTCTCTCTTCCCCAGAAGCCATCAGCTACCAATAGCTCCTCATCTAGGGTAGGGGCTCATGAAACTCTCCCTCCTCCAGGCTGGAATGTTGGTTGATTTGATCTTGTACAGATGTTATGCAATCAACCACAGCTGCTTTAAGTTCATGAGTGCAGTGGTTCTGTCATGTCCAGAAGACACCCTTTCACTCTGGCCCTCCCTGATCTCTGGCTCTTGCAATCTTTTGCCCCTTCTTTTACAATGGTCCCTGAGCCTTAGGAGTAGAGGATGTGACGTAGATGTCCCATGTCTGGCTAAGCACTCCACAGACACTTATTTTCTACACTTTGACCATGAGAGTTTCTGCATTAATCACTGTCACTACACAAAGAAACGTCTCTGATGAGATCTGAGGGCAGTTTAATAATATGTCCATTTAGCAAAATAATAGTACTAAGTCCACTCCCAGAGTCTATGAGTTCCCAACCATGAGTTCTTGGCCAGATTTACAATAGCCTGCATGCATTTCCTCTTGTGGAGTGAGCCTTAAAAACAATCCGAAAGGACTTGATTGTTTATCCTCATCAACAGTCGTGCTGCCTTTCCACCCATGAACATGTCTTGCCATGTCAGTCACTGTAGCTCACCAAGTTTACAGGTGAGATTCTTGAGGAATTTTCTCCCTCAGCAGCCTCCATAGCACCTTCTGGTGCTTGACTTCTCCATGTCCCATGATCAAAGTGTGTGATATCGTCAGCAATAGGATCTTAGTAATAGTTCATTTTAATTATCAACTTGATTGGATCTGGAATCAACTAAGAGACACACCTCTAAGTGGATCTGTAGAGCATTTCCAGAAACGGTTAACAGGGTAGAAGACCCTGCCCAAGAGGTCTTCTTTGCAGTGGCTGCTGAGATAAAAAGGTCTGGGTAAAAAGCAGCCTTGCCTGTTTGCCTGCCTTACTTCCTGTGGGTAAGTTCACCTACCCCATTGTTGCTGCTGCTCATCCTTTGCTGACATGAGAACCCAGCTTCTTTGGCCTTCCCACAGGTTCTGCAGTCCATCAACTCTCCAAATCTTCACTACTAGATTGGGTCTGCTGAGGCATCCAGCTTCATGGGCTAAGCAGCCACTGAGTTCTCAACATCTCTAATATACAGATGGCCATTGTTAGACTACCCAATCCTTATGATATAAACCAATCTATTTCATACACACACACACAGAGAGAGAGAGAGAGAGAGAGAGAGAGAGAGAGAGAGAGAGAGACTTAGTATAAGTCAGTTCTCTTTCTCTAGAAATTCCTAATGCATAAGAACACCTGCCTGGTCTAGTCAGGAGTTGGAAGAACTAAAAGTGTGAAATGTTAATGTTAGAAGGTCCGACACCAAATAGGAGCACCAGAGACTGTTAAGGATTTAATCTTGTCTCAGAACCATGGGTCCATGACCAAAATAATAACAATACAGCAATCTCTTAAGGAATCAATCTGGAATTCTTTAATAGCAAGCACCCAACATCTGTTGAGCAGGTTCTACATGCCAGGTACTGTGCTGAGTGCTCAGACTATCCTCATTCACTGCTGATCATACCCACGGGCTATTCCTCCATACCAGCCTGATGCATGGACTAACTGAGCCTGGACTTCTGTATATTAATGTATGCTAATTCCCACTGGAATGCCTGTAGCCCCATTTCTCAGTGTCAATTGATTGTACCTTGCTGAGTTTTCACTCATGTTTAAGATGCCAGGCTGTGCAAACTGGATGGGACTTTCTCTAAGCATAGTCTGTGCCTGGGTCGCCCATCCAGATGCAGGACAGCTGTGCACACTTGCCCCCTGTGGTCTAAGTACGTCTTGCTCCCTGAGAACTGGGTTCTCCATGGCTCCAATTTAGTCTTCATAACAAATCATCCCTAGTGGTAGTGCCTTTAAGACACAACAATTTTATCATTTCTCATGTTTTGCTTGGACCAGGAATTTGGGGAGACACAGTGAGGCAGTTCTAGCTTAGAGCTTCTACTAACTTTACATTACTGTAACAAAATACGAAAATACTCAAGATAAGCAACTTATAAAGAGAAAAGGTTTGTTTTGGCTCATGATTTCAGATGTTTCAGACCATGACGAATTGCCCCCTTTGCTTTGGCCCTCCAGCACATCACGATGGAAACTGGTAGCAAAACAGACATTCACCTCACAGACAAGACATGAAAGAGAGGAACAGACTGGAGTCCCATCGTGCCCTTTGAGAACACGTCCCTAATGTTCTAAAGCCTAACACTAGGCCCCTCTTAAAGTTTCCACCAGTTCTTAGAGTTTATGATGTGGATCTTTGGAACACACTCCAAATGCAAATGACAGCAGAGGTCCCTCATGTAGTTGGAATCAGTATATTGGAAGGAGCTATGTTTCCCTTCATGCAATCTCAGGGCCCTCCATATGGTCATTCCACATGGGCTAGCTTGGGCTTTCCTCCCGGCGTGGTGCTCTCAAGGCAGCCAGATGCTCATGTGGTGACTCATGGCTCAGCACTAACATTCCAGTGAGCAAGGTAGGAACCGCAGCACCTGTCATGATTCAGTCTTGGGAGTCATATGGCATCGCCTCCGCCAGTCACAAGTTACCAGGATATTAAGAGGGTATACCACCACTCTGTGGGGTATTACAGAGACCGTGGGAAAAAAAATAGCATGTTGTATGGGAGAGAGTACGGCAGCTGCCTTTGAACGTGGGTCGTGTCTCCTGAAGAGAAAGGCCCATGGTAAATGAGTCAGAATGACCCCAAGGGCTCCAAGCACATCTGATCCTCAGGCCCTCTTCTTCCTCATGGTGTGGCCTGAGCTGACTCACTCTCTTCTAAGAGGGTTTCATTTCCAAGTGTCTCCCCAGTTTCTCACTGAAATTGTCACTGCTGTGTTTGAAAACCTGGCTCTCCTCCCACAGTCCGTGGTGGACCCTCCCAGCTCAGTGCTGTTCCTGGCCACAAAGGTACACCTACTCACCTAATCCACAGCTGCCGAACACCATAGGGGGCCCTGTCACCTCTACTCTTGCCCCTCTGTAACCTTCCTACAAGTTGTATTCCAGCCCAAACAGAAGTCAAGTTCTACATTGTCTTGGAATGAGTACTCAGCACCTCTGCCTGCTCTTAGGAGGGCCCAGGCTGTTACGGCTAGCCCTGAAAAACACATGGGTCGGGACTGGCTTATCCCTTCCAAGTCAATGTGCAGCTATTTATTTTATCCATCTGTGTCATTCATTATAACACCCAAGTGTGGGTCACACACAGCACAGCAGCCGAACACCTAAAGTGGACACAGTACCAGGACATTTGATCAGGATGTTTCTGGGCCTGAGCCAAGGTAGGCCTCATCTCTGCAATTTTCCAGAAGTGCAAACTGTAGGCAAGTCACTTAGCCCTCTGGATTCTTGTCGTATGGGGCTGAGTTCCTTGCTGCACTGTATTTATCCTCCGGCTCAAATAAGGTACAGCACATGAAGATGAGTTGAAGACTGTTCCACATAACAACGTATCATGTAATTATTATTATTATCATTTAAATGGAATTTAATGTGGCCTCTGTACCCTTTTCCTGGGGACCATGCAAACTTCAGCCCATCCCGTTTGTCACTTCCCTCAAAGCCCAGCAGATCATGCATTCATTTTTCTCTTTTACATCCTGCATGAAAAGATGGGTCCAGGGCATGCCGGCTGGTCCCACTGCCTCAGTTCTCACTCTCAAGGGTATACAGCAGGCAGTCTCACCCTCTATGCAGACCCCTGTGAGTATCTTCCTAAACTGGGAGGCTCTAAAGGGGTGCGTCCAAGGCCAGTCTCACACTATCAACACTCAGGATGCACTCCCATATGAATAGAGAGGCCTGTGCCAGGCCCTTCTACTGTGGTTTGAATATGGTTTGTCCCACAAAGGTTCATACAGGAAGTATGGTCCCCAGTATGGCAGCACTGGGGTCATGCTAGAAACATTAAGAGTCAGAGCTGGTAGAAGGTAGTGAGGCCCTGGGATCTTTCTCCCTCCTTTCTCTTTCTCTCTCTCTCTCTCTCTCTCTCTCTCTCTCTCTCTCTCTATCTCTCTCTCTCTCTCTCTCTCTCTCTCTCCCTCTCTCTCTCTCTCTCCCCCCCCATCCTACCCCACCCTCTTTCTCCCTGTCTGCATGTACTTCCACCACTATGGCACCACCTACCACCATGAGCAAACAAATGCAGGTGCCTCTCTCACTAATATCTAGAACTGTAAGCCAAGTAAACCTCTTTACTGTGTAAGTTACCTGGTCTCTGGCATTTTGCTGTACCAACAGAAGATACATAAATACATTCTCCCTGCCTGCTCACTCTACTATATCCCACGATCCTTGTAAGTAGATGGGGACAGGGCCCATAAGGACAGGCCAAGACTCTTGAATGACAGTAGCCAGCTGTGGATCAAAGAGCAGAGCTCTGGACAGGCACCTCATTCCTCTCCCATAAGATTTTCACAGGCCAGTCCAGACACTGGTTCCTAAGGATGCTGCATTTGCCACCTGTCTGGACAAAGCCTACCAGGAAAAAAATGTTTTGAATAGTTCAAACTTGATGCTTCTGGCTCTGAGCTTTTCTCCTTAGTCTGATATTTCCCACCAAAGAAAAGAAGCTGGCCCAGCTCTGAAGAAACTGGCTGGTTAGAGATGTAGAAGGATACATTCCTAAGAACAGAAGTGCCAGTAGTGCTGGAGGGGGCCAAGGGAAAGCATAGAATCATTGATCTTAAAAAAAAGAAAAAGAAAGAAAAAAGAAAATAAACCCAGAGGGCAGGAACCAGCAGGGATTAGCCCAGACAGCTTCCCTGTCAGGGATGGGGTGGCAGGGTAGGGACTTGCCTCCCCAAGTTGCCAGGAATCAGGGTTTGAAAACTTTTATAAACCTATCTTTACTCCCCAAAGTATCTGCATGGAGAAGAAGAGTGGAGATGGAATCCTGTCCTCTTCATTCTTTATCTCCTCCTCCTGAGCCACCTCTCCTGGCCCTGCCTGCTTAGAAAACCCAACGGGGGTCAAGTGGGGCTCAGCCATGATCCATTAGAAGCTGAGGCACTTGGCCAAATTGGGCAGGGTGGGTGTGCTGGAGGGAATAGGGCAGGGGGGTTGGAAGGGACACCGGAAAGATCCAAAATTCAGGATGAGGCCTGGAGCAGGGAAGGAAATGCAGTAAGCAGAATGGGTCAGAGGTCAGAGTGAGAAGAGAAGAAAGGAGGAGGAAAGAAGAAAAGAAGAAGAAGAAGAAGAAGAAGAAGAAGAAGAAGAAGAAGAAGAAGAAGAAGAAGAGGAGGAGGAGGAGGCAGCAGGGGAGATGAAGATGGTGCTGGAAACAAGGGGAGAAAGAAGATGAAGGAAGCTTAGGGTGAGAAGAGCTAAAAGGGAGCTCGCATCATGAGGAAGGGAGGAAGGGAGAAACCCCCAGATTGTAAACGGGTGGTGCCTTAGGAATCTGTCTACAAGTCATCCATCCAAACCTAAGAACTCATCTCCACCCAAAACACTTAACCCAGCTTTGCTGTTTTCCAGTGTGACCCCCAAACAGGCCAACAGTACAACCCCAAGAGTGAGCTCTTCTTCAGTTTTGCACTCGGACACTTGGTCTCCTCACCATGGTCCTGAGCCTGCCTGGGAACAGAAGGACTCTCCACTCTGTCTTCACAGAAGCATGTCCAGGGAAACATTTTTAAGAATTTGTGCCTGGACCCCTGTTTAGACTAGTATCATCGGAATCTAAGAGAGAGACCCACTCGGCCTTGAAAAGTATACCCAGGGAGGTTAATGTACAGCTAGAGTCCAAAGTTACTAATAAAACTCATACTGTAGTGTTCGGCTCTGTGAGGGTATGGTGGGCTTTCTGCCCTTCATGAATAATATTGTTTCTAGAGGAAATGTGCTTAGGTTTTAATTCCAGATGTTGGGCACAAACCAGCCCCTGCACTCCGTGTCCCCCCCCACCCCCCCCAACATGCAAATCTTATGTAGCCAGAGGGAGTAGGTGGACAAACACACTGGCTGAGTATCCCCTCCCAGGTCCCCATGGAAGGCCCACATTCTGTCCCTTGTGGAGAGGACCATCCAGTCATGCATGGGCAACTTGAGTATGTTTACAAGACAAGGAGTTCTTATTCAGAGCTGTCATAAAAGGAGCAAAAAAAGTCAACAGTAAATAACAGAGGAATGGGGGCAGCATAAAAAATGGAAGAACCTTCGAGTCAATAAATAAAGAAGGTACATGTCTGGAAATGACACTGAAAAGCAGCTTAACAATCCCATACTGGCGAATCAACCGTGCCAAGATGCTAGGGAAACTGGTTTTTTTGAACTGTGTTAACTTGTGTTAGTGCTGCCAAGCATCAGGAGATCATTCCAATCAAAGAAATGCAGCCATTTCTCGGGAGGGCAGGGGGGTTAAGCACCAAGCGTGTAAGAAACCCTAGAGCATGTGGAGCCGTGGAAAATTTCCACGCCAAACCCCTCGTTCCCATGCCCCACCACAACGGCAGTGATCAAAGCATCAGGTCCCCGTCCCACTCTTGCTAATGTCTGCACATGGGAAACAGGACACTGCTTATGAATGGCACCCGGGAGGCAGTTGGCAGGGACACAGTCATCATGAAATCCTTAAAGCCAACAAGACAGAACAGCACAGGCCAGAGGATGCAGCCAAACCCTGCCATTCCTTCATCTCTTCCCTGTCACAGATAGAAGTCAAATAACTGAATTACACCAGCCACTACCACATAATGTAAGTGGAGCTGATGTCTGGTGCCAAAGCAGATCCAGGGATCCTGGCCAGCAAGCAGGGGACCGGGGAGCCCTGGCACTGGGTCCTGGGGCACTGTATCTTCACAGGGCAGAATCCCAGCTCTTTCTAGTAGGGTAGTTTGTTTGCCAGTCATAAGGGTGCCCATTCCAAAGGCACAGCTGGGGTGGGCGAAGGCTGCAGAGGCTACACTTTATCAGCCTCCCTCTCTTACTCTAATTAGGAACAGAACAGCTCACTGTTATGCCTAAATTCTCTTATTTTCTTTGAGTCAGACTCCACAGTTACAAGAACTAGAGGTAGACCTTTGCATATCATGCCTTCCCAGAATGAGCCACAGAAGAGGCAGGGAAGATAGTAGCCCAGCCTAGGGAGAATGCAGACATGCTTTAGCCAAAAGAGAACAGTAACCACCATCTGAGCCAAGCAGCAGCTCCAGGGAGCTGGCCTCCTTGTTCTTGACACCACAGGTTGCAGCTCCCATGACAATCACCTCACCAGTGTTGAGATTCTACAGCCTCCTTCACAGCTTAGGTCTTCAAACAGCTCTGTCACGCATGGCATCTGTGTGTGCCTCTTAGCTTCTGGAGAACTCCACAGCCCTCCATCCCAATAGTGACATTAAGATACAGGTTTTCTTATTGGACAGAAATTCCACCCAGCCTCCTCAGAGTCAAACACCACCCTCTAGTACAAACCAGTAAAGTAGAATGGGACGCAACAAAGGCATGTTGCATGGATCCATGCAACATGAAGTCCCTGTGACTCTGTTCAAATGGGGCTGAGGACATTTTTCCTTGGATAGGCTCCACTTCCCTTACTGTACATAATGGTTAATATTGATGTCAACATAACAGAATCTGTAATCACCTAGTAGACAAACCTCTGGGCATCCATGTGATGAATTATCTAGATTAGGTTAACTGATATGGATTACCTAGATTAGGTTCATTGTGGTCAGCACCATTCCATGGAATGGGGTCCTAGATGGAAAAAAAGAAAAGATACTGAGCACTGTCATTCACTGCTCTCTGCTTTCTGACTGCAGGTACAGTGTGAGCAGCCCCCTCCCATTCCTGCAGCCATCCCTTCCCTGCCATGATGGACTGTATCTCCTGGGACGATAAGCCAAGCTAAACCCTTCCTTCTTCAGATTGCTTTTGGCCGGTGCTTTGGCGCAGCAAGAAGTAGCTAACACACCCTACTACTCAGTTTTCTTTCACAGTTTAAGACATCAGTATTTTAGGACCTCACACTAAAGCTAGCACAAGTGAAGTTCACACACACAGAAGAGTAATGCAGTACTGTAAGAGTGAGAATTCAGTCTGCCTTCTAATGTCAAATATCAAATGTTCTGAATTCACACACTTCAAAGGTGAAATCTATTATGGCATAAGAAAAGCCTTAACTTCCTAATAATATTAGGGAATAATAGCTAACCATTATCCAATGCTATGTCTGAGTTGGGCTCTGACCCAGTGGTTAAGCACTCAGCTAGAACTAACCACTATCCCTTGGTCACATTTTGACATGGCCATAGGGCAATAAGGAAAACCCATTTGTTGGCTGAACACAAATTACTCCTTGCCCCTTCTTACGTGCTATTATAGGAGCCGGAAAATCTTTGCCAACTTCCTTTGCAGATGAGGGGTCTGTGACCTCACTCTGATCAATGGTGAGGAATGAAATATAAGTGGGGAATCATCTGGAAGCTTTAAGAAAGACATTTTTCTTTTCAAAGGAAATGAAAAGGCAGCCCTGGAACACAGGCCCTTTCCCCACTCCTCTTCCTCCTTCAATCCTGCTAGGCTCTCCCACTTCCCCTGCTTCCTGATGTGGGGGACCTACTATCTTGAAAACCACAGCCATCTTGCAAGATGAAACAAATGTAAGGATGAAATTATGGATGGTGAAGTTGTCAGAAAGAGCCTGGATCCCCAATAAGTCTGTTAAGCGGCTGAATCAAAATCCACTACATAGCCAAACTGATGCTGGATGGTTAATACTAGGCCTCTCTCACAGATGAGAAACTGAGATGCAGAGAAGGTAAGCTAAGCAGCTAGTCTAAGACACCCATCCACAGAAGGGCTTAGTCATTCAAAATCAAGCCAGCTGATCAAGAAATCTAATGATTATGACATATTTCCCTCCAGCCAAAAGACATCTTAGAACTGAGAAGTCTCAACTTGAAGGACCCTAGGTTCCTTTCAACGAAGAGATTAAGCTCACAGTGGTTATGTGTTGGGCCCAAGCCTATTGGCTTTCCCGTCCTGCAGTATTCGGACTGAATCCTGACACCCGCTCAGCATTCTGTACATTTCCCCAATGCTTTCTCTCCAGAGGACAGCAAGGGACTATAAATCCTGCAAAGCAGCATGGTGTTTCTACACGGCCTTCGCTAAGCATTTGTCATCTTGACTCATTTTGGATCTCTGACACCACAGAAACCAAGACAGAAGTTAAGACGCTGGGATTGTATGTCAGAATTATCATGATGACCACATTACACTTCAGTGTATTTAGACATTATTCAGCCAAGTTATTTTACACCAGAAAATGTTACCTGAGAAGGAACATTATTAGTGGCTTTTGCGATATTCACTCTAAGAGCCTGCAGCATAATGCCCAGAGGGAGAACAGGAGAGCCAGCACCAGCCCTAAGGCAATTTCTATTACTGCTTTGCTTTTTTTTTTTTTTTTTTTTTTTTTGGTCTTTTTGAGACAGGGTCTCCCTGTAGTCCCAGCTGCCCTGGATTTGCTGTGGAGACCAGGCTGGCCTTGAACTCACAGAGATCGACCTGCTTCTGCCTCCGGAGTACTGGATTAAAGGTGTGCGCCACCCCACCACACCCAGAATTTTTTAAAAAGGTAAATAAATAAAACAAAATAAACAAAATGCTCCAATAGCCTAAATATTGCAATAAATAAAGAGGTCTTTTTACTCACATATTTGCCACTTTCAAATTGTGTGGCTCAAATGCAGACATCGGTTTTGGAAACCCAACTCCAAGAATCTTGTTCTTTCCACATTCTGGCTCCTATTCAAGCATCTCTTCACTCTCCCCAAAAGCTGCCATCATCCTATGATTGATGTCTTGGTGGAGATTCCACTAAACTTGTCTGTTCTCATTTTCCAGCTGCTCAGTACCTGTGGTTTTCACTAACGGTCATTACATTTGATCATTCCCTCTTTGCCCCTAAACTTTCTGGCAATGCTCAAGAAATACGGAGAATGTAACTGGTACAGAAAGCCTTGAAAATTCAGCAAAGTTTAGGATAAGAAAAGAGTTGTGTTTGCAGTAATATCACACATTGGCTTAGTTACTCCATCTATAAATGTTAAAGCCTAGTATGTTATTTCATTGAGCTTCATTCCAGTAGGTGAGTACCATGAATATCCTTTTAAATCAGGAAATCAAAGCCTAGCAAGACAGAACAGTTGAGCTGGTACAAAATGTCATGGGAGTTCAAGAAATTTGCAAGGAGCCCGGAATGGTGGCACTCAGGAGGCCGAGGCAGGTGATCTCTGAGAGATTGAGGTCATCCTTGTCTACAGAGCAAGTTTCAAGCCAGCTGGGGCTACCGGGAGACCCTGTTTCAAAACAAAAACAAACAAACAAAAAAGAAGCTTAAAAGGAGATAGCACAGACCTCTACATGCTCACCCTTCAACACAAAGCAGAATGCATTAACTATATGATCCAGCTCTCAGGGTTCACAGAAAGGACAGTTTGCATCTTGTCCCCTGGAAAAGACTGAAACAGCACAAAGAAATGAAAGAGAAAGAGGAGAGAGAGAGAGAGAGAGAGAGAGAGAGAGAGAGAGAGATCGCAGCACAGTGAAAGGAAGAGTATAGGCTGGGCAGAAAATACAGACACATTTGGAAATGGAGACAGTGCAGCACTATGCCAGCAAAGGACACAGGGGTAATGCCATGTATTAATATGGGGAAGGAGGAGGAGGATTGTGGGGTCATGAGGTACCTAGAATGGAAATCTGAAGCTGAACTCATGGAATCACAAAGAATAGTCACTGAGGGGCTCTGAGGTCCCAGGAACTCTCCCAAGACTGCCCTCAGGAGAAGAGCATCCAGCAGAAGCAGGAAACATGGAAAGAGAGGAAAGGTTGGGAGTCCCCACAGCCACACAGCACCGGCACGGTGGCAGGTGGTGAAAGCTTAAACCAGGGTGGGAGTGGCTGAATGGGAAGAACCACACACAGGCAAGAACTGGTAGGAAAAGCTGGTCACTGGTAAGTGGAGCTGTGGAGTGTGATCCTGATGCCAATGGTGTCATTAACACATTCAGGCAAAATTCAGTGTCTAAGAGTCAACTGCTGTTCGAAACAATCACGGTGTGAAGAGTTTCCAGATTAGCAGGCCCTCATGCGACTGCCCCCAACGTCCCACTAAACCCACTTAGGATTATACATCTTAAGAAATGAAACTCAAAATTCACACAAAACAAAAATGAATTCTCAAAGCCGGGCATGGTGGCACATGCCTTTAATCCTAGCACTTGGGAAACAGAGGCAGGGGGCTGTCTGTAAGTTTCAGGCCAGCCTGGTCTACATAGCGAGTTCCAGACCATATGCAGCTACAGGGAAATCTCAAAAAGGTTAAAAAAAAAAAAAGGAATTACCAAAATGTGGAAAGTGTTTCCACTGATTTCAAGATGGCCAGAGGTGGCTTCAGGGAGGAGCTGAGTTACAGTCACTCTTGGGAAGCAGAGACACCCATACCTGGCAAACAGGATGGCTCCCAGCCCTTCCCAACAGGTCAGTACCAAGAAGAAAACTCTGCTATGGGAGAGTGTTTTTCTAAGATGCCAGAGTAAAGCACCAGTCACCTGCTCTCCACCCTGCCCTTCCCACTAAGCCGGTTCTGCCCACAGTTGATACAGCATCGACAAAATGAAGCCATGAGCAGGAAATGAAGTGGGTCAACTATGATGTTTTGCTCTCACACTAAAGCTGCAAGAGCAGCAAAAGAGATTCTGAGAAAGCTCCAGCAGTGTGTTCAGGGATTGTCAATTTCCACCAATGCCATCCGTTTAGAGAACCAGGCAGTGAGTGTCATCTCCTTTCTGTACCACAGTCTCAAAATCTGCTGGAAAATACAGAAATCCAGAGGGAGCTTGTCTAACCTAAGGACTGTTAATCAGTAAATTAAATAGATGGCCTAGGAAAAAAATAGCAGAACTCTAAAGGAAGGGATCCATATCCGGAATATCAAAAAGAAGGATACTCCTTGAAATGATTACCCCAAAATAAAGAGAAGATGCTATGAGATGTTCTTATATCTTCAGTTGGAGCTAAAAATCTATGTCTTCTATGAAACAGGAACAGAAAACTAAAATGCTGCACTGACTGAAAGAACACAGTGAGATGAAAAGCCAGCCTGAGAGAATGTAAAGACAATAAACCCAGATGAAAAGGGAGTCCGGTGAGATGAAGGGGCTGAAATTACGATAGCAGAAATGATGTCAGCACTGAGAGCCCTGAAGCACACCCCGGGAAGCTGATACCCACAATGTGTAGCATGAGCTGGGAAAGCTCTCCCAGAGACCAGGAGAATAAAGACAGGGCAAAAAAACATTGCTAGTTTCCTGAGACAGATGAGAAGATGGTATACGCGGAAGGCAAAGAAAGGAAGCTCGATGTACAAATAATAGATGCTATCAAGACAGAACAGACACAGAAGAACCAGAGCCATGTTTGCAGATAGAAATTGGATGCAGAGGATGTAAACTTCTCCTATAGGAAATTCTGTCTCTGGGTTTCTGTCTCTAAAATGGGGGTTTTGAAACAACATATAACTGAATGCAATGGTGCATGCCGATAGTGCCTTCGTTCTGGTGGCTGGAAAAGTATAAGGCCAGCTTGGGCTACATGGCAAGAATCTGTCTCAAAAAGATGTGTTGTGTAGAGCCAAGGGTGATAGTATATGCCTCTAATCTCAGCACTTGGGAGGCAGAGGCAGGCGGATCTATGTGAGATTGAGGCCATTCTGGTCTACATAGTGAGTTCTAGGCCAACTGAGGCTAGACATTCTATCTCGAAAAAGAAAAAAAAAGATGTGTGTGAATGTATATTATCATGAATAGTAAAGGAAATTCTGTTTCTTTTACTTCAACATTTATACACAGTGAATTCTAACTAATAACAATTGTAATCATTATTATTCTATATATAATGATACAAATCATTAAGAAGTTTTTTATATTGGATGGTTGATTGGTTTTCCCTATGTAGCCAAGGCTGGCCCTGAACTCATGCAGTCCTCCTGATTCAGCATGGCCAGTGCTGGGAATTATGAGCATGAAATACTACACCTAGCCAATAAGCAAAAGTTAAATAATACTAATAATAGGAAAGCATCAAAAGCATGAAAAGTTTATTCGTGAAATAAGACCACAAATAGCATATTCACCTCTTGAGGATCAAAGAAATACAAATGAAAATAATAAATTAGGACTTTTCTAATAACACTTTAGCTACATACTTTTCTTTCTTGCAAGCTGTGCATTGAGTAGAGTATTGAAAGACTCTCTCTCCTGCTTTGTTGGTGAAACTAAATTGGTTCACTTACAGATCAAGAAAATGAAAAGGATTTATCACTTGGAAATGGAATGGTTATTTATGCCCCCCCACAAATTCACATATTGAAGCTGTAACTACTGACCCCCAATGAGACATCATCTAGAGACAGGAACTATGAAGATGTGATAAAGGTTAAATGAAGCCATAAAGATGAGACCATAGTCCCCTATGGCTAGTGTCCTTTATAAGAAGAGGAATAAACACCATAGTTCTCTCTCTGCCATGTAAAGACACAGCAACAAAGTGGCCGTCTGCAAGCCAGGAGGAATACTTACCCCAAGAGCCCAGCAGGCTGGTGCCTTGATCTGACACTCCTCTAGAACTGTGGGAAAATGAGTGTGTGTTGTTTAAGCCCCAATCCATTTTGCTTAAAAATCCATCCGGTTTTGCTAAGGGAATGTAGGCACACCAATACAGACCTTGAACCAGAATCTCTAGTTCAAGGAGTCTATGTTAACGAAATAATCGGTGAAGTGAACAAGGACTCATGAACATGACCTGCAGAATGCAGAAAGCATAAAATAGATAACATTGCTTGTTTTACAGTAGTTAAAGCCAAATTTTAAAGTTTCAAATTTTGTTTTGTGTGCGTGTATGTATGTGCAAGTTCATGCAAGAACAGGCATATGCATGCCACACATGTCACTGCCCGCATATAGAAGTCAGAGGACAACTTCCAGGAAGTTGGTTCTCTCCTTCCACCTTGTTTTGAAGCAGGCTCTCTCTTGTTTCTGCTACTGGTCTGTGTGCTCCAGGATAGCTGGCCCCTCAAGCTTCCAGCACATTCTCCAGTCTCTTCCTTCATCTCATTGCAGGGGTACTGGGACCACACCATCATATCTGGCTTTTATGTAGGTTCTGCATGACAAGCACTTTTACCCTTGAACTATCTTCTCAGTCCAAATTTTAAAGTTTGCTTCATTATATATAGGAGAATAATTATTACATATTATTATAAAAGAGAAAATAATATCAATATGATCCTTTGTTTTTATTATGTATTTTCTATTATTATATAGAAAAAAGGATGAAAATATTAACAGGAATATTATCTCTGGTAGTGGAATTACAAGTAGGGCTCTTTTTCTTCCCTTCATTCCTTCATTTTGGTATTTGTTTTCTTTGCTTTTGAGATAAGATCTCACTAGGTAGTCCTGACAGGTCTAGAACTCACTGTATAGAGCAGAGTGGTCTCTAATTTACAGAAATTCTCCTGCCTCTGCCTCGCAAGTGATAGGGTTACAGATGCCCCACTGTGCTGGCTCTTTATTTTTGGAAATGCTATAAATCTTCAACAATCATGTTGAATTATTATTACACTCATTTTTCAAAGTTTTATTTTTAAAGTCCTGCCATTAGCTTAGAATAGTTTTTAAGGGAATCTCATTTCTTCATGAAATGCTCATTTCCTGCCTATAAATTTCTAGAGAGATTATTTACATCATTCACTCGCACTGATAAAACAATCAGTGTTCTAAAGAGGTCTTTCTCACAGGATGCTGGTCTAGTCAACTCCAAATGCCTGCACTCTCCAAATACATGTGCATGGTTTTGCTCTAGGAGGTCTGTGAAAAAGTTTAGCAAAATTCATGCTTTTGTCTTTAAGATGCTTTGGTCCAAAGTCAGACCAAGCTTCTGGACATTTCAAATGTTGAAAAAGTAATCATGGAACACAAATACATTCTTAGAAAAAGAAAAAACAAACCAAAAAACAAAACCAAAAAAAACCACCATAGATTTGCCATACCAGGACATAGCAGAGTAGAGAGGAAGCTTGTTCTTACATTGTTTCAGAGGAAGGAATGGAAGGGTGAGCTGAAGGAAGGAAGATGTTGATGCAGAACCACGAACTCACCAGGTTTCTTACAAAGCAGCAGGTTTCCCGGCACTGTAATACTAAACAGCAAACAGATGACCACTTGTTTGGAAGACAAAGACACAATGATATTTTCTATGTTAAATATGAACTAAACTAAAAGACCAATTGGATAACCTTTAAGGCAAAGTTGTATAATTTTTGGTATAAACTGAGCATTTTTGAGAGAAAGCATCCTAGTTAAACTGAAATGTGTGTTCAACTTGCTCCAGGGTTCCTTCCAAGTCTTAGGCACTCACTTAAAAGCCTGCATCCATAAACCTCAGAAGTTCAAGGGCTGACCTTTTCCAACACCTGTGTGAGTGGCTTAATGGCTTCCTACAATGCTGAGGCATTCTGGCATGTAAGAATTTTCCTTGAACAGCTGAGGAATGAGAAGAGAAGAAATGTTGAATTTCCCAGTAATTGGTCCTTGGGGAAAGGAGAAGTGAGCACAGTCACTGGAAGCCCACAAGGCATATGGCACTGGCACCCCAATATTATTTTAGCTACAGTTAGCATACCTCGATGATTATGGCTTGGAGGCTCTGGTGCTACCCAAGCATAGCTGGAATGTGTGGCTCTGATTTGTTTTCCAGCTGGAAGTGTGACAGAAGCGGGAAGATTCCAGCTTTCGTGTGTCTTGTTGCATCCTGCCTCTGCTTGGTCTCATAGTCATATACATCATTTTTGCTGTTTTAGCCTCAGTGTAAGCAATTCAGAATGAGCTTCAGTAACACCCACAGAATGTCTGGGCAACAGCAAGGACAGACATTGGCCAAGCCCTGCCTGCCCTGTATGGTTTTATTATCCATGGGCAATCACAGGATCATTAATTGGGAAAAGATGAGGAAGAGTTAAAGAAGGAAGGTTTTCAGAGATGCTGACATGATGATGTGATGTGATATTAAGGATTCTTGCCTTTTCCAGGTATCTCCTTACCTACCCATCAAAAAGACCTTGGGTGAAGGCATCATCATGCTCCTAAAGCTTCTTTGTGGAAATAGGTGTCTTATTCTAGAAGGAAGAAGGAATTAGTTATCCAAATAAGGACATTAACTCCATTCACAAGGGTGGAATCCTCATGACCTGGACACTAAAAGACTCCATCTTATAGTATTATACAGATCCCCCTTATCTGAAATTTCACCTTCAGCAGGTTAATTACCTGTGATCAACTTGGTCTGAAATTTTTAAATGGAAAATTTTACCAAGAAGGAATTCTTAAAGTTTTAAATAATTCTGAGTAGCAGTGTGCAATCTCCCACTGTCCTATTATATCCTGCCACAACAGGAGTCACGTCACACTCACAGTCAAGAATCAGAGAGAGAGGCGAATGGGAGTGCTCAACTCACTTTTTTTCTCTCTTTACTTAGCCCAGGAATGGTGCCACCCACATTTAGAGTGGGTATTTCTACCTCACTAAACCCATCTAGAAAATCCCTCACAAGCATGCCCAGAGGTTTGTCTCTTAGGTGATTTTAGATCTAATCAAGTATGCAGTCCATGTCAACCATCACAATAGCAAAGAAAGAATATGTGTTCTAGGGCATTCTTACTAAGCCCTGGCATCTAAGAAGAAGGAAAACAACAAAATAGAATATCTCAAAACCAAATGTTGATAGCTTTGACTATGCACCTTCAAGAAAGCTTCCACTTCCTTTGAATGGCTGAAGCATCAACCTAATACTGAGCTCCTCACTGTAGTCAAAAGCAGAGAAAGTATTTTCCATGTACAGATCAGCAAAACTGAGATTCTGTGTATGCCCTTCCATCACTTAAATCTGCTTCATCTTTGAAACTTTCAGAATGGCAGCCAGTAATATAGCAACACCAAAGGCCCCTAAAATAAAGTCAAGCTGCTATTTAGAAACAATAATCATCTTTGAATGCCTTCCTAGAAGAAAGAGTGATAACTGGGTGATATTTATCTAGTCGGGGCATATATGTGGCCAGAAGCCAGCAGTGCACTTTGTAGGCACCCTCAAGCAAGTTGGAGCAGAGGGGTGTTTCTGGGTCAAGGGCTGCTGGCAGACAGGTGAGACTGCCTAGACAAAATGCTTTGCAAGCTCCTTTTCAGGAGAGTTGTCCAGAAAATCTAGAAAACTGAATAAGAATATCCTGTCCTGACAGATGCTATTTACAACCACAAACCTTCTACCCCAACCACAGACAATGCCCTCTTCGTGAAGGACATCAGTAGGTATAAATGTCATCAAACGCTGCATTTCCCAATAGGATGGACAGTGCACTGAGAGTCAAGAGACTTTGGCTCTCAGTTTCATTTTCTACCAATTTGCTTTGTATCCAGGATAAATTGCTGTTGTTATTTTTTCATATTAGTCAAAACTTTTACTAAACGTAAGAGACAACAATGACACTGGAAGTTGTTAAAAAATCAAACAAAGGAGCAAAAGCACATGGTCCTCTGAGAACTCATTATAATTTTTGAACACACAGGTAAAAATGTTCATCATGATTTTATAGACATGACTTCCAATCAATAGAGATGTTATTATTCAAACCAATGGGCTTGAGGTATGATATAATAAGGAAAATGGAGTGCTTTTGCAATGTTGCTCCCAGAAGCATTTAACTTTTTCGTTTTGGAAATTTCAAATATATAAAAATGTAAAGGGGATAGTATGAATGTTAATAAGTCAGTCATTCAGGTTCATCAGTTCTAACTCATGGGCAGTCTTGTTTCATATATAACTTCACTCACTTTGCCAATCCATCTACTTTGAAACAATTCTCAATGGAATAGCCTTTTAGTCATAAATATTTCAGTGTGTGTTTCTGCCATATACTTTTTAAAGTTATTTTAACTTCTATTGAATTTTGTGTGTTTCATACAGAACATCTTAATCATCTTTATACCCCCTTCCCCATTGGACCCCTCCCATAGCCTCCCCCGACTTGAATTCATACATTCTGTCATTTGTGATAAGGCCTATCATGTCAAGTTAGTATCCCCAGATTGTCCTTCAGTGCAAGTTCATCCACTAAGATCTAGTCAACCTATCTAGAGTCCCTCCCTTGAAGAAGATCAGCTCTTCCTCACCCAGCAGTAATCAACTGCCAGTAATTCTTCGACTAAAATTGGGGCCTGCTGTCCATTTCCACAGTTCTGTGCTGAGTTTTTGTTTGCTTGAGTTTGCATGGGTCTTGTGCATGCTGACGCCATTTCTGTAGGTTCATATGAGAAGAGTTCCAGGAGCCTGGAGGACTCTATTTTCATATGATCATGCACCTCCTTCTTGGCTCTTTCCTCCCCCTCTTCCACAGGAAGAGCCCTGAGTGGGCGGATTTTAATATAGGAGCCCTATATGTGAGTCCAAGGACCCACACTCTGCCACCTCTTACTCTCTGCATTCTGGCCATTTGTGGACTTTTGTTTTCCTTGCCTTCTGTTGCATGGGGGAGTTTCATTGATGAGAACTGGAAGATGTATTAGTGTTCTCTTTATTCCTTGTTCTACATTCTGTGAGCCTTAGGTATAGAGGTTGCATCATAGATGTATCACTTAGGCTTGGGCAATTCACAGACAATCTCTGTGTGACCAGTTGTGGAACTCTGTAATAATCTCTGTCTGTTGAAAAAGAAGCTTCTTTGATGAATGGTGATTGGGATATTTATCTGTAAATTCAAAAATTCATATTTTACACATAGTAAAAAATTACATTTGTGTAGGGATGTGAGAGCCTTGGGGTTTTCTCTAAGATCTATGACCTCTCCAGCTATGTGTATTTGGCTAAGTTTACAGTACCACACATGAGTTTCCTCTCATTGAGTGAAATTGTTTTTTTTTTTTCTTAATTTGCACATCTACAAAAATAATATACTAATGCCTTCCTGTGGAGTCTTGCTCATGGGAGTTCTGAGTGAAATCATTTCCATAAAATTTGTGTGGGAACAAGAAAGCAGAATTCAAATGTAGGGTGTTATAATTGAACAGAAGACCATTTTGTAAGATAAAATGTAAAGTAAATAATAGTATTAAGAAAATTTCTTGGGCTGGGGTGATGGCTCAGCAGTTAAGAACACTGATTGCTCTTGCAGAAGACCAGGGTTTGAATCCCAGCACCCACATGGCAGCTAACAACTGTCTGTAACTCCAGTTCCAGGGGGTCCAACAGTCTCTTCTGTCCTCCGCAGGCATTGCATGACATGGATGCACTTTCCTACATTCAGACAATATACACATACACATAAAGTAAAAATAATAAATAAAATATTTTTAAATTTTTAAAAAAGAAAATTCCTGTTAATGTTTTGAGACCAAAAGTTTTCAATTGTTTTATTTTTATTGATTTTTTGTGATTTTCATATAATATAATTTGATAGTATTTAGATTCCCCCTCACCTCTCCCTACTGTTCCTTGCCCAATTTAATATGCTCTATTATACAGATAATGTATATTATAGATAATATATAAGAAGGTATATAGCACCTAATTTGTATCTCCAAATGTTCTTCAGTGTGGGTCCATCCACCAGTTAATTTGCCAAGAGTCCCATGCTTGAAAGAGATACTCTCTGCCCCTCCCAGAAGCTATCTATTATCACAACTTCCTTAGGTGGGGTTGGAGCTTCTTGCCTACTACCCCATGTCTATGCTGGGATTTTCTTTTCTTTTACTTTGAGCTTGCTTGAGACTTGTGCCTGAGGTAGGGAATGGGAGAGAAGGGCAGATGAGAGAGTATAGGGAGAGATACGTAACACTAAAGGTCTTTAGAAAAAGTCATATGGAAACCACCACTACAGAAGCCTCTTAAAGTATATACATATATGTTATAAAAGAGATTAAAAGGAGGCATCCTCTAACAGGGGGACATTACTGTTTCTAGACATCATTGGCTAATAGAAAAAAAAGAAAAAACCCTCAATGCTGGGAATGAACTCCCTCTCTAGAAGCTATTGATTGCAGGTCCTATAGGCCTTCCCAAAATATTGGTCATTGCTCCTGCTCTTGGTTACCCACCAGAACTAGATGGAAAACCTTATTGCTGAAGATACGATATACATGAACTGTAGAATAAGGATAAATCAAGCTGGTGCTGACTTCAGAGCCTCATCTCTACTGGCTAGCATTCATAGTGCTGGAAGGTGCTATGTAAGCTACTAGAAGGAAAAAAATCATCAACTTTACCCAGCTGTGAATTCTGTGAACTGCAATAACAACTGGCCTTGCAAGGAAGTCCCACCGGTGCAATAGTGGCACAAAATATTACAGGAGTAACCAATCGCTCTTTAATTAGATTTAAGGTCCCCTTCCTAGGATGGAACCCATACCTGACACTGATATCAGACTGAGGAACTTGAGGCTAGGGTCACAGGACATAGGGGAGAACCCAACTAGTTTTCTACTAAATAGTTATCATATTAAACTAACTCTTAATGACTTATTTTTATACCCATAGATTAATGCATCTCTTAACTTTCCCTAGAGAAGTTTCTTCATGCAACAGATGGTAATGAATACAGAAGCCCACAAATGCCCAATGTGCAGAGAACAAGAGGCAGCCAGAGTGCTTATCCCTGAACAGAATGCCTATATCAAACCTCTGCCTCTCAAGGCTCAGGGATCATTGTGGAAGACAAAGTGGAGTGACAGCAAGAGCCAGAGGTGGTGGATGAAACAAAGAAACAGAATCTTCCAGACAGCTGGTCAGTCACTCATGTGAACTCACAGCAATGATGGCACAATGCACAAGTCCCATGCAAGCTTGAAACAATTGTTTTTAAACAATACTAATTACCGTGAAAAGGGCCTGCAAATTATCCTTCAAAAAATCCTACTTGTCACTTGAAAATTTGAAAACTTGGGCAGCAAAGCTGTAATTGATGAGCTTCATTCCTCCATGACTCTGTGACATCCCTTCCTTCCCTCCCCAATGCCATCCACAGACGAGAGTGAAACTGCCAGAAAGTGAAGACAGAGTGCCTGGTCCCATGGCAGAGCTCCCATCCTCTCACCGTCATCCATAACTACCCACCCCTATATGCTCCTGTACCCCCCCCCCCCTCCCCCCCCCCCCCCGACACACACATCCTTATGTCACCTCCAGGAATCACAGAGACTTCTGCTATTTGGGTGATGTTTTCCTGTAATCCTCAATTTCCACTCATTTTGTAATTGAGTAGTAAAGAAAAAAGTTTATAAACATCCATGCCTCTATGGCTCCAAAGAAATTAGCAGTTCCATGAAGGCATGTAGGCAGCTTGCATTAAAGCATAACCAACAGGGAGAAGGGGGGTGTAGTAGTAGAAAGACGTAGTCTCAGAAGGAATTTTCTGGAGAACATGTGAACCAAGGCCAGTTGCTCTAAGTCATCCTTTGTGGCAAAATTTGCACTGAGTCCACAGCACCAACATTTCCATCCTAGAAGTTTCCTTAGATTCTCTCTTTAGGGTTTATCTTCCACCTATAAGAGCAAGAATCATATCACATAAAACTGGACTTTGGAAACTTAAAACTAACCCGTATCATTTTTCAAAAGCTCTCAGAAAAATAAAACGGATTATGCAAGAAAATTTTGTAAGTGGAAAATATTGCATAGACAGAGTCTGAAGAAATCCAGGACATTTTAAACCAGAAAGCAGATGGAATAAGAGCAATATAAATTAGTGTAACTGCATTTTGCCAACTGCAAAGTGATTCTAACTCCAAACAAAACTTCTTCTCTCCAACTTGTTGATTGCATATATATTTGTTTTTAATTTACACTATGTAGAATTTGGTGAAATGTTTGGAGTTAGAATTAAACTCTGAAGGTCTAGGAAACACCAAATCCGGCCAAACCACCCACAGAGTATCGAACTAAGGAAACAAGCACATAAAATACATGAAGTTATTTACACTGAAACATAATATTCATGCATGTTACTTAAGCCAATTAACAAAAATTAAGTGTGTGGCAATGTTTAAGGAATGTCCTACGATTAAGAGGCATACTAAGTACCAAATAGAAGGGTCAAAACTTCACCCTCAGTCTCTCCCGGCCTTGGCCCTTTCAACATGACCTCCAGCCTGTTTCTCAGACATGTTGGCAGCTTCCCAATGGAAGAATCTTGGCCTTTGTTTATCAAAGTCGGAACAGGTTTCGGACTTGACTCCGTCCACTCTCAGCTGTCAACTTAGGACTCTGGAAGATTTGTCCAAATTATGCAGGTCGAGAAAATCAGCTCAATCACATGAGAAACTAACCAGCCGGTTTACAAAGGAGGAGGGAGAGGCTGGCATAGATCTTTTCACAGCAGTAGATGGTGTGAGGGAGACAGAACCTGATGGCATCTTTGTGAACTTGTCCCTTCTCTGTCCTAAGGTCTCGGGCCATTTTCTTAGGCCTGATGAAAAGGTGGCCTGGGAACCAGCCGCGGGGCTACACTAAGTCAACTCGTGGAATTCGGTCTCCCATCCACTGACCAATGAGACTTCTCCTTGTGTAAAGAATCTCACTCATTATCCCAAGTTACCACTGGCTCAGGATTTCAGTGAGAAGGCAGTTCGAGTCTGGATGGTGATGACAAAGGAACGGAATTCCCCTATGAATGAAGTCTCTCCTCCCAACAACATAAATTTGGGGTGGCACAAAACTACATATTTAGGGTAACACAGACTGCAGGTGCTTGTTAAATTCTTACATTTCTCATATGCATTATCTCTTCACTCTGCCTCCAAGACATCTTCATTACCTGCCCCTGCCCAGGTTCAGATCTTTTGGCATATGCCAGCGTCAGGTAGAGAGATCTCAGGAAAGACTTTGCATCTAGACGTATGTTAATTGTGCATGAAAGTAGAGGACAATAGCAGAAATCACAGAAACCAAAAACTAGCACCTGTTCACTGTGCCACTTGAACGCATACTTATGCGACAGCATGAATCAGACCTCATGAGGCTAAAGATGCAAAGTAATATTACAGGAGTGGCAGGGGAAGATGCTCTGCACCCAGACTTCGGAGAACAAACCTCATGAGAATGAGGAGGGCCAGTTCAGGGAAATGAGGTTGGCTTCACTGACTCAGGAGTGGTCGCACCTGGGCCCTGTTCTCATAGGAGAGGAAGGGAAGGATTAGAATTTCCCATTCTTGTGAAGTAAAGCTTCGACCGTTGTTCATCCCCATACAACAACCAGAAAGGATACAAGGACTATTCTTTCAGAATCCCACAAAGGAAGAGTGGAAAGACTGCACATCCAGCATGCTGCCCACATGCAAGTGCTCAGTCTGTGCCAAGCAAATGCAAAGATGTGGGCTGACTTCCATTCATAAGCCCGAACAAACAACATGCTGCAGCCATTTGTGAATCTCATTAAGGATTCATACCCAGAACAACAGTGTAGTTTGCCTCACGAGTCTGGGCTTCGAAACTCAACTAACTTCTCAGCAGTTACTTCTAGAAAGGAGGGGAGGCACCACAAGAACTTCTTGGGTACTTGGGAGGCTTCAGGCACCTTAGATGGCTTCTCCTTCTGAGATTATCCCCACCATGACTGACCCGTGTGTGTCTAAAGAAGTGAAATGAGAGGGGAGGGTCCCTTGAGCCAAAAGTTCAAGACTAACCTAGGCAACAAGACCCTGTCTAAAGAAAAAGAGAAAAGTGGCAGGTGTAAGCCCTCTGTTCTAAAACTAAACCAAGTCTGAAGGTTTGTAAGCTACATTTCCTGAAAAGTTTATTGGGGAGAAGAATAAGTGGGGCTGGAGAGAGTGCTCATGTAACATTCACACACTTCCGAGGACAACCGGGAGAAATGGCTAATAAAAATGATTACAGATCACTTCACACACCTAGAGTGCTTTGGAATAAACACTAATATTTTAATCCCAAGTGCCTGCTTTTTAGACTTCAAAAGCTGAACTGAAGGAGTAAAAGAAGTAAACTTCATATTCTGTCATCTTATAATTTAAAACAAAGACAAGAAAGGAAAAAAAGTAAGAAAAACAAAAGAAAGAAAGAATGGATGAGAGAAAAAGAAAAGAAGACCCAAGAAGTCCATTTTTAAATTGCTGCTTATGTAACAGGAGCCTGTGAACTGCACAGAGTCTAATTGAAGGAAAAGTAACTGTAGGGGAATTGCTTGGAGAGCTGCCAGAAGGGTTTTAACAGCTGGAAGTTGAAAAGTGATTAATTTTGACAGCAATAAAAGCCTCATGTTCATACATAATTATGCTTAGATTTGTGGGCTGCTGGAATTTTTTCTATGCACCATTAACCTTTTGCTGTCCAAATTGGAATTTAGATACTTTAAATGAGACTCGATTTATAAAGAGAACAATAATTTGTTCCTAGTGGCTTCAACTCATCTCAAGACAAAGAATGCTTTGGGGGAGAAGCTGTAGAACAGCAGGCAGGAGGGGGTAGGTTCGAATATTTTTTAGAGTATCTGTGAAACTTAATTTCATTTTTCTCCATGCAGAAAAAACCACAACACAGGCATCAGAACAAACAGAAAAAGATATTGGGGTAGTGGTATGTCACCTACACAGTTTAGCTAAATTCCTAGCTGTAGGAAATAGACACAAATAAAAGTCTATTATAAAGCTACACTTAAAAGGACTGGACAGGACTAGACAGCTCAGTTGTAGAGTCCTTGCCTAACATGCACAAGGTCCTAGGTTCAATCTCTAGCATCACAAGAAAAAAAATAAGGTTAAAAAACACTGAAAAGATTAAGGAAACATTAAATTAATGTGGCCAATTAGCCATAACAGTTTGGACACATTAATTCCTCCATGACTTCTCTATTTGCTCAGAAAGCTGGAAGAGATCATTTAGAAAATTCCACCCTCTCTAAAGGCCATTCACTTTTACCCTCTGCTGTAGGATTAGCCACATTCTGAAATTTTTCTCTTAGTCACCACGGTTATCCTTTTATCAACTAGTTTGATGAACAGAATGAAATTCTAGTGATATAAAGTGACAGTGAAGTAATTTAAAGTAATAATAATAATAATAATAGCACATTATAAGCCACAATAATTTAATAAATGTACATACATTTTGTATGTGCCTACATATCTATAATATTTTATGAAAATCCTTACAACCATCCTTTGAAGTAGGATTATTAGGTATTATATTATTATTATTACTATTATTCCTATTTTTCAGAAACTGAAAGACAAGAAGCTACATGACTTCTCAATGTCAATAGTCTCCAAGTGAGAAGCCAAAGACTTGGGGATTTCTAATGTCTTTCTGGTCTTAAACAAACATGATTCACTGTGGATGCACTCAGTTTTTGGCATGAATGATAGAATGAAAAAATAGAGCCTAAACTTGAAAGAACCAAATTAAGCCTTAACTCTTCATTTTCTCTGTTACCTTAGACAATCCTCCAGTGTTTGCATTCTGCTTTCCTTACTCACAAAGAATTAGAATTTTTTAAGTCAGTGGTTCTCAAGACGTGGTACCCAGATTAGCATCATCAACAGCACATGGGAACTTATTGGCAATGTAAATTCTTGATCCCAATTGAATTCAGTTCTTAAATCTTCAGTGTGGCCCAGACCTGCTGAATTATCAATTATCATCCTGAGTACAGGGTCCATTGGTCTGTTTTTTGACAAGCCCTCCAGTGATGCAACCCATGCTAGAGTTTGGGAGTCACCAGTTAAGATGATCACCGAATTAGCTTCTGACTCGCACACTCTAGGATTCAATCCATGACTGTCACGTTTCATGTTGCTGAATTTCTAAGTTATTCTTCTATGTTACATCTTGCCGGAGAAGAAGATGCCTTATATTGGTTCACTGGGTGACTGTTTTCTGAGTCATCTTCAGAGTATTAGGAAATTAAAAAAGCAGAAAGAGGTCATGGATTCAAATAGAATGATGTGACTATGAATTTTTTGTTACCTCAAGCAAAAGTATAAGGTTGAATTCCACAGCTGGAGCCTAAATATAACCTGTGTTCTTAGTCCAATGTCATGCTCCCCATGCGGGCTTACTAAATCCTGTTGCTCCCTAAGGCAAATGGCATCTAAGCTATGATCAGCAGCCTGGAGGAACTGGCCTCTGCATACACCCATATTCCCAACTGTGCCAGAACCACACCTTTCCTGATCCTCTGAGTCAAGCAGAAGGTAGTCTCAGAGGACTGAATTTACCTCTTTTTATGTAACATTCCTACTGCCATATGGTTACTTGACAAATTAACACATCATCCTTGAAGTCAGAAGTATGGACACCCCAGTGCAGACTATTCCAAAGGCCCAAATGAACCAAAGACAATAGGCCTTTGCCTTGTTGTCTCCAGTATCCACCAGCCTGTCAGCAATGACAGAAGGCGACCTCTGAGTTTCCAGCTCAACCATGACCAAGCATGTCTGTTGCCTCTTATACCTTAAACCTCCCTGTGGAAAAAACACAAAAAACAAAAAAACACCTAGAACACTAGGTGACCTTACACACTGATACACAAGACTGCAGACAATAGTATATAAAGACAGGCATGCATTTCTCATGACACTCATGAACCTAAACTATTATTAGTTGATCAACTTTCTTCTAAAGATACAAAAGGAGACAGAAATGTAAGTTACAAACTTTGTAGAAAAAAAAGGATGCATTAGTTCCTTGTCCTGTTGCTGTAATAGAATGCCCGATCAAAGCCACTTAAGGAAGGAGGGGTCTATTTTGGCTCACAGTTTGAAACTCTGGGCTAGAAAAGCCTTTGAATGTTGTAAGCAGAGCTGAATGAGCCTTCTGGTAGGAAAATGGAGGATGAGGATGTTGAGAGAAAAATAGGCAAAAGCAAAGAAAGAAACAGGAAGACCGCCACATAAAGAAACAAAAACCTGCTTAGAACACTGCTTATAAAGCTGGTGGGGGTCCATTCCTCAGAACCAAGTAAGCCTAAGACACAGGTAGGATGATTCTAACCTTTTGCTTTATGTGAGAGGAAAACCATGAACATTTGGTCTAAACCATCTTAAAGATTAACAGTTTTTTGTTGTGTTGTTTGAGGGGTTTTTTTTTAGTCTTTTTGAAGCAGGGTCTCCCTGTAGCCCCAGCTGGCCTGAAACTCACTATGTAGACCAGGCTGGCTTTGATCTCACAGAGATCCACCTGCCCCACCACCACCTCCCAAGTGCTGGGATTAAAGACATGCACAGCCACACCCAGCACTAGTTTTATATTTGGCCATAATGTGAGAAAGGCTGAAAAATGTTTATGAACCATTTCCAATCAAAATTTACTTAAATATTTGCAGATTATTTTAGATTTCCTTATTTAAAATACTCTAGGTGCAATTTCCAAGTCTGTACATCTGTATCTTGGCACTACAGAGAAAACTGTGATATTTTGAAAGTCCTCTGGATCATAATGAATAATCTATAAAATAGATCTATTAATATCTCCATTTTACAGATAAAGAAACTGAGATACAAGAAGCTAATTTCATCTGCTACAAAAATAATAAGTAGAAGTTTCTATTTAAGCCCAGGCAAGCTGTTCCCAGGGTTTGCACTCCTGGATGGTCCTGTCCTTGCTCCATCACTAAGGAATGCTTTTAGTTGTAACAGAAAAACCCAACTGAGTGTGGCTGTAAAAAATTGGGAATTCATTTCTTCTTCACTTAGCAGTAATTATGGAGATAACCAATGAAGCTGTTCCCAATCCCCTCAGAGTCAGGGTCTCCCCCATTTGCTAGGCCATTATCTTAGCATCCCTTCATGGCCCCCACTCTTCCAGATATCTCCTCGCCACTTCAGGGTGGAAGAAGGACATAAGAAAAAATGTCTTCCTGAAACTGACTTTTCTACTTGGAGGACTAAGCTCGTCTCAATAGGCTGTCTCTTAAATCTCACCAGCCAGAACAGAATCATGTACCCATCCTTCAACCAGCCAAATACTAAGCATAGGAGATTCTCCTGCCTGGTTTTGACTAATCAAGAGTTGTATTTTCAACTAGGAAGGGGGCTGGAACAACTGAGTCTCCACCTAGCTCTTGAATAGACTTGTTTTGGGGGAGAAGGTGGGGAAACAGGGTAAGGACACAGGGTGGGATGAGTGATGTGCCACCCATCCCACTCCTGTACTTTGGATTTTTATTGCTCTTCATTGTACCACCTGGTTTATTTCAACTGTGGAGATGCACTGTGCTAAGAAATGGGTAAAGATAATCTCAGTAAAATTGTCAATCACTTAAAAGCAGTGTTTGAGAAAGTCAACTGTATGGGCAACTTTCAAAAAAGAAATGAAAGAAAAGGTTTCAAATCTAAATCATGTATGATTGAGTTAACACACGGCTGTCAGAAGAACCCAAGAGCATTACCTTGGCTGTGAGTACGTAGCAAGTGAGAGCAAAGGTGCAATCCCTAGACAGAAAACAGCCCCAGGACAGAGTCCTGTTACTACAGAACCATAAAAGTCAAAGCTGCTGCATATGCTTAAAAGTGGAGTGTATAATTAGGATTTTTGCGGCATTAGGCATATAGATTTTGTTGATCTCCATATGTAATTATAATATCACCTGAATTTCTCCAGGTCTCACCTGCCACTGGCTATAGATAGGATCATGCAGGAGTAATGAGTCAAGCATTACTGGCACATCTCTGCCAGTCCCCTGGAAAAGTCCCCTGCTCTGTTTCTGGGAGTCCCCATGGGGTTCTTGCAGGTGCATTCAAACAAGTCCACACACACTAGGACTGGACCTGCTCTGGATTGTCACTGTCCTACAGGGCTCACTCAGATCAGAGCAGGAGAGACAGTGTTCTCTCCTCTGCAAACTCATTGACAGGGAGACTGGAAGCAGTCCTACTGAAGCCTTCTCTGTCCTACCTGTGTCCATCTGGCTGGGCCGTGCACAGATTGGATGATAGTAACTGTGATAAACTTAGTCTTTCTTCCCCAAACACTACAGCTGCTATTGCATCAGCTCATCTTGTCTGGCTCTTTCTTCCCTTAGAACAATTGACTAATCATCTCTGTTCTAGGAACTTATTCTTAGGAAATAACCAGACATGCAGCCAAAACTATGCATAAGGAATCAATTACAGAGATCTTTATATTTTTTTTAAATCAAAGTTTTTATCAGTAGGAAGCTGATCAAATCAATTATAACACATTTCATTCTGAAAAAAAAAATTCAACCATTTCAAATGATGACCTAGATCTTCATTTATTACCATGGAAAGATATTTATGACATATTGTTATTGTGGGTAAAGAATATGATTTCATTTTCATTCACACAAGAAAATAGAAGTTATCTTTGAAGGGAATAATGAGTATTTTTCTGTAGTTTTTATATCTTTCCAAATACCATAAATATTTTTATAAGAAACATGGGTTGCTTTCATAATCATAAAAAGATAAACCATAGCCATTTTGATATAAATTTTCTTAATGAAGGAGGCTTTAGTAATCAATGCATTCTTCAGAGTGAACATGTGGAGGCCTATAAAATCTCTACTCCGTGATACTGTTTAATATAAAAAGGTCTGATCCTTTTATGGGAAATTCCTGGGGAATATGGAAGAGAATGAACCTTGACAGAAAGATGATTAGCACTGTACATCTCCTGAAAAGAGCTGTGATCTGGCCAACAGCGGAGTGCCCCCAGTATCACTGTTCCTGAAAGCCAGAGAAATCACAGTTTCTGGAATCCAAAACGAAGTATGTGGAGTGAAACAAAGCATGCGGTAGTGTATTGTGTGGCTGCCTCTGTGTTGCATTAATTAAAAAAAAAAAAAACAAAAAAAACACAAAACAAGTTCTCATTGTGTCGCCGTGCTTAGCCTGGAACTTGCTATGTAGACCAGGTTGGCCTTAAACTCACAGAGATCTGCCTGTTTCTGTCTGTTTCTGTGCTGGGATTAAAGGCTTATGCCACCACACTTGAGCTTGATTCCTTCTAAAAATTTATTGTATTTTTTCTAATTGATTTGTAAAAGCCCCAAACTAACAAGTCCTAGCTCTTAATGTTATACATTATTGTTTTCTATTCATCTTTCAAGTTGTTTGTGGAATGTTTTACTACACAGAACTTAGCATTGTGGCTTTGGTCTCTTACTTGGTGTTGAAGTGTGGGTCATAAAGGTCCCCCAAAGGCCATGTGCTAGAGGTTTGGTCACCAGTCTGAGGCACTCTAAGACAGTGGTACCATCTTTAGGGGGTGGAGTCTTGAAGTAGAAAGTGAGGTCATTGGGACCTCAGCCCCTCTTCCCTCCCCCCCTTCCCTTCCAGGGTGCCACAAAGTGAGCAGCCCAGCTCCACCACACAACCTCTGGCCTGATGTCTGCCTCACTACAGTCCCCAAGCAATGGGACCAAATGATTATGGATTGAAATCTTTGAAATTATGAGTCAAAATAACCCTTTCCTTCTGAAGGTTGGTTTTTTCAGGCATTTTGTCACAACAAAGGAAAGCTGGCTAGTGCATTGAAAATGTCTTTATACCCACAGACAGCAAAGTCTCTTCTCCACAGCCTGAATACTGTGTATATGGCTTATATAAGGTACTGGTATAAATGGCTTATCCCAGTTGACTGATCATTGTTTCTGACATAATTTACAGACTATCCTGTTTTATCTCACTAGCTGAACTAGAATCTTTTTCATATACCAAAGCATAATAAATACTCAAGAGTAAACACACACTCAGCTTGGATGTGTGGTGGACTTCAGTTATCTTCCACTTGTCTGCCCACCTGTTCCTCAGTACGATCCAAATTACAATGATTATATTTTTAAGATGTGTTATATTTGCTGATAAGGCAATGTCCCCTTTATTACTGTTCAAAATTATTCTAGCTTTTCTTACATCAGTCCTCTTAATTACTTAGATTTGGTCAAATTCCAAACAGATCTATATTAAGATTTTTAGTGGAATTGCATTATTTGCATATTAACATATAGAAAATGAACTTCCTGTTTTCAACAGGAAGCCTTCTTTATTGTCTCTTAGATGATGGAAGTTTCCTCACATTCCTGGATGGATGTTTAGTGTCTTCTCCCCTCACCCCATTTAGACACATGTAGATATTGGAATCTTATCAGATTTATAGTTGCCTAGCAGGTTTATATACCTCCAGCTCTCAGGCAAAGTTCCACTTCCCACAGACTTTACCCCTGTCTTCTTGAAGTGGCACCTTTCTCTGACCTCTACTATCTGGTTTCTGGTTTCAGAGAACCAATTTTATCATTCCAGTTCCCAGGATATTTTGCTTCCAAGACTCTTATTTATTCTTTATTACAATAATCACACCACAGGGACTGAAATCCACTGTGTTCATTTCATTCTGCTACATAGGAAATCTCCACAAACTTAACAACTTACAACACACTTTCATTTCCTTACACAGTTTCCATGGGTCAGAAGTCTGGAGATGGCTGAGGCAGTCCCTGCTCAGCAGAGCACAGGCTGCAGGCTAGGCATCCACAGGGCTCCTTGTTGAAACTCATGCAGTTGTTGGCAGAATTTAGTCTCCTGTAGCTGTAGAACTGCAGTCCTTGCTTCCTCACCAAAAAAGGTTCTTGCTTCTCTTGCTATCTAGGGACCCCTTGATTCTTTGGACACAGCCCTAAGGTTCTCTGGCAGTGTGACAGTTTACTTCTTTAAGGCCAAAAGAGAATCTCCCATTACAGTCCCCTGAGATGAAATCTTGGATCATGTAACACAGTCACAAAGTGACATCTGTTACCTTCACCATACTCTTGGTTAGAAGCCAGGCGTGGGTTTTTCCTACACTCAAAGAGAGAGGGTTATTCAAAGATCCCCCTTGGGGTATGTGCACCACACTCACAGATCTTATTCCATTATGAGCACCCCACTACTTTCTGGTCATTTCTCTGAGATATGGGATCTTAGCTTAAACAACAAAATAGCAGCCTAGGTGGGGACATAGGCAAAGGAACAGGTGGGTAGGGGGGAAAAGAAAGAGAGGCACTTTGCTTCCCTCACAGCACTTACAAGTTCTCTGTTTGACGTGGGCACAGATTCTCAGAATCAGGAAAGCTAAGTGAGAGTATGACGTAAGCCAAAAGCTACTCTGGCTATTCTTAGTTTCCTCCATCTGTCCTAGAATTACTGTCACTTCCTTCATAATTCTGGAATTGGTAGTCGTTTGTCATTGCTTTACCTTCTATTCTTTCATGTATGCGTTAGTAAGAAGTTAGAGAAAATTACAAGCTTCTGGCTGCTTTGACCCAGGCTCCACCGAGGCCCTATCTGGCAGGCTTCCCCTTCTGTCTTCTTTTTTCTTTTTTATTATTTATTTATTTATTTATTATTTTTATTTCATGTGTATTAGTGTTTTCCTTGCATGTTTGTAAGTGCACTTTGTGCATGCAATGCCCACAGAGGCCATAAGAGGGCTCCCCTAGAACTAGCATTATAGGTAACTGTTAGCCACCAGGTGGGTGCTGGAAACACAGCCAGGATGCACTGAAACCCAGCCCAAGCACACTGAAGAGCAGCCACCGCTCTTAACTGTAGAGCCATCACCAGCCCACCCCCACCACTTCTGTCTTCTTAAAACGATAGGCACTACAGTCTGGTTTCTGGATCTTTTGAAGCAAAAGCAAGATTGAGTACAATATATTCTACAGGAGACTTGAGTCCATCAGAATACCCCAGGGAGCCAGGCACGGTGGCACTCACCTTTTAATCCCAGTACTTAGATGACAAAGAAAAGCAGATCTCTGGGAAATCAAGGCCAGCCTGGTCTACATAGTGAGTTCCAGGTCAGCTGGGGCTACAGGGAGACCCTATCTCAAAAAACAAACAAGCAACAACAACAATTAAAAAAAAAAAAACAAAAAAACGAAGAAAACCTCAGGGAAACCAAAGACAGCTAGTCTAAGCCTTGGGACACATACCTATCTATCTGAAACATGTTTGCATTACTGGTGTCTATTTCCTCTTCATTAGAACCTAAGGAAATAGTATGACCACCACTTTATAGAAGCAAAATAGAAGCGCAGACTAACAAACAGCTTTCCCATTGACATAGGATAAGTAACAGACCCTGGACACAAACCAGGCTCTGTCTGACTCCAAACCTCACTGTCTCATCGTATTCTCAAGATGGGGAAGTATTAGAATTTTTACTTATTTATTTATTTATTTATTTATTTTTATTTGATGTGTATGAATGTTTTACAGGCATATATGCAAGTGCACCATGTACATGCAATGCCCTGGAAGGCCAGAAGAGGGTGTCAGCTCCCCTGAAACTGAAGTTTGAGACAGTTGTTAGCCACCATATGGATGTTGGGAACTGAACCCAGTTCCTTCGTAAGAACAACCGGGGCACTTAACCACTGAGCTATCTCTTCAGCCCCAGTATTAGAATTATTTAGAAGTATTACAATAATGAAGGTTTTTCCATTTTTTATTTAGTCTACAACCTCACAATCCTAGCACTGTATAGTAAACAGCTCTGAAATAAGCAATTTTTTCATGATAAAAATGGACAATGTTTTTGTTTCTATAATTGTACCACACCTCCACTGCCACAAATCTTAAAATCTGAAGGTAATTACTGAGGTTTCTGATATTCATGAAAGAACAAGTCTCAGACTTTCACACTCTCCAGCTACAACTTTAATACCTTTGTCTTGTGTCCTCATGAAGCAGGTCACACAAAACAGGTGCACAAGCAAGTCACAGGTAGACTCCCACCTTGGTACCTCTCACAAAGTCTTTGGGGACACTGCAGCCACTTGCCGGGTGTCTTAGTCCATTCAAACTGCTAGAAAACTATCAGAGACTGCCTTATAAGTAATACACACTGGGGCTGAAGAGATGGCTCGGCGGTTCAGAGTACTGACTGCTCTTGCAGAGGACCCAGGTTCTATTCCCACCACCCACATTCATGGCAGCTAACAACTATCTATAACTCCAGTTCTAAGGGATCTGATGCTCTCTTCTGACCTCTGCGGGCACTGCACAACACAGGTGCATTTACATATATGCAGGCAATACACTTATATGCATAAAATAAAAACAATAAAAAGTAAAAATAAATAGCACACATTTGTTCCTCACAATTCTGGAAGCTAAGAAGTCCAAGACCAAAGCACCAGCAGATTTATGTCTAGTGAGGGCCACTTCCTGCCTAGGGATGACAACTTGCTGTGTCCTCACTTGATGGAAATGGCAAATGGTCCCCCTTTGTCCTATTCAATAAGGACACTAATCTCATTCATGAGGGCTCCATCCTCAAATGATCTAATCACATTCTCAAAGTCCCCATTTGTACATCTCATCCCCTTAGGGGCTAGGCATTCAACATATGAATTTCATGGTTGTGTATGGAACATAGACATTCCAATAATAGCCGAGGCAGCCATGGATGCTAGAGTCAGAGTGCCAGGGTTGGAAAGCTGTGTCTGTCTGTCTGCTGACTGCTACAGTAGGAAAATTATGAGCTAGGTATGGGACTCTAACAGATACACATCAAGCCTAAGTTCTTAAATAGCAAGTGAAAGCAATTTAGGTAGATATCATATAAAATAGGAGACCACGTAACCTACTCCAAACTTAGGTATAGGCTCCCCAGGTCTCTCATGCCCAGAATAAAGTACAGTTGCTACAAACCTGGGCCCAAACCACCTAAGCTGCCATACCTGCCTGTTAACTATGTGCAAATAACTACCAAAACCAACCCTAGCACATTCCTAGGTGTTAGATCATCAGAGGTCAGTTTCTCACAGGCAGGCCTCATTAGGCACAAGGTTAAGCCTTCTTGGGTCCATTCATTCCTAAAGCAATCTTGAGCAAGTCACAATATCTTGCCAATTACCACTTATACAAAAGTTCTCGAAATGGGGCCCCCACCCCAACATGAGAATCATATGAGAACTTCTTAGACATATAAATCCTTGAGCTCCACCTCAGACCTATTGAATAAAATTTGTGGATATAAAATGGAAGGATCTGCTTTAAGAAGCCCTCCAGGGAATTCTGACGCATGGTAAGGGTAAAGCCAGGGCTCTTGTGCCTCCTAGAACTGGGAGAATTCAATAAGGCTCCACCTCAGACCTATTGAATAAAATTTGCGGGTATAAAATGGAAGGATCTGCTTTAAGAAGCCCTCCAGGGAATTCTGACGCATGGTAAGGGTAAAGCCAGGGCTCTTGTGCCTCCTAGAACTGGGAGAATTCAATAAGGCGATGCTCCTCTGAGTATCTGTAGTACAAATTATCAGTAACTGATCATGAAGGAGCGATGTCGGAAAATGAACATTTTGTTGGTTTCCACAATACCATAGGTGAGTTTTCTTTGTGCATGAGCATGCATGTATGTGTGTAGAGATGTATGTTCTCATGTCCATGAGCATGTGGAGATCAGGGGTCAACCTTAGATGTTGTTCCTCAGGACATCATTCATCTTTTTTTGTTTTTTTAAAACAGGATCTCTCACTGGCCTGGGGCTCCCTGATTCAACTGGGATTACAAGTGTGTACCCAAAACCTAGCTTCTTTTCAGTATGGGGATCAATACTTGTACAGCTTGCTCTTTACTGGCTGACCCAACTTCCAGCCCCATAGATGAGTTTTCTGAGTAGCAGAAGTAAAACCATAAACTCCCATGGGCATGAAAAGACTCAGGGTTTCTTGCTACATTGGCAGCAAGAACCTTTTTGCTGTATTTCAAGAATTTTTCAAGTGAGTACCTGCAGCCAGGGCTCCCCCCTCAGATAGGCACAGTCCCAACCTCATGGCCTCTCCACTACAGGAGGTTGTTCTGATTCCTGTGCCCACCTTTACAACAACCCCAGCCACTCAGAGCTCCACTTCTACTGCTCTATCTAGCCCCTGCCAAGACCTAATTACAGAGTTACCAACTTTTCATCTCTGTTGCTTTTGTGTATTTTAGTACCCCCATGACAGATTCTAGCTCCTGGCGGCTGCCAACCTGGTTCAAGTGATCCCCCAAGTAGCCGTGATTGTTTGGGTTAATCAGAACTGCATGAGCTTTGAATGACTCTACCTTGGTCCCTATATTTCCCCTAAGTCCTGTTATTTTTTTTTAATAGTGAGTTTTGCAGACTGTGACATTGTCTAGAGAGTATTATTTTGTGTTACAGCAAAAATGGCTGTGTACATGAAGCACCTGGCACATAGGAAGGACTTGGTAATTATTATTATTAGGCCACATCTACCTCAGTGCTCCAGCATGTCCTTGACATGCTGACAAGGGAAGCCAGGAAGCCCAGCAGCGACAACCCCAGTATAAAAGCAAAGGAACACAGTGTCATACAGCAAGATCTGCTCATGGAAAGGTAATGCTTTTGCTCTCTGTTACCAATATTTTTAATGATATTCATTTGGAATCAATTTCTCCTGTTTCTCTTTCTTTCCAGTTTGAATAGCTTTTTGAAACATGGGGATATTTTACACACTTCTGTACACCTAAATCATTAGTTACATTCAATTTCTTTTTTTTTTTTTTTATAATTTTAAAAAAGCGGTTTTTTTTTG
>NW_008342399.1:89894-95737 GCF_000622305.1 Nannospalax galili | reverse complement strand
TTCAATTTCTTTTTTTTTTTTTTTAATGAATTTAGAAAAGCAGGCACTTATTATTGGCAAGAAATGGCCAGGTAGAGAGTAATTCTCTCCTGTCATAGGGCATGGCACTCAAACTTGAAATCTCCTGTGTTAGAGGGACCTGTTCAACCTTTTCATGTGGCATGGTGGGAATTGAGATCCAGCTCAAGGTCAAATAGCAAGATAAGCCATGAAAGCTCGCCAGATATCCTGCTCCTGATTCAGTCTCTGTCTTTCAGTGTTTTCTCTCTAATCATATCCTGCCGTATGAGGACACTGCTAAATGGTTTCCTCAAACCTGGGGTCACAGAGTGGTAGTCTGTAGGTCAAACTCAGTCCACTTATATGATTTGGTTGTCCACACTGAGTCCTAAAAACTGACATTACAAAAACAAAAAGACATAGCCTCACTTTAAAACCCAAAACATCTGGCAATCCTTCAGCCAGTATTCCCACGTGGCAGCCATCAGCTATCTAAGAGCACACCTCCCTCCCCTTTTCAGCCAAGCTGTGCTCATTCCACTGTGCCTCATTCTCTCCCACCGCTGGTCATTCCACAGGTGTACACACACCTTCCCGGATTAATTTTCTAGGGCAACCATAACAAAATATCACAAGCTGGATGGCTTAAACAACAGAAGTTCATGTTCTTACAATTCTAAGGGCTGAATGTCCAAGATCAAGATATTATTGCTGTTGGTTTCTTCTGACGGCCATCAGCTCCCTATTCCTATTCCTACTCCTATTCTTTACTCTGTGTCTGTCCACATCTATAATCCCTCTTCTCAGAAGAATATCAGTTATGTTGGATTGGGGTCCACTCTAGGGGCCCCTGTTAACATAATTATCTTTTTAAAGAACTTATCTCCAACTATGTCCCATGCTGAGGTGCTGTGGGTTATGGCTTCCAGATACAAATGTTCCTATGATGATTAATCTTGCTTGCCAACCTGACTAGATTGAGAGATACCTAGGTGAGAGATACCAGCTTGTGATGATAAGGGTGTTTTCAGAGACAATTAACTGGAGGAGGAAGACTGTGCATAGTGACATCCAATAGGCTGGGGGCCCAGACTGAATAGACAGAGGAGAAAGCCTGCTTGTGTGATCATATTCTTCTCTGCTTCCTGGCTGCCAAGAGGTGAGCCTCACCATGCCCAGAATGGAATCAGCTGACCAGGAAGTGAAACTGTGGGCCAAGATAAACCTTTCTGCCTTTGAAGTTGCTCTCTCAGGTATTTGCCATAGCAACCAAATCTCTGACTCATACAGTCCCATAAAATAATCATTCCAGCCAGGTGTGGTGGCACACACCTTTAATCCCAGCACTCGGAGGCAGAGGCAGGCAGATCTCTGTGAGTTCAAGGCCAGCCTGGTCTCCATAGTGAATCCAGGACAGCTGGGGCTACAGGGAGATCCTGTTTCAAAAAAGACCAAAAAAATATATATATATATCTTTCTTCCTTTTATACTGCTACTTAACCTCAACAGTACTTGAACCCACCACTGGAATGATGACAGCCCTTGTTTTGTTCTGTAAATTTTGACAGCTTTGTGTCTTATTTCATTGGAGAAGGCCCCTATATGATGTGCCTTAAGAATGAAATCCATAAAGCACACTTAAAAGTTTAAAAACAGAGTCTCAGAGATGATTTCTTCTGGTGGTTTTCAATCCATTTTAAGACAAAGAACTTACAAACGAAAGTCAAGAAGGGTGCTGGAGAGATGACTCAGTCAGTAAAGTAACTGCTATTCAAACATTAGGACCTGAGTTCAATCCCCCAGAACCCACATTGGGGAGACAGAGACAAGAGGATCCCTAGGGACAGCTTGTCAGCTGCTCTAGCTAAGTAAGGTTCAGTGAAACTCTATATCAAAAATAAAGTGGATGGGGCTAGAGAGATGGCTCAGCCATTAAGAGCACTAGCTACTCTTGCAGAGGACCTGGGTTCAAATCCCAGCACCTACATGGCAGCTAACAACCATCAAGTTCCAGGGAATCCAATACCCTCTTCTGTCCTCTGTGGGCTTTGCATGACATGGGTGCACTTACGTACATGCAGGCATAACACATATACATATGTCTTAGTTTGTTTCTTCATTGCTGTGACAAAACACTCTGACCACTACCAACTTGGGGAAGAAAGGGTTTATTCAGCTTACATCTCCCAGGTCACAGTTCATCAGGGAGCCCAAGGTAGGAACTCAGGGCAAGAACCTGGAGGCAGGAGCTGGAACACAGGCCATGGAGGAATGCTGTTTACTGGCTTGCTCCCCTGGCCCCTGCTCAGCTTTCTCTTTTAGCCAACACAGGCCCATCTGCCCAGGGGTGGCACTACCCACAGTGGGCTGGGCCCTCCCACATCACTCAACAATCAAGAAGATGCCCCTCAGACATAGCCACAGGCCAGTCCAATGGAGTCAATTCCCCAACTGAGGCTCCCTCAACCCAGGTGTGTCAAGTTGAGACTAAAGCTATCCATCACAACATATAAAATAAAATAAATCTAAAATAAATAAAATGGATGCCTTTATGAGAAAGTAAGAGGGAAACTTGTTGGAGAGAAGAGGGTTTCAGTGGGAGAGACAGGGGGATAAGAGAGGGGATTTGGGGTGAAACCTACTTAAATTCATTATACACAGTTATGAAATTGTCAAAGAATAAAACAATGAAAAAATAAGGTAAAGAGCAATTGGAAGGAAATACCCATTGTCAACCTCTGGCCTTCATGTACACACAGGAGCACCTATACATTCATGTATACACATGAACACATATATATAAAGGTCAACCAGGAATTAATATATACATAATATCAGTAAGAATTACTCCTATTCTCCAATATGGCTCCAGAAGACAGTGGGCCTCCTCTAAAGCATGGCACCCAAGACTGCACAGAGCTAGGAGCAGAACCAGGTCCTCTGTCTCCCACCTCCCCACTGCTCCTTGTCTGGACTGTTTCAACAAGGGCACAATGTGCATAGACCTAAACAAGGCTGTCTGAATAACAGCATCAAGACAGAGAAATGCTGGCATATCAGCTAGTGGCAAGAGTAGCGTGGAGCAAGAATCTAGGTGTTGGGATGTCTGTATGGTATGATGCCAGCTCTAGCTAGATTATTCTAAAAAGAAAGCCTTTGCTTGACTCCTCTATTCCTCTTCATGCACAGAACAAAAAGGTCCCACTCTGTGAACTCTAATAATGTTACAATATTAGGATTCCAGCATATGATACTTACAGTGATTCTGCACATCTTTGGTATTGCTGTTTTGACGCAAGACTCCATGAGAACATCTTGTCCCCAGAGGCATATATATGTGCCAGCAATGAGCAGCAAGCGCATCCTTTCCACACACAGAGCTTCGTCCAGAAAAGGGCATCCTCAGCCCTTGTCTGCTGACTACCAAGGACCCCTCAATATCTATCTTGTAGCTTGCTATCACAGAAAAGAAAAAGAAAAGGCTTTTCCCAGAAGAGGCAATAGCCTGTGACCCACTCTCTTCTCAGTAATATGAGCCAAGTATTTTGTACCACAAAGAAAGTGGAAGCAGAAGGGTGGGAGGAATTGCTATGCTTTTGGGAATTGTAATTATAGAACTGCAAAGTAGAGATGGAGGAATTTGTTCTCTGACCAACATTGCAATGACAGTGCTTCAGGAGGTCGCCTGATAATTCTCTTCACTAATTAGTACTGCATTTTGAGCCAAAATGCATGACCCAAACATCCAAACTTTGGTCACAACCAACATCCATGTTCTCTTCTTCCAGGATGTCCTGCTGAACAACATTTTCCAGCCTCCCTTGCAACCATCTGAAATGTGTTCTAACCCATAGAATATGTTCCAGGTGTGATACATCTCTTCCAGGCCTGATCCATGAAAACCTCCCTCATAAGAGCCTTGCTTTTTTCTCATCTGCCAGTTGAATGGAAAGGACTCTGGGAGCAGGGAGGGAACAAACCCCAAAATAAGGGAGCCTGGATCTCTGAATGATTACATGGAGCAAAGACAGGCCTCTATCCTCCTCTTGTCTTTTCTTGCCTGTAATATGTCAAGAAATAAATATCTGTTCTGTATGGTCACTGTGATCTGAGACTTACCTGTTTGAACAACTGGCATTATTTACATCTTTTGAAGTAACAGAATTGCCTACCACTCCTTGTCCCCTTTACCAGACCTTGAAATATCTGAAGAAAATGTTCATCTAAAGATAACAGGCTGAATGGCAAGTCTGACTTTCTTTTGGTGTCTTCCTCTTTTGTCTTTCCTTTATTAAAGTAACATACTCATGTATGATCCTGAGCATACTGTGTCAGGGTACACATCACTGAGAGTCACTTCTGGCTAAAGTTTCCAAAAACATAAGCACTTGGTAGATTAAAGAAGATCCACAACACCAAGTATTTGGAGCAAAATCTTCAATGAAATAAGTGAACTGAAGGAACTGGAGTTTCTCCACCCCCAGAATGTCAGGGACCCAACAGTTTTTTTGCAACTCAGGTCCCATGCAGAATTAAACCTAAGAGATCAACTGTATCTAATGAGGTAACTTCTTTCCTACCTGTCTACAGTGACATAGTTGTTTAACATCCTTAGGAAAATGTGTAAAATTATCTCTGGGGTGCCATAAATTGGATGACAGATCCCACTTAAGAAAAAGAGAGGGGAGAGGGTGGATCTGACCTCGGTATGCTAAGGCTGAGATCCTAGCAGACAGCCTGAGAGGGTGGGTTCTGGCTTACATCAGTGTACCGGCTGTGATCTCAGCAGACTGCCAGAAAGTGCCAGGCTCTGGCCTCCTCTGGCACAGGGGCTGAGAACTCAGGGAACTGCCTGAGAGCACCTGGATGCTGCCTACACCTGGTGGTCAGCTTCCCCTAATTGTGCCATACCCATCCCCCTACCTGGGACTTCATGAGGGCCCTCCCAAGGCTCCAGGGCAGACCTGGCTTTGGTAGGCTATGGCTGAAAGCCTAGCAGACAGCCTGAGAGGGTGGGTTCCGACCTCCATCGGTGTAGCAGTATAGCAGCTGTGATCTTGGCAGACAACCAGAGAGTGCAGGGTTCTGGTCTCCCTCTGGCATGAGGATGAGAAGACAGCAGACCAACTGAGACTCCCAAAATCGATCCCCCCTTAGGAAATTTCCAAAATTTACTCTGAGTTCCTGCTAAAAGGCATCCAAAATTTAGAAGAAAGCCTGAGTGTACCTGACTGGAACCTGAATTGGGTTTCTATGGGTGCTCCTGAATAGCTGATCTGAAGCCATCAGTTCCCTCCAAAATAAAACCTGAGAGAACCTGAAACCTGTACTAACCAGCTTTATATAACCAATAAAGAAATGATCTAGGCACCTCAATAATACAAACAGGAGCATACTTCAACTTAATTCTCATATCAGAATCATAAACAACAACAGAAATTCACATGCCAAAATCACAACGAAATAATAAAATGGAAAGCCAAAACACGTCCCCACCAAACTCCACCAATCCTATAGAAGAGTTCTATAAGGAGAACGCCCTAGAGATAACCCATGACACTGAATTTAAAAGAACAATTATAAACATGATCAAGGAATTCAACAAATTTAAAGAACACCACACGAAAAAACAAATCAAAGAACGTAAAGAAGGTAGGGATAAATTTCTGAATAAATTCACAAAAGAGATAGAAACATTGAAGAAAACTCAGGCAGAAATGAAGAAAGTGCAAAACTCAATAAGCCAACTTGAAACAACAGGGAAAGCCTCACCACTAGAATGAATGAAATGGAAAACAGATATCAACACTGGAGAATAAACTTGAAGGAAGGTAGAGATAAAC
>NW_008342399.1:83982-89514 GCF_000622305.1 Nannospalax galili | reverse complement strand
GTCTTTTTGAGACAGGGTCTCCCTGTAGCCCCAGATGTCCTGGAACTCACTGTGTAGACCAGGCTGGCCTTGAACTCACAGAGATCCACCTGCCTCTGCCTCCTGAGTGCTGGGATTAAAGGTGTGTGCCACCATGCCCAGCAACACAAAGAATTTAAAATGACAACATCCAATACACATCTTTCAATAATAACACTAAATATCAGTGGCCTCAATTTCCCTGTCAAAAGCAGGCTAGTGGAATGGATCAATAAAGAAAACCCATCTTTTTGTTGTCTTCAAGAAACTCATCTCATCTTCAAGGATAGTAACTACCTTAGGGTAAAAGGATGAAAAAAATATTCCAAGCAAATGACACCAAGAAGCAATCATGTGTTGCAATTCTAATATCTGACAAAATAGACTTCAAAGTAAAACCCATCATAAGAAATAAGGAGGGTTTCATTCTGATCAAAGGAACAGTTAACCAAGAAGATATTACAATCCTTAACATATATGCACCAAACTCTAGTGCACCCAAATTCATAAAAACAACACTACAGGACTTTAAGACACAGATTAACCCAAACTCAGTAATAGTAGGGGACTTCAATACCCCACTGTCTCCATTAGACAGGTCAACTGGACAAAGAATAAACAGAGAGATGTCTGAATTAAATGATACCATACATCAAATAGACCTAACAGACATCTTTCAAATAGTCCACCCAAGCACAAAAGAATATACTTTCTACTCAGCACCCCATGGAATTTTTTTCAAAAATTGACCACATACTGGGCCACAAAACAAACCTCAACAAACAAAAAAAAATGAAATAATTCAATGTATTCTATCAGACCACAATGCAATAAAGCTCAAAGGCAACACTACACAAACTTGTGGTGATTGAACAATATACTCCTAAAATGAGTGGGTCAAAGGAGAGATTAAGAAAGAAATAAAAATTCCTAGAATTCAACGAAAAGGACAATACAACAACAAAACAATCTCTGGGATACACTAAAAGCAGTCATAAGAGGAAAGTTTATAGCTCTAGGTGCCTACATTAAAAAATTAGAAAAAGCCCAAATAAATGACCTAACACTGCTACTCAAGACACTGGAAAGGCAAGAAGAGATGAAACCCAAACCCAGCAGAAAAGAAGAAATAACAAAAATCAGACCAGAAGTTACTAAACTAGAAACAAAGAAAACAATACAAAGAATCAATGAATCTAAGAGCTGGTTCTTTGAAAAGCTAAACAAGATAGACAAACCCTTAGCCCAGTTAACCAAAAGAAAGAAAGGGCGAATCCAAATGAACAAAATCAGAGATGGAAGGGGAAACATCACAACGGACACCCAAAAGATCCAGATCACTATAAGGGAGTATTTTAAAAACCTATACTCTACCAAATTTGAAAATCTAAAGGAAATGGATGGATATCTAAAATCACAGGAACCACAAAAGTTAACCCAAGAAGAGATCAACAGTTTAAACAGACCCATAACATATAAGGAAATTGAAACTGTAAAACAAAGACCCCTAACAAAAAAAAGCCCAGGCCCAGATGGATTTACAGCAGAATTCTACCAGACATTTAAAGAAGGCCTCCACAATACTACTTAAATTATTCAAAATGATAGAAACAGAGGGAGAACTCCCAAATTCCCTCTATGAAGCCAGCATCACTCTAACACCCAAACTGGGTAAAGACACAACCAAAATAAAAAACTATAGACCCATGTCCTTAATGAACATAGATGCAAAAATTCTCAACAAAATACTTGCAACCTGCATGCAGACACACATCAAAGAGATCATTCACCATAATCAAGGAGGCTTTATCCCAGAGATGCAGGGATGGTTCAATATATGCAAGTCAATAAATGTCATTAATCATATAAATGGACTCAAAGACAAGAACCACATGGTCATCTCAAGAGATGCAGAGAAGGCCTTTGACAAAATTCAACATGCATTTATGTTCAAAGTCCTAGAGGGAATTGGACTGGAGGGAACATACCTCAACATAATTAAAGCCATATATAACAAACCCACAGCCAACATCATTGTAAATGGAGAAAAACTGGAAGCATTCCCATTGAAATCAGGAACCTGACATGGATGTCTACTATCTCCACTCCTTTTCAACATAGTGCTTGAAACTCTTGCTAGAGCAACAAGAGAGGAGAAGGAAATTAAATAGTACTAACTGAAAAAGAAGAGGTCAAACTATCACTTTTTGCAGATGATATGATACTATACCTAAGAGATCCCAAAAGTTCCACCAGAAAACTTCTAGAACTGATCAACAATTTCAATATAGTGGCAGGTTATAAAATCAATCTACAAAAATCAGTAGCCTTTCTGTATACCAATAACAAGCAATTGGAGAAAGAATACAGAGAAATGCTTCCATTCCATTTGCTGCAAAAATAAATAAATAAAATATCTTGAAATAAATCTGACCAAAGATCTCTACGACGAAAATTTAAAATCGTTAAAGAAAGAGATTGAGGCACACGCCTTTAATCCCAGCACTCGGGAGGCAGAGGCAGGCGGATTGCTGTGAGTTCAAGGCTAGCCTGGTCTACATAGTGAGTTCCAGGAGAGCTGGGGCTACAGGAAAACCCTGTCTCAAAAAGACCAAAAAAAAAAAAAAAAAAAGAGAGAGATTGAGGAAGACAGCAGGAGATGGAAGGACCTCCCATGCTCATGGATTGGAAGAATTAATACTGTGAAAATGACCGTCCTACCAAAAGCAATAGTTTCAATGCAATCCCAATCAAGATCCCCATGACATACTTCACAGAATTAGAAAAAAAATCCTTAAATTCAAATGGAAGCACAAAAGGCCCCAGATAGCCAAAGCAACCTGGAGCACAAAGAGCAATGCTGGGGGGGATTACTATATCAGATCTCAAAGTATGCTATGGAGCTATAGTCATAAAAACAGCATCACTGAAGATCCAAACCCAAGTACAGGCAATTTCAGCCACCTGATATTTGACAAAGGTGCCAAGAACACACAATGGAGGAAAGACAGCATCTTCAACAAATTTTCCTGGCAAAACTGGATCTCCACATGTAGAAGAATGAAACAAGATCTGTATCCTTCATCCTACACAAAAGTCAGTTCCAAATGGATCAAAGACCCCAATGTAAAGCCTGGAAAATATTGGGAAAAACCTACAAGATAGAGGTGTAGGAAAGGATTTTATAAACTGTGTAGGAAAGGATTTTCTAAATCAGACAGAAGTTGCTCAGGAATTAAGGTCAGCAATCAACAAGTCGGGCCTCATTAAACTCAAAAGCTTCTGTACAGCAAAAGAAACAATCAAAAAATTGAAGAGAAAACCCACAAAATGGGAAAAAATCTTCACCAATGACACATCTGACAGTGGTTTAACATGCAGAATATATAAAGAATTCAAAAAACAAAGAATCAAGAAACCAAAAACCAAAGAATCAAGATCTTGGGCTAAAGATCTAAACAGAGAGTTCTCAAAGGAATAAATAAAGATGGCTAAGAAACATCTCAGAAAGTGTTCAACATCATTACTAATTAGGGAAATGCAAATTAAAACCACCCTTAGGTATCACCTTACCCCAATCAGACTGGCTAGGATCAAGAGAAAAAATGACACCAAATCCTGGCGAGGATGTGGAGAAAGAGGAACACTCATTCGCTGCTGATGGGATCACAAAGTCATGCAACCTCTATAGAAAACAGTGTGGAGAACTCTTAAAAAACTAAAAATGAACCTACCATATGACCTGGTTATACCACTCCTTGGCATATACCCAAAGGACTCATCCTATTATAGAGACACTTGTACAACCATGTTTGTTGCTGCTCTTTTCACAATAGCTAAGAGATGGAAGCAACCTAAGTGCCACTCAACTGACGAGTGGTTAACACAAATGTGGTATATTTACACAATGGAATTCTATTCAGCAGTAAAGAAAGATGAAATAATGAAATTTTCAGGTAAGTGAATGGATCTAGAAACCATTATACTAAGCAAAGTAACAAAGACTCAGAAAAACAAACAACACATGTTCTCCCTCTTATGTGGATCCTAGCACCAAATCCTTTTAAATCCCAGGTCTTTTTAATAAGATGATGCTATGCCACAGTTCCTTCTGCATGAAATAACTACCATCATCACGACTTCAGCTGAGCCTGATTGCTAAACTTCGTCACAATTGGGCTCGTTGACGATTGTGCTCATTCATTAAAGAAGAGCCAAGCAGGGTCATTGGACCTTCACCAGAGCATCCAGCCACTCTTTCCAGCCAACTGTATGTAATTTGGCCCTAAGTACACATGGTCTCCTGGATTTGGGGAAGGCTAAAATATACAATCTGGGGAAGGCTAGGAAGAGAAGGCATAACCCATGCTGGGTAAAGGCTTTCAAATGTGCATACATTCAGGTCACACATAGACCTCAGTAATCCCACAGTTATCTCAGTATGTAAGCTCAGTAAATTCATTAGTTCCCCAGTAAAAATTTAATCAAACATTGGCTTGACACTAGAAACTTAAAAGAGAATAAGCATTGCTTAGTATTCCCAGAAAAAGAATTCTCACGACAGATGGAAAATTTATTTGTTAATGCTATTATTTTTAAAAAGAAGAAAGTGAAAATGTAAAAGATGTTAAAAGGATATGGGAATGGAGACATTTTCCAAAATAGAAAAAATGAGAAAGCCTAAGCAAGTGATGAAGTTCTGTGTAGGTTTGTTATTATATATAAAGGATGAGACAAAATGTATATACACATAATCTTAAGTTTTCTAAGGTCATAGTTTAGTCAACTAGTTTAAGGAACAAAATATATATCTAGTCAAGGTTTAGCTAAGAATATTTGGTTTTTTTACCCAAGCTTTATCTACATAGCACATTGTAATTAAAAGTACCAGACTGGTGGAACTAACCTCCCTGAATGTTTAACAGCCATACTTTGAGGCCTATTCTAATCTGGTCACAGGGACTTAAAGTACAGTTTTTTCCCCTTGCCCTCAAAGGTCAACTAAGTTCCAGGGGACTATGGAACATCTCTCAAAATGTCCTGTAACTGTGGTGAGTCACCTGTCCTCTTATTCAGGGAGGCCATTGAGACCCCACGAGATGGACTTGAACCAGTGTCCAGTCTACAAACGGGGGTGTCAACACAGAGGAAACATTTCCTCCATGCTTCCAAGTGAAGCCAGCCATGGTTGAGTAGGACCTTTGACTTATCTTCACATAGATGGAACTGGTAAAATGAAGGAGCCAGGAGCTCCTCCCAAGCCCATGTATCCCCGGAGGAACAGTTCCTCAAACAACCTTAAGTGTAAAAATAAATTGACTTATTTGTGACAACTGTATGGTCTTAAACACCCAAAGGGAAAGTATAACCAAAGAGTAAAGTCATCAGTAGAGTTCTTTAAGAATTCAAGGGATTACACTTCCCAGACATGAGGCTTAAGTCCATATAAAAAGTTATTTAGACAATTATTTCTCATTGATGATTTTGTTTGTAAGCAGAAAGTGCTGCTCAGAT
>NW_008342399.1:41665-83760 GCF_000622305.1 Nannospalax galili | reverse complement strand
GAAAAATGAGGAGGAACCCAATAGAGGGATGCTTTTGGAAGCCCTTGTCAGTAAATTTCAATGGACTTTCATATGAACATTTGAAAATTGCCCCATTGTGGCTTTTTTCTAGTTCCCTGTCTAGAATGTGTAATGCTAATTACTCTTGCCTTTACTACTCCTTCATATCTCCTGTTCACCAGTCAAGGACTTTCTTTTCCCCCTACAGATAAGTTATGCAATCTGGGAGTCCTTTAGATAGACCTACTGAAGGGATATTCCAATTGCCTCACCCTGCATTCCATCCTGTTCAGCATGGAAGAAACCAGAGCGGTCTGCGTCTGAATTCCCTATCTGCAAGTTGGGTAACCTCTTCAGAGGATGGTGTAATAAGAACAGGAGGTAGGAATTGGCTAGGCAGTTAGGGTAAAAGAAAAGTAGCCAGTTTCTTGGCTAAAACTCACAATGTCCTTGGGCCTCTAGCAACATACTCCTTTCCAAAGGCCAAAAATGTATTTAGGAGCTTTTATCTAATCCTTAAAAGATTTTAGGGTTATCTCTTCAGAGGGGGGAATGTTAGAGTAGCCAAAATCCCCATAAAAATAAATAAATAGCCAGGCAAGGTTGCATACACCTTTAATCCCAGCACTTGGGAGGCAGAGGCAGGTGGATCTCTGTGAGTTCAAGGCCAGCCTGGTCTACATAGCAAGTTCCAGGCCAGCTGGGGCTACAGGTAGACTGTCTCAAGAAAGACTACATGAAGTTATCAAAAAAACATGATAGGGAGATATGGGAGGAGTTGGAGGGTAGGGAGTGGGCATGGATTTGATCAAAACACCTTATATGCATGTATGAAATTCTCAATAAATTATTTTTTAAAAAAAGAAAGAAAGACAAAGAGGGGAATAAAGAGTGTGACGGCACTGAAGGATTTAGAGCAGCAGAGAAAAGTACCAAGGGCTTTTGTGGCAAAGGACCCTGGTCCTGCTCAGCAGACAGAAGTCAGAAGGCAGCAGGATTCGGAGAAGGAGGAACAGTACAGCAAGACGTGGACTTTGTTCAAGCCCTGGAAGGCTCTAAAACATAACACCCTTCTTGAAGGAATGAAGGTGGCTAGAAAGAGATCCTCCAAGCTGTAACCAGAAGACCACTTACTAAGGATTCTATGGGTCAATGAACACCTCCATGAAGACTTTTGAATGCAACCAAGGACTTCCTAAAATTTCCATGTTGTTTCCATGTACCTGTCCGGCCAGAAGACCAAAAACAATTAAGTTAGATACTGTTCAGCAGCACTTTTCTACTACAAAGTCTTCCAGAGTGTACAGCTTTCCAGGCTCAGTTTTCTCTGGGTTGACAGAGCTTCACGAAGATTCCAGCACTGCCCTTCCTCCAGTACAAACTCAGTGTCTGGACCTCCTAGCAGACCCCCAATATGCTCCTGACAGGCTGTGGTTGTCAAAATACTACTTGATGTTTTGCCAAAGCAATCTGCTTCCTTAATATAATCTAGGTCTGGAGCTTTACACAACAACAATGCTACGCTGAGGGTCATGTGAAGAGAAATCTCACTCCAGAGGCAGCTGAGGAAAGCTCTTGATCACTGATGACAGGGCTGGTAAATATATTGTTAGAAGGAAACACTTAATGGGCAGATGAAAAATCAGGAGTTTTAAATTTTATAATATTTCTCAAGAAAAGCAGGTATTTAATAACTATAAAGTGTCAACTGTGGGAATTAAAGTAATCTTTAATAATGTGTGCCCAGCACACATAAAATATATAATTACAAGTATTACTTGAGAAAGATTCATGGCTTGTTTTTAGCCTGGGGCTTTGCATTTTAAGTGGATGTGGGAAAACAAGAGAGAATGCAGATCAACCCAAGTTACTGAAGGCCCTTGAAGGAAGATTAAAGTTGAAACAGTCTTATTCCAGTGATGAGAAAGCTAAGGGAGGGTTACATAGGTATTTTCAAGTATCTTAAAGGTTTGTCGGCCCTGCTGAACTTGTCCATGTAGTCCACCTCATTTCAGAGGCACTGAATCCAGTACTGGCTAATAACCACTGTGTTGAGTGGGATTCGTTCTCCCTTCTCCTGGGATCCCTAGATTGGTTGGTTATTCATTGGGTTAGTCAACTTTCTGTCGCTATAACAAAATGCCTGAGGTAATTAACTTTTTTTTTAAGCCCCACCCAGCGCAGCCAGTGGCCTGGGCTGGGTGAAGTAATTAACTTTTAAAGAGAGAAGGAGGGTCTGGGGGATGGCTCAGGTGGTAAAGTGCTTGCTGTGCAAGCATGAGGACCTGATTTGAATCCCCACACCCATGTAAAAAGCTGGGTGTGGACTGCACACTGTAGTCCCAGTGCTGGGAAGGCAGAGATGAGAGGATCCCTGGGGCTTACTGGCCTGTCATTTGGTAAGTTCCATGTTCAGTGAGAGACCCTGTCTCCAAAAATAAGGAAGGCACTCAACATTGACCTTTAACTTCTACAGACATATACACCCACACACAACACATACAAAAAGAGAAAGGGCTAGAGAGATGGCTCAGCAGTTAAGAGCATTGGCTGCTCTTGCAGAGGACATAGGTTCTAGTCCCAGCACCCATATGATGGCTAACAACCATCTTTACCTCCAGTTCCAGAGGGTCCAATGCCCTCTTCTGACTACCACGGGCATTGCATGACACAGATGCACCTACCTACCTACAGGCAATACACTCATATACAAAAAAAAAAATTATTTTAAAAGGGCGCGGGGGAGGGCGGGGGGGACGCCTTATTTTTGCCTCACAGTTCTGGAAGCTTCAGGCCACAGTGAGTTGATCCCATTGTTTTGGAGCTGTGGCAAGGCAGCGTCACATCACAGCAGGAACCCATGACAGATCAAAACCATTAATCTTATAGCCAAAAACCAAAAGAGAATGAGGGAAGGACTAGAGTCCCACAGTCCCCTTCAAGGGCACATGGCCAATGACCTGAAGACCTTCCACTCTGCCATTTCTTAAACTTCCACCACTTCTCAATAGTGCCCCCTTGCCGACCAAGCCTTCAACACATGCTGCGCCTTTGGGGGAAAATCAAGATCCAAGACGTAGCACCCACGTCCCTACTTCTCCACTTCGCCCATCAGGTTAGCAGCATTGCCCACTCTACAAGCCATCTCCCATCCTGCCTCCGGAGCCCTATGCTCCACCAAGCTAAGTTGCTTTTCAGCCCACAGTCCTCGCTCACTTTGTCTACTCACAGCTTCTGGGTTAAAGCTTTTCAGTTGCTCTCTAATCGGCCTCCTCCTATCCCACAGTTTCCCTATCCTCACTCATCAGTCCGCTTTCCCCAAAGCACCCACCCCAAGCACACATCTGATATTATCACTCAGCAGCATAGACTCCTACAGTGAACTTCTGGCAGGTTTGTGGTTTCCCATAGCAAACTGTGTCTTTAAAGATCTGTCTTGACTCTTTATTGCCTCCATTCGCCTTACACTGTTTCCAAGCTGCTCCACAATCTGGCCCATCCCAACCCCCCTCCTCTGTTTTGCCCATTGCCCCCGACTCAGTTCAACCACAGCTGACATTCACATGTCCTTGACCGCACATGCTCCCCTGCCTTTCTTTTGCCAATGACTATGCCTGGAATGCCATCTTCTCCCCTGCAGTGTAGGAGCTGAGGCATACTGTACAACACTGATCAAAACTTTCTCCTTAACACTCTCCTGAGCATCAGAGAACTCTCTACTTCCTCCTGTAAAATAGTATTTATTACATATTATATTTTTGTGTATTTTTGTCTTTTCTACTAGACTATTAACTTAATAAAAGTAGGAACTAACTGTCTTTTTTGTCTGGGTTTTCCTTTGGGATTCAGCACAGCAGTAATGGTATTCCGTACATGTTTGATCATTCTTTGTTGAATGAAAAACCCATTTCAAAGGTTCACTTTCTAGTTTACCTAACTTACCTAGCCTGCCTGGGAGCTGGGAGTGCTCGGCTTGGAACAAGAGAATTCCAGAAGCTGGTTAAAAGACAGTGAGCAGCCTTGATGGCTCCTGCTGGGCATCTTTTTATATCCCAATGTCTGAATCAAAGCTGGCAGTTTCTGCCTTGTCTATTACTAAGTGTCATAACTGGAGCAAAATGGCTTCATTAGCCAGTCTGGCCACACTGCAAACACATGGGTTGGAAAGGAGAGGCTGCCTGGTTCTCTTCTGGTTCCTTCAGATGCAATGGTTCTTTCGGCCCACTGGGATCCATCTGCATAAAGAGCTGCCATTTCTAAACAGAAAATACACAGTGAACATGTGGCTAGGAAGGAGGAGAAGGGAAAGAAGTGGGAGGGCAAGGAAAAATTGAGAGAGAGCATATGACTATTCCTTCATGGAGAAGATAGACCACATCCGATAGCTTCTTGAAAAGTAAAGCCTTATTTTGGAAAAAGTTCCTTTGGATAAGTATAAAATGTGAAGAATCACCTTGAAGATTGCTTTCCCTTACGTAGCCAGAGCAGAGCTCCTGGGCCTATTTTGATCAGCAACTTCTTGGCATACCTTCCCAGTCATTACTAGACAGCCAAGCATACTGACATGTGCTTAACTGCGAAGCAAACTAGGCAGGCAATCTGTAGAAATGCAGTATGGCATCTTTCCCCCCTTTTGCTCATTTCATTAACCAACACATGCATTTAGAAACATGGTGATTAAAAACAGTATCTTATATGGCTGACTCGAGTTTACAAGAACTTTGCTTAGAGCTAGCCTGTCCTCTCGATGAAGAATTCAGGCATTGATTGAGTAGGTAGCCCACTGTCTCAGAGCCACTTGTGTTGAGTGGGGAGTCAAGATTCAAGCCCAGTGCTTAGTTCCCAACACTGGAACTCTTGTCCCCACACCTATCACCCCGTTCTCTGCAGGGCTGCCAGAGAGGTTTCAGATCACTTCTTAATTGGAGTGTAAGAAAACAAGAAAAGAGAACGGGTGGTTTAGGGACTGGTGAGTGTGTTGGCAAAACAGTCTCCTGGGGGTTTTTTAACCTCACACCAGAGCAAAGCAAATAAATCCGTGTTCAATAATCAAACTGCTGGTTTATAATTTCTTATTTATCATTATCTCTGAGTTTATGAATTTGGTTCTTGCCAATACATTGAGCATTTCTGAAACTACACTGGATTCATCTCCAAAACTGAGATCACGGTTTTTGGTGCCATGAAGTCTGTAAGTTCTACCCACCCCCAGGAGCCACATGATACCCTGGACAAAACTGGAGGCCTTCTTTTTAATAACATTTTGTCCGTTTCTACATTATCTGTGGGAGTGTCATTACTTGACAATGCATTATATTTCTGTAACATTATGGCTTATGAAAAGTCTTACTGTTTTACAGTATTGCTCCTATTCCCTCTCAATATAAAGCCCCCTCCCTGGCCATAAGGTGATGTAACAGATATCATCCCTCCCCCCCTTTTCCTCCTCCTCCCTGTCCTTCTGCAGTGTTAGGAATGGACCTTCCTTTCCTCATGCTCAATCTGCACAGAACTACACCTCCAGAGTTCAAATATCACTATTTTAATTTTACAAATAAAAATATGGAGCCTAGAAAGATTTGGTAATGTGTCCATTTTACACAACTAAAAAAGTAGTGAACCAGAAACTACTAAATCCTAAACTTCTAATCCCAAATCTAGTATTCTTCTTTACAAGATAATTCATTTTGCTGTCCTCCCCTAACCCCACCATAAAAACTCTGACAAGACAGGAAGCAATCATCGCCATTTTAGAGAAACAACAGTCAAAGCTCATGTAAGACTATTGGTGAAAAAGTCAGGTCCTCCCCTGTGTGGAAAGTGGGGCACATCCTCCCCTGGGAGCTCATAGCACTCTGTGTCTCAGAGAGAAAGAGAGCATACTACCCCACCATGACTGTACATCCACCTATCTGTTTTCCCTCATCTACATATGTATTCTTTATTTTTTAATATTTATTATTTTTATTTTTGTGTATGAGTGTATTGCCTGCATGTATATGAGTACATTTGTGTCATCCAATGTCCACAGAGGTCAGAAGAGAGTGTCAGATTACCCTGGAACTGGAGCTGCAGATGGCTGTTAGTCACCATATGGATGCTGGGAATCTAACCCAGGTCCTCTGTAAGAGCAGCTAGTGCTCTTAACCACTGAGCCATCTCTCCAGCCCTTCACATAGGAATTCTTAATCCTAGATTCATTGGTGGTTCATGAATGCCTCACACAGAATGATATTTATGTTTTTAAGGAGACAATCCATGTTGTCATAGATTCTCAAGGGAGTAGACAAAATTAAAAAGTATTGTGTTTCATGAGGCTTTTAAGCTCAGTCTCCCCAGCTGACCACTGTGCCTTTCATGTACTAAGTGTGATGGATAAATGGATGTATGCATGCATTCCTGTGGACTTGAGCAAAGGCATGATTGTGTGGCTCTACAGTTCTTTGTTTTTATCAAGTTCTAATTCCACAATTGTCTGGTTATTATTTAAACTGAATAATGTGCTAGACAAGACCCTAGCAACATAGCCAAACCTTAGGGAGAAATACTTGAAATTTTGAAAAACATTTTGGCTCTCAAAACTCTTAAATGTGCTGTGACTGAATCACACGTGACATTGTTCTTCCAACTTTCCCATCCATAGAACATTATGCAAAGAAGAGGATTTTCATATGACCAGTTTCAGCAGAGCAAATGCTAAGGCATGTGTTCCAGCCCTGACTGGTTATTCATTTCACATCTTACAGCTATTTCCCTGTCAGAAGCATAAATCTGCCACACACACAAAAAGAACTAGTTTAAAATGCTGTATATCAGAAAACCACAACTCAGCAAAATATGACATTTTCCTGACAATACTGCATAACCAAGTTGTATACAGACATTGTGTTTTCAGAGACTGTCCAAGACACAGGGTGATTTGGGATAGCAGTCCTTCATCCCTGAGTGCAGGACCAATTTCAAAAAGATAATTAAAGTCAATTGTACCTGGTATATGAAATCAAACACCATCCTCTGCTCTCTGGGTTTTGTAGATCAAAGATAATAAACCTGTCATGAACCAAGACTAAAGGCCACCAAGGGAGTGACAAATCCCTATCAGGTTTACATTTCGTCAGAACCCTGAGAGTGGAAGTAGAGTTGGTGAACATGCCCTTCCTCCTCTAACCAAGACTGAATGACACTGAAGGAAAACTGACCAGGTCTTTCACTGTGTTGACCAAAGCCCAGTTCTGACAGCCTAGAACGGAACAGAGAACACAGAAATGTGCTGCGGAACAAAGTTCATCTGTCCACCAACACCTGACGGAACCCCAGCCAAAATTTGCTGCTGGATATTTACATGCAACTACCAGTAAGCTGCACACAAAACTGCACACACAGAGGTTAACTCTGTGAAGCAGCATTAGACGCCAGAGAATAAAAAGTATCCTGCCAAGGACACACTTTTACAACCTTTCATTCCTCTACCCATGATCTGAATTTTTCCCTTGTCAGATTAGAAAGCAGCAGTGGGACATGATCAATAGATTTAGCATTAAATGAAGAGTCCTAAGATCTCAAACCTGTCATTCAACCAGAGAACAAAAATGCAATGAAGGACTCAGGAGAACGCCTTAATTATTGCACCCTCTGATAAGAAGGTCTCTTTGTAGTTGACGATGATGGTTTTGAAGGTGCATATATGAACTTGAGATTAAAGACTTCCCCAGGGACACACAGCAATTTCTAGAGTGAGGTGCCATGCCCTTTGACTCCAAGTTCAGAGTTCCTTCCAATATAGCCTTTGCCTGGCAGAATACAAGGATTCTTCCTATGCTTATATTACCATTCAAAAATCCCTTATGCTGGCAAGTCACCTAGTAGACAGAGCTCCTCCATAAAGAGGTACTTTTAGCAATTTGGTAGTTAACACCCTTTGGGTGGCTCCAAAATGTAATAAATTCATTTGGTATTTTATTCTGTTCCTTCTATAATAATCAAGTGTATGCTTTGTTTTTAGTAGTTTAAAAGGACACTTATTAGTCCTTTGTTTTATGCCTTTAGAACAGTTATCTAGGCTCTTGTGAAGGCTTTGAAAATAATCAAAATATTTGAAGTCATTTTTTAAGGAAAGAACGTGTAGTGTTATGCAATTCGAGAAAGATACACTGAGAATCTATCAAATACTAGCCAGAACATGAAGAAGACAAAACTCTTTTCTGTAAGGAGCTTAGAACAATGAAATGTATCACATAAGAGCATGAGCATGACAACGTTGTCTGCACTAAGAGCTATGCGGGGATGGAGAAGGGTGCTCTAGAAGCATAGACAGACAGCATTCAGTCATCCGAGAAGGCTTTTCAGGGAGAACTACATCAATGCCAACAATTTGTCAGTAGGATTTTCCAGAGATTTTTCTAACTTCATCTGTGCTTCAGAGGCACAGGAACTGGAAGCAATATTTAAGAACTCCGTGGATTCCTTCATCTTTTTGTTTTGCCCACACCTCTCTCTTAGCAAGAATGCTTTCTCTTGAGCTTTAGCCCAACATCACCTTTGTCATCCGTCAAGGCTCAGCTTCAAGGCTGTCTTCTCTTGAAAGCCTCATTTGACCTAATTTGAAGAAACAGAACTGAAAGTAAGCTCAGCAGATTGTAAATAGAGGATTCTAGTTCCTTTATGTTTCTCTTGATGATTAAACTCCTCAGCTATATTAGTCATTCAAAGACCCCTATATCTGTTCTTTGATACTTTAAGACCAAGCCATCCCATGCTCCTGAGTGCTAATGGCATGGTGGGGGCGGGGGATGTCATGGCTTCCAGGTCTTGTATTACTAATGTTTTGGTCTTCAGCTAAGCCAGAGGAGTGAGAGAGGAAGTTGATCTTCCTCTGCTCTGTGGCATCCCAGTTGGGATGTGTGTGGTGGCCTGAAGGGTAACCACCAACAGGGTTCCTGGTCAAGCACTGGCAGATTTGGGTGAAAACATGTCAACACTGCACTGGAGAAGACCTCAGGTTTTCAAATGGAAAATTACAGTGGTTGTTTTGACCATCAGCAAATCTTCAGAGATAAGACCAACACAATGTTCTTCAGAGATGCTATAGGACGAAAGAAAGATAATAGTCATATTACAGAGTTTTGCAAGCTCTCCAGATGTCCTAACAATAAGTTACAGATGTCTAATCCTAAATTAAGAAGTTAAATACAGTGTGGACTCTACAAATGGCAATTTTCTATAATTTGAGAAAAATATTTGGTAGCTCAATTCCCTCTGGAAATGGTTGGCAACGGTTTCGCTCTCTGTTAAACAAAACATCTCTGTCAGCCTTTCTTAAGGATGGGATCATAGCAGAGGAGAACAATAGATTTACAAAAACAACAGAGAATCACTCAGGAAGCTGTCACTGTAAATTTCCTCTGGGCATCTCAGTATTTTATAATCAGGGAAAGTACTGGGAATATACATTCACATTTGTGTTAATGGCAGCAAACCATTTCTTGGCTTTTCGTATTTTGTGTTACTACCTTGTTCTCCTTTGTTTTGAAAGGAAATTTTATCAGTTTTCCCGTACTTTGCCATTTTATCTCTTTACTCGGCCTGCAATAAGATATCAGCCTAACACTGGCAGAGCAACTTCCTACAATGATTCTTTGTTCCAGAAAAAAAAAAAAAAAGAAGTATGAATAGTACATTATTAAAATGGAGAAGGAAGTGTGTTTCGTTCCGCTTATTATTTACATAGTGAATATTGTCATGGTACCAGGCACTTTACAAAGACAAATAAGGCACAGCAGCACTAGTCCAGTGCACTCAGATCTTGCACTTTGCATGAAGATCTCTGACAACTTACCAAACACTGATCAACTCATAGATCAACTCTCTTCAGGCAAGACTCGAAGCTTGCTTTAAATTGACTGTTCACTGTATGGAACCTGCTGTTAATAACATCAAGTGCTACCAGTGTAGGCTTCCTCACTGGATCTCTGAGGCATCTGAAGATACAGAAAAATGAAATCAAGATGAGGTGGGTTATGAGAGAGGGCAGATGAGATTTGAAGGAGAAGAGCTAGGCAAGACTGTGGCAATAAGTAGGAGAGACACATTGCAAAGTAAGGAGTTTCAGGGATCACTGACTGGTACCTCTGGTTGAAATCTGATACATATTTAAGCTGACAAAGTAAATGTTTTACTTATTGCGAATTTGGTTCTTTTCTTTGTCTAACACATTTATGACATCTGGAACTTGGTTTTCATTTTTTCTGCACAGAAGAAAGTTTCTCTAAAATATTTTCAAGATACTAATACAGTTTATATTATTATACATTGATACTCACAAAATTGAAATCTTCTCTATTCTGACTAATGCTCACATTAAGATTTACCATATACCACCTCAATGTGAAAATCCAAAAATCAGGACCATCTCATTCACTTAGACCCCACTAAATTCTGAAGTTGTGTAAAGAGACTTAGAAATTGACAGATCCTTGTTGCGAAGGTTTTAGGGTAATGCCCACATGGCGTCATGCCTGTGATGGAGCAAGGGCTGAAGACAACCTTCAGGAACCATTCAAGGGTGCTTGACATTAGGTGCATGCTTCCCACTGGAGGCCTCCATGGAGTCATGGAGAGTCAAGACTTCATAAAAAATCATACTATCTCTCTTGAAGAGTTTGGTGAGCCCTATGCTCAGAAATCAAATGGAGGGCAGAGGGCCAGCAGGCAGATCTTCTAATTGCTGTTTCAAAACCAGGAAATAGAGAATATGGCTATGCTGAGATATTACCTTCAGCCTGGCTTTCTGCCATCAGGGCTCATTCAAAGCTCAGCTCTCCTTGGGTCTGAACTAGCAGCTGGAGCTTGATGCCAGTGTCTTTGCCTTGGGAGCACCTTCCTGGGAACAAGCCCACATTTTACCCCCTACCAGAGATGAGATGTTGCAGTCTGGTCATTCTCCGGGAAGACTGAGGAGCCTCTGGGAAGGAGCTCCTTATAAGGGAAAACACCAGGAATAGACTGAGCAACAAAGCACAGGTAGTCCAAGATATGTCTAGAAGAATCTACATACAGAATTTGATGGCTCCTCCATTCCCAGACCATGTGGCCATGCATTTAGGTCCCTAGGAGAGACAACACCATAGCCAAATGTTACACTTACTATTTCAATCAGTCCTTCACCACTGGGATCCGTATCTGCACTCAACACAAGCAAACAACCACTCTACCAGCTTTGGCAGACATTGGTCATACTATGCCTGCTGTGTCTGTGTGCCTATGTGCTAGGGGCCCTGCAGAGGGAAGCAGAGGAGCTGGGCAAGCTAAGCTATCTGGGGACAGGAGATGGAAACTCAATGGAAACCTTACCCTGGGGGCCACAAAGTCACTGTTGGGAGCAAAGAGTGCCTATGAAGAGCTTAAAAAGCAGCATATTTGGGGCCTATGACCCAATAACTACATTTCAGAGCATTTCTAACTTTCCTACATTTACGATGTGTTTTAAAACCAATAAACGACATGATCAGATATTTGTCTTTACAAAAAATAGGTAAGAACGAGACCCACTCCACAAACCTTATGGGGTGGAACAGAACAAAAGGCAGGACTGGACTATTGGGAAAAAGGGAAAAAGGATCCGGTCTCATTTTCTACACTGAGAAAATGGTGAAGGCTGGCAGAACCTGAAGATCCCCGAAAGGGCCTAATAAAGATAACAGGGATGCGTTAAAGATTGGATAGGAGAGATTTTCAGATTTCATACAGGAATAGCCAGTAGACAACCACATAGCAGCTTTTCCTCACTTTTCAGAATAGCATGTTCATTTGCTCATTGCAATCAAATACTTCTCTATATAAAATTCAGACATGCAGTAGATTCTTCTTCCAATCTCCTACATGCAAACATCCATTAATGCTTTTGATTCCAAGTCCTTACAGACCTTCTATAGACATTTTATCACCATTGGCCGAGTTACTATATAGACATTAAAGAAGTAGAGTAATATTTCCTCTGATGATCTGTTCCTGTTGGGAACTGAAGCAGATCTTTTCAACTGTCAGGAGTGACTAAGGAACTGCTACTGATAAAGTTAGATGACTAAAAGCTTACAGGCTGCAACAGGTCTGGCAGCTCACAAAACCAATAGGTTGCAAACAAAATGGATCCCTCCAGGAGGAAGAGGATATGTCACTGTGTTTGTGTCAAGTAAAGTGCTCAGCAGAAAGTGGAAGAAAACACCTCCTATGCTCTGCTTGGTTTTCCTCCATATACAGCGTTAGAGATGAGGCGAATACTCTTGCTTCTTGCCATGGTGGTGGCAGCTACAGGTCTCTACTTAGAATGGAGGTCCCTAGAAAGCAGGAATCACAGTAGGATTAGCTCAATTAAAACAAAAACTTCAGTATTAGAGACATAAAGTGTCACTTATTTTACAGATGGTTTATTTGACATTTTTTTTCTTTCCTTCTACTTCCTGTTCCTTTCCATCTGTCTGGGCATCGCTTATCTGTGTATGATGCACCTCCTTTTAATTAGGCTGCCAGGACTCTGCAGGCTATCTCTGACGACACTTCGAGGATAGGAAGAAATGAAGAGAGGTCTCGGTGTGCCTTGTATCTCTTCTATCTATATGGCTCTCTCTCCCTTTTGCAAGTCTCTCAATGTTTACCTGGGAAACCAATCTATTAAGTCTTATCTCTATTCAGTGATTTGGTCTCTAGTCTAGTTCAGAGTTAAAAATGACTTCGGCGGCAGAGGAGTTGCACGACATGGGTGCACTCACATACATGCAGGCAATATACTCATAAACATAAAAAGTACAAACAATAAAATATTTTTTAAAGAATTAACACGATCACATGGCAGACTTTCCAGTTTTATAGTGCCCTATCCTACACATAAGGAGATATATGCAGAAATGCACAAGAATGTTACAGGTATAACATCTTTTAAATATTTATTTTAAAACTCAGTTATTTCACAGATAAGAGAAATATAATTCTCTTGACTTAGTCCTCTAAGTGATTTTTCTGACTTCGCATAGAATTAAGAGCAAAAAATGGAACAAGAAAGATCTAAGGCCAAAAGAAATCAGGTCATGAGCCAAGCCTTTCTTGTTGTCAGACTACATAAAGTTGAGCTCTAGTTTCTATCCAGTGCTCCACCTTTCAGTATACTTACTTGCCCATCTTTTTGACATGCCTGGATGCTGCTTAGTTGGGTTGTGCTGGATTCCTCTTGTTCGTGCAGCTATTGCAAACTTGGCCTGTCCTCATGATCCCTATCACTCTATATTGGAATTGCAATTGTTACTCAGTAACTGTCTGTCCCTGTAAAACTTGAAATGCTTAAAGGCCGAGTCTTGTACACACACACACACACACACACACACACACACACACTTAAACCCTAGCCTCTTCTCACTTTGCAACCTCAAAGAACACAGCGAAGGGCAGACAACACACACCTCACTGCCATACAGGGACAGTGGCCTGAAGTATAGGCGGCAAAGGGGAAAAGTGGATAATAAAGACTTTGGGAGAGCAGGGACAGCCTGATGATATATGGGAATTTTTAAATTAATATAGAGATGATTTCCAGAAAATTCTTACCATCCCCTCCATCTGGCTTACTACTTAAATTTTCATAAAGTAATAATGTAAATAGTGATGGAAAAAACATCTTGTATGACAGATATGAGACCTGACAACTGTGTACTCATTTCTATAATGCCTGCCTCTTCTGTTTCTTTCCTTTCTCCCTCTTTCTTTTGTTGTTGTTGTCAATGTCAAAGGCAACCTTGACACTGCTCAAATTAATGAACAGAGCCATCTGACTATTAATAAAGGCTTGAGGGCTCTGAGATGTCTTGATCTCCCTTATATGAAATACAATCTTCTAGAAAGCAAAAGGCAACTATATTTTACTGGCAACCTAAAAGACAAGCTCATTCCAGTTTAATATACATTTTTAATTATTCATCTGCAAGACATAAAATAGCTCATTCTGAGATGTCTCATTTAGATGTTAATTTGCAAATAAGAGCCAGGGAGAAGTCTGTATAAATTATTCTTGTAAATATATGTACATAAAATATCTTCTAAAATTTTAACAAAGCAGAGAATAAAATCTTGTTGGGAAGAATGATCCAAAGATAATCACCCTAACTTGGAATAATTTTATCACAGTCCATCTTCTGTGAGCTGCTTTAGTAATCTGAAGGGTGAGATTAGACTCTCATTATAAACTACTTACAAACATCATCTGAGATGATGGGAAAGTAATTTGAAGAATTTGGGGCCTGGTAATGAGTTCTCTTTGAAGTTGGGGATGGATGGCAGTGGGAACAGAATTTGAGATAATTGCTGGTTGTCTCCAAGGAGTCCAATGTTGATGAAGCTTCTGTGTTTAATAATTAAACATGCTAACCTCAGAGGAGGAGGGAGCAATATTGTCAGGAACCCCTGGACTTTGAAAAGCCTGCAGCAATGCACTTTCTGCCCTGGTCCTCCTCCTTCCCCTGTCTCCCACCTTTGCTCTGTATGTATCTCCACCTTGGGTGCTGAGAACAATTGAAAGTTCATGCATGAAAGAAAATCTGTTGAGAAAACTTGACTTAGGCCTGTGGCACACTCCACTTGTAAAATAACCACATTCTGGAGAACAAGGTAACAAGAATACCTCCTCCAACATGTTCAGGAAATCAACAAATGTTTGCCCAGTTCTTTGAAGTTTATAAGCTTAGCATCTGGGTGAAGTCCAATTAATGCATGCACAGGAAACCCTGGGAGGAAGATGCAGCCCTGGGTGTGGCCCTTTCTTCCCATTCATTTGAATCTGCTATTAAGCCTCATGAGAACTTCACTCTAGTTAATTATGCCGTAGCCTAGAATATTCTCCCATGATCTACTGCCAAGGAAGGGAGCGCTCATCTTCTATTTCTAGTATTCTACCTTTGGCCTGGATAACCCATGGCCCAACCAGAAGTACCTCCTGGAACAGCTGCATGAGTTAGGGGACCTCTAATGGAAATAGAGATGTACTCATTTTACACAGAGCATCCCGCTGGTCTAGGGCTATTTTACAGCTGCATCAGCAAAACACCTAGAAGAAAACATCAGTGGCATGAGCTCATCTCAATTCTATTTGCATTTACATTCTGAGATACTGGGGTTAGGATGCCAACATATGAAATTTAAGGGGACATAACAATGTCTAAGTCAATAATCTTCCAATCCTGGTAGAAGCTGCAACCTCTATCTCGGGTTTTTCCCTCCTAGGCAAAGTCTGATCTGCCCTTGTGTAGGCCACCCTGTGAGACCTACCTCTGCAGAATGTTCTCTGCTTCCCTTCACTACCCTCCCTCTAGTCAGACACTGCCACTGCCTGCTCTCCCTCAACCCGAGGAGAGGTAGCAGGCCAGCTGGTGCAGGGAATACTGCTATTTCTTGACTTCTGTTAGGAGTGGGTCATCAGAACATTGTTCTTGGGTGCCAGCCTAGGGTATCACAGAAGCTCTTAGATTCACCGAAGATGCAAAAGCACAAAGAAAGCTGCATTTACTGGGCTGAGGGACATTGTGATGATTCCTGAGAGCAGTTCAAATACCAACAGATGTCTGCCTGGTTGTCCTCAGAGGAGAACAGATTTCATTATCTGGGTTCTGAAAAGCAGGTTTCAAGGTTGGGAACAACATTTCATTATTCAGATGGGTTAAAGTAAGGCTGCGTTCTGGTGCTTCCTCTCTTCTCTACCCTTCCTCTGCTCCATCACTAGCACCCACCCCATTCCTAAGGTGGAGCTTAAGTATTGCCAGTGAGAAGGTGTTACCAAATTATTTCCTAGCCTCAGGCACCCTCAAGCATCACCTTGCCTAGTATATTCTAGATTTCATGGAATAACACCAGCAATGCCATCTCTACCTGCATCAGCATGGTTATGGGAGAGCAGCTCTGGGGCACTGAATATGACTTTAAATAGTTCCCGGAAGGAGGATATCTGAACTTCTGACAAACTTTCAAAAAAAACAAGTGTCTAAGGGATGTATGATAAACTATATTTTTAGTTGATCATTTTTTACATTCAAAAATTTTGAAGACATCTTTCTAAATACACATGTGGGTTTCACATTGCCAGAAATTGTTTCTTCGGAAGAATGGTGCTGTTTACTGCTGCGTGTGGTTAAAGTGTCCCTGCATCTGTGAAACAATGGGAGGAAATGATAGTTTTATTCCAGTGGACTTATTTTGCAAAACTAAAATGTGGCAAGTGATCCGTTGCTTCGCTTCACATACAAGTATATGTTTACCTCACACATCCCCCACTTCTTTCTTCTTCTTTAGTGGCCTGTGATATCCAGAAGTCTAGAAACATTGGCCAAAATAGAAGAGGAAAGAAAAAAGAAAAGGAAGGAAGGAAGGAAGGAAGGAAGGAAGGAAGGAAGGAAGGAAGGAAGGAAGGAAGGAAGGAAAAGCTATTCTTTCTAAATGCTTATTTATTTATGTGTATGTGCCTGAGTGTGTATATGTGCACCATGTGTATGCAGTAGTAAACAGAGGGCATTGGATCACCCAGAACTGGAGTTACATGCATTTGTGAGTTGCCATGTGGGTGTTGGGAGCCAAACCCCAGGTCCTCTGGAAGAGCAGTCAGTGCTCTTAACTGCTGAGTCATCTCTTCAGCCCCAGGAAGAGAGCCATCTCTATTCTTAAGAGATGCCTCCAGTAATAATAGAGTCTACTGTAAATAACCCTAATAAGTATCTCAGGAAAGGGATAAATAATCAATTTAATTTTTTTTTTCATTTTATGTGTATAAGTATGTTGCCTGCAGGTCTGAAAGTGCACCTGGGATGTGCAATGTCCATGGAGGTCAGAAGAGAGTGTCAGATCCCCTGGAACTGGAGTTACAGATGCTTGTTAGCTACCATGTGGGTGCTGGGAATAGAACCTGGGTCTTCTGCAAGAGCAGTCAGTGCTCTTAACCACTGAGCCATCTCTTCAGCTCCAATTTGATTTTTTTAAATAATGGAATAATAGGGATGGAGAGATGGCTCAGTGGCTAAAAGCACTGGTTGCTCTTGCAGAGGTCCCAGGTTCAGTTCCCAGGACCCACATGGTGGCTAACAAGCATCCATAAATCCAGTTCCAGAGGATCTGATACCCTCTTCTGACCTCGCGGGCACTGCACAACACCGGTGTACTTATATGCATGCAGGCTATACACTCATACACATAAAGTAAAAGTAACAAATAAAATAAATACTAATAATAATAATTAAATAAATAAATGTATCAAAACAGCCCTCTGAAATGGAGGGAGCCATGCCTCCAGTACCTTCCCCTACAAGCACCAACTGCTCTTCCATCTTGGAGACCCACTCCTGCTTGACTCTCCAGGACCCTGCTTCTCAGTCTCACCTAGCACTGAACTGTTATGCTAGAATCTGCCGCTACTCCAGGACCCTGCCTGCTCTCACGGTCTTGGTGCACTCTACAATATTGATGTGTATGTCACTGTGGCTGGCTGGTGAGCAGGCTGTCTCAGACTGAGAGCAGGAAGCAGATGGAAAATAAATACAACCAGGGAGCTACACAGGACAAGAGGATGGAAATAAACAAACAGGAAGAGGCTGACTGGCCTTTCTGCCTTTCATCCCTGGCTCTGAGAGATAAGGCCTAAGCAGCAAGACGCCATCTGGGCTCGGTTTTAAATTCTACCAGCTTCTACTTCATGGTGATTTTTTTTTTTTTTTCTTCGAAAATTTTATCTCTGCAGTTTGTTAATAGGATGATTCTGGTAAACTCTTAATAAGTGATTATGACTCATGGCAAATGCTGTCATCATTATTATGGTAGAGATGTAAAGCATGCAGTACTTTGAAACGATTCTCAACACCAATGTTAAAAAATAGAACAGAAACTTAGTTGAATACTACCCGTGTTAAGTCAGGTCATCAGACCCAAGTCCAGGAAGGACTTCAGTCATTGGAAACCATGTTGTGACTGCTTTTCATCTTACACTGATCGTTCCTCAGTACCCAATCTTCTGTTTTTCCTTTTCCACTTAGCAAAGCCAGTTGGAAAGAAAGATTCTAAAATCAATCATTTATAGTTTTTAATAAAGTCAAAACATTATCTCTGACTGTAAGCCATTACTCATCTATTGGGAATAACTTTATAATTAAAGTCAATTCTGCTTGTTTTCCAGACTGAGAATGCCTTCCTTATTATTGTGTGGCATGTGTTCAATACCCTGCCTCACCCTCAGATCAAAGGCCCCTCTTGGGGGTTACTTCAGAGATTGATGTAAACAGTGGTTAACAGCCTGGAGCTGAATTGCTCTGGTTCTGATCCTGATTACCTCACAAATTAGTTGTGTGGCCATTTCACCACTAATGTTTGTCTGTTTGTCTGAGCCTCACTTTCATCCTCTGCAAAATGAAGCTGGTACCCACACTCTTCTTCACAACATTATCACACAGATCGCTTGTATTCTAAGCTCTTGGAACAACAGCCAACACATAAGACTTGCTAATATTATCGCTGTCATAAGTCAGAAGTTACCAACTGCACTTATTTTCTTTGATATTGTAAAAATGAATTTTTAGAAGAAACCACCTAGTCAGAAAATAATAGTAAAAGTCAACCTTTATTTCTCAAGGTCAGCATCTTTTTATAGAAGTCTGTCTCTGAGGTTGTTTTATGTCATGTTTTAGTCACATTGAAAGAAAAAAAAATAGAGTAAGGTGTGACAGCACACACTGTAATCCCAGTTCTCAGGAGGCAGAGACAGGAAAAATGGGAGTCCAAAGCCAGTTAAAGCCACATTGCAAGACCCTATTTCAACAAGCTGAGGACTAGGAATGTGGCGCAGTGGCAAACTACTTGCCTAGTACACCCAAGGCCTGGGGTTCCATCCCGAGCAGCAGTGTATGTATGTGTATAGTATTATTTTTTTTTTAACCTTCAGGTAAAATTAAATTTAAATAACTAGATATGTCTATTAAATTTTTGCTTATTTTCCAAAATAAAAAGTAATCATTTGTTATTTTTAATCTAAAAACCTTAATGCATTGTTATGCCTTAATACATACTTTCTACAAAACCTGTTTGCTCTCCCTGTGTTAGCAATATGAAATGCTATTGACTAGGATTTGGAAGGGAGGAGAAAGAATGGCACTAAAGGAGCTGACAAAGGGAAGAAACGGTGCGTCTTAAATAATATCTTAAAATAATTTTTACAATGCTTTCCACCTACAGCACAGTACAAGAGTTACCACAGCAGACGCTGTTTTCTAAACGGCATTGTTGCTGTAGGTCCTCTACCAAAAAGTTCTTCTGTAACAGCCTTACCTCAAGCATATACACTCAAATGTCATGAGAATCCTAAGAATGCATGAGGCAGGGGGCTGAGAAGTTCCTGTACCTCCAAAATCACCCAGCGAATGGGTAGCAGCCTACTTGGTCTCCACAAATAAGCCTGGCAGAGACCAAGGATTAATTTTAATGTAAATTAACTGCATTTCATTCCATCACATATAAATTTGTTAAAGTGAAAGTTCTCTTCTTGCTTGGGTTTTCATTGTGACTGTGGAAGGGCAGGGTGAGGAACAACACGGTCATCTGTCTGAGGGAACAGGCTTTTATTGATCTCCTAGTTCAACACTGGCTTCCTGTCTTGTCCTTCCGGTCAAGTCTCATAGCTTCTTGTGTGTCTGCTCCTAGAAGCTCACATCAGAATATTTAATTATCTACAAAGGATGTTCTATGGATTAACTGTCAAGTGTTTTGAGACCATTAACTACTTGATAAATGCTAATGAAACACTTGAAGGAAGCAGATATTATTTGTTCACCTAACGTGTATTCTTTCATCTGTCTCTATAACCCCCCTTGGGTTTTATTATTATTTATGGAGACTTGTTTTTAAACTACATTGCAACCCTACATTGTCCTCCAAATAATCATCACGTTTTAATTATAAAGTCTTGAGTCTGAAAGCATCGTTGCTGCATTAGGATCAGAGAAATGGGTAATCTGCCTAAAGCCTTAGCGTGGCTGGTAATCATCAGGGCATAATAAGCCTGTGAATTGTAACAGGGACACTTTAATAGTTACTTTAAGGAAGTAAGACCGGCTGCGAAAAAAAGCCAGGCTGGGAGAGAAAAACAGAGATGATGATTATATCCTAAGCTTCAAATTAAATCCAGCAGTTGGACCGAAGACAATTAGAAGTACTTTACCAGAGATTTTAGAAAATTTAGAGTTTGTAATTTCTTTGATTTCAGTCTCTCTGGCTCTAAATGTATTTGGAATAAGCTAGAAAAGAATCATTGCAAATTTCTCTTTCCTATGGCAAGGAGAAAAAAAAAGTACATCCTTTTAATTAAAAAAGAGCAAATAAAAGAATTTGGGGCTACAAAATGTCCAGCTCTGTTCCTACCTCAGCCTTGACTCATGCAGGGCCCCTGAACAGATCCTTGAAACTGAATGTCCATTCCATTCCCCCACCTCCACTTGTAAAACTGAACTCAGAACCTGTCCCTAGATCCTACTTCACAAAGAAGTCATAAAGATTAGTTAGAACATTGAACTTCAAAGAGGAAAGGCTCAGTATAAATTCCAAGCATTATTGTCAAGATGTGGTGTGAACTAGTATAATGTGCTGCTTAAGCAGTTGCTACCTGTCAGCAGATCCAAACTAGGATGACCCTGATAGAACCCAGGGCGGGAGAGCCTCAGACTAGGCAGCCCCTGTCTCCCAGTCATTGGAATTGTCTTTATGAGCTCACCAAGATTCCTTTTCTTGTTTCTCTAAGTATGCAATTTGGTGCTTACCTGATATGCCTGCTCTGCTCCCACCCCACTAAAATAGATATTTTCCTGCATCTACAATATGCAAGGCTATGCTAAGGACTGGAAATACAAAAGTTAATGCATGATTCATACCCCTTCAGAGCTCAGAATTAAAATAGGAGCACTGTACATTTCCTATTTAGTCTACAGACAATGTACAGGGATGATCGCAGAGCCATCCCAGAGTAAGACCTTCCATCAAGAAACGGCCAAAAATTTGGAGCTGACTTCCATTAGCAATAAATGTATGTATGGGCCAATCACACGCACTGTGACAAATCAATATTGTACACATTTTTCCTTTAAATCTGCAAGTGCTATAAATTATTACTGAAGATGTTCTTTAAAGCCTAAAGCTCCATCACTGTCTTCAGAGCCACTAAGTTCCAAGGGGTCCTTCATCTCAGATGCTAGACACTTACACCAATGTTTGGCAGGCAGCTCACTGGCCTCCAGATGATTTTGAATGTGGCCAAGGGCACAGAGAAGACAATACTCTGTGTGCAAGCACACGTGCCTGATCACCCTACCTGTACCTAACTTCTCCCTGTTTGGTAGGGAAGAAATGAACGACAAGTTTGGGCATTGCCTGGGAACAGTAGCCAGTCTTAGCCTAAGTCATTTGGAGCAGCTGTTCCTATGCTGTTTTAAAGATCTCCAGGCCTTGACCTCCCTTAGAAACCTGATTACAATATGAGATCCATTCTTTAGAAAAATCTTTCCTAGGTGGAAATAGAAAATAATAGTCTGTTGACTTTTTTAATATGCTAGAGGCCATTGTGTCACCTTGAACTCACCAGTCTCTGTCATTAGAAATTGGTTTTCCTCAAAGGAGTCTAATAATTGTTGATTTTCTTCAAATTCCCTCCAGTTTTTCCCATGTTGCTCTTAAAAATACAGAATTACACTGGCTGCTGCCACGGGAGAATCCCTTTCCCTGTCAATAAAATGTGGCAAGGTGATTCCTAAGGTTGCCTTTTGCTCCAAGATCTTAATTCTTGAACAATATAGTCTGCATTAGATTCTAAGGGATCAACAGTGTCTTCCTGTACAAGTCCAGGTACCAAACAGTTTGGCCTTTATGGTCATATGGTCTCTGTGGTAAGTGTTTAAACTTCCATTGTAGGGCAAATACACAGACAATATGCAAGCAGATCATCACAGCTGGGTTCCAATAAAGCCTTATTTACAAATACAGATGGCATGCTAGATTTAATCAGTGGGTCACTGGTCTAAGAAAAAAAGTCTAACATCAAATTCTGTATCTCCCTGCCACCCAACACCTTCCTGGCCCCATGTTGAGACTAAGATTCTGTGAAACAACTCACAATTATTCAGTAATTAGTGGACTTGATGATTCTTCAGCTACCTTTGTGTGAGAGAGAGAGAGAGAGAGAGAGAGAGAGAGAGAGAGAGAGAGATTGGATGGTAAACTTTAAAAACAAAATGTCTCCTGCTTTGTTTTGCTTTCTTTTTCCTCAACCCAACCCTGACTTCTGGGATGGGGGAGGGGGCTGGATTTTCAGTTACTGTGTCCTATAATGAAATTAGATTGTGTGTGTGTGTGTGTGTGTGTGTGTGTGTGTGTGTGTGTGTGTAAGATATCCTGGACAGGGGCTTGAGATAGAGATGGCTCACTGGGTAAGAGCAGCTGCTGAACAAACATAAGGACCTGAATTCAAATCCCTAATACCCACATGAAAAAGCCAGGGCCTGCTGCTCCTGCCTCTAATCCCTGTGGGGCAGGGGCAGGGGCAGTGACAGGGAGCTCACTGGTCAGTCAGACCAGAACAAACAGCAAGTTTCTGATTCTGTGAGAGATCCGGTCTTAAACGAATAAGGCAGAGAAAAACAGAGGGAGGCACCCAAAGTTCTCCTCTGGCCTCTGCATCCAAGGGCGCGGGCGCGCGCGCGCGCGCGCACGCACGCACGCGCACACACATGCACACGCACACGCACAAAGTATACTACACACAGAAATAATAAAAGCTTTAAGTGTTTTAAAGAACGCCTTGAGACATATTTACAGTGTGGTCATATGGCGAATGAGTAAGGAACTGAGTCCTTCATGCTCCAAGCATGTAGACTCTGAGGCTCCACCCGACTCTTCGAAGCGGTACTTGAACTGGGTCCCTAGGTGACATGTGTGCACATTCAGTTTAAGAAACAGTGAAGTGTTTTGCTAATCAAACCTAGACCTCAACCAGAGGTGGGACGGAAGGTGCCAACAACTGCACTGCTTAGTGAGTGAGGCCAGAGTTACAGGTTCAACACACAGGCATGGGAAGCACCCTTTGCATAAGAAACACCTGAAGCAATTATTGGTTTCTGAGACTGAAGGGACGTGAAGAAGACATAGTTATTCCTAAATCTGTTTTGCACCAGGTACCCTGGAGGAGGGGTGGCCTGGTGGAGCTGTCTTCAACAAGAAACAGTAACTTCTGGAAATACAACACTAGAACAGGCAGTGAAAAGGGAGGAAACTCCCCCCACCTCTCCTTCCTCTCACCACAGACTCTTGTGATACCTCCCATTGGCCACGCCCACCCACTCTGAAGACAGAGGGAGGGATTTGGGAAATGTCCTTGTGAGCCAGATACCCTGGGCACATAGCAGAGGAAGTACAGCCACAGGGTGATGCCTGAGGGAGCTTGACTTGGGTCACCCGAGACTCTAGGCCCTGTGCCTTCAGCTGGCAGAACTCATAAGCCATTGTCTCTCTCCCTGGGAGCCTGTGTCCTCACCTTACTGTAATGTTGACTTTTCCTTATATTCAGAACACAGAATTATTGCCCAACTTCAATTGCCCAACTAAAACACCATTAAAAAATACCTTTACAAATCTCCACACCACCTCATGAATACCGTATCTCAAAATTGCGCTTTCTTACCTCCTCAATCCAATTAAAGTAAAGCATGCCTAGACCAGACTGTGGGAAGGAAGGTCTTCCTGCTTAACTCGCCATCAGACTGGCACAGAGAAGACTGTCTTTCTCTGCTTGCAGCTGTCCCCTGAGATCTTTTTCTAATAATGCTTCACTTTGTTTCATGAAAGTCACAGTGGATGGAGCTACATCTTAGCAAAATCCAAGAATCAACAATATTCGAAGAGTAAAAGGAGATAATAAATGTCGCATAATGAAGCCTCTACCACCTGGTCACACAGTCCTTAGGCAAATAGCTTCAGTATGTAAAATGGAGTGTTAAGATGACTAAATGAGAGACCATTAGGCTGAGGCAGCTGTAGCATCCTGGGATCCTATATAAGCAAACCAGAAAGTCAGCTCAGCAGCAACGGTCATCAGCACTAAGAATCGAGACTTGCTTTATCTATCAGAAAGCACCAACTAACCTCTACAGGGACTTGAAGGCTACTGCTCCCTTTAACCAATCACATCTTTGCTGTGCTTCAGTATTCACTGTATGACCCCTACTGCCACCCTTGACTGGAGCTCCCAACCAGCTACAGTCCAGAGCTTCCCAACTCATGAATCACAGATGTCTATTCAAACAGTCTCTTCAACATTTTAATATGTCTCACCTTATCTTTTAGCAAGAGATCTCTGTATGTTGCCTATAATAATAGTACCTGTCTCACATGTTTAAAAAGAAGTGCAGTGTATCATAAGACTAAAAATAAAACACATAAAAATAGATCATCTCTTAGCTCTAATAATTATCACTTTATTACTATTATCACGACTGATATTTAGTATCATTTCAAATGCTACAAGAAAAAATAATTCCCAGTTGTTACTCAATATTTACTCCAGGTTAGGGTGTCATTCCCTATGTTACCACACCAATCTGAATCCAGTGGACAACATAGTAAGAAACCAGCAAGCCAGATTTTCTTTCTCACAGCCCCCAGGAGGGTTCTCCCTACCCGGAAGCCTCCCAGACTGGTCTGTCAGGTGGCTACTCAGAGACCCCAAGAATGACAGCCCTGGCCACACCCAATACACCTGCCTCAAAAAAGGAGTAGACATGACATAGCTTCCAGTTCCCCTCTGTGAGCCTCCCAATCCACTTTCTCTTTGGAAAGGCCAGAGACCCAGATTTTCTGATAGGTGGAGAGAGCATGCTGGGTGTTGGGGCTCATCTCCGAACATTCTCTGCCTCTTCTATTTTTAGTTACAGTTAGTCAATTATCTGTTTGCCAACTCCCTGCGTCTCCCATTATATATTCTTGTTGCTACCTATGATCTATGACCCTTGCCTGAAAACATAAAGGAATGAGAAGACAGGGAGTAATATGGGGCCTGTGTGTGTGTGTGTGTGTAGATGTCATAAAAGGCAAAAATGTTACACTCCGGGTGCACAAACTGCATGGACTGCAAAAACAAAAGCAAAGAAACAAGGAAAGTAAAAAGAAGGAGGAGGAAGGAGGACAAAGAGGGAGGGAGGAGAGGGAGGGGAGGAGAGGGAGGAAGGGAGCTAAATTGTAATCTGATCTTTCAAAGAGTGCTGAATTAGTCATTGGGACAAAGAATTATACTAATTTGTGATTTCTTATTGTTTTTATTTTATGGCACATTGGAGGTGGTGCATCTGTTTCCACCCTGCTTGCTCCCTAAATTACAGAAAGGAATGTAACCTGGGTTGACCCAGGAAGACTGGCAGGTGTGAGGTGGGCCACTTTCAAACCCAATCTGCCCCATTGCATGCAGGCACAGAAGGGCAAAGTGACTCACTAGAAATCACAGTGTAAGCCTGCCAAGCACTCAGGGCATCTGGCCATCAAAGCTGAGTTCAGTCCACCCAAACTCCCATTCCTAGAGTAAGCAAGCAGGTGGTATTTGTTTTTTAAAAGTTCAACTCAACTATCAGCCACAAAAATTACCTGAACCAAGAGGAATCCCACTGCTTGCTTTGTTTCTATCAAAGCTCCCTTTCAGAGCGCCTGGAGACCTGGAGGTCACATACTTCCTGTGTGAAGTCAGGGAACCCAGGACAAGAAGTGTTATTCAATTTGTGTACAAGAATTGCAAAATTCAGGTTTCTAATACAGCTCTGAGGGTTACTATGGTCACAGAGTTTATTGGGTAACTTTTGCAAACATACATGTGACTCAATAAGCATGTTTTCTTTCCTAGATTGGTAAACAAAGTCACAGGAAAAAATTACTTAGAAGAAAAGTGTTCAGTGTTATTTAAATAAGACTTTTTTTCTCACCACAACATGGAAAGAAGAAAATACATTAAACAACAGTCATCCTGATAGGTAAATCTCCTTCCAATAATTTTTGTACATCTTTTGATTCTTCTATTGCACCCTTGATTGAAAAGTGAAAATGATTTATGAGGAAATGACAAAACCATGATTTCCATGTTACTCATTCTTATATTTTTCTATTGTGGTAAAAGACACATAACATAAACTTTACCATTTCAGCCAATTTTACGTGTACAGTTCAGATTCACATTATTATGTAACCATCACCAGAACCTTATCATCTTCTTGACCTGGAATTCTGTGCCCATTAGACACTGACAGAGTGTTCACCCCTCCCCAAGCCTCTGGTAATGGCCCTTCTCCATCTGCCTCTGTGAGTTTGGCTACTCTGGGTACCTCATGCAGGTGGAATGGTATAATTCCTGTCCTTTCACATCTGGCTGACTTCACTTGGCATAATGCAACATGATTCATGTTGCTGCATGTATCAGAATTTCATTCTTTTCTAAGGCTAATATTCCATTGCATGCATACGCCAGGTTAACTTATGCATTCAAGCATTATCTATCCTGTTGGTGGGCATTTGGGAACTTTCCACCAGCACCCAGCTATTGTGACTACCGCTGTTATAAATGTGGGTATATAAATATCTGCCAGTCCCTGCTTTCAATTGTGTGGGGCATATGCCTTCCATGTTATTTTAATTATCTTTATGGAAATGCCTTCTTCTGTCAGGGAAAACCAGTCTTTCAACCCAGCATGTGTTTTTGAGAGAGCTGTCACTACCCTGGTAGAGGAGGAAGTGGGCATCACCAGCAGCAGCACACTCAACTCTGGGGATCTGTGCAGGGACAGGCTTGTAGCCACCCCTCCCTTTCTTCCTTTCCTACTTTCCTCATTTTGTGAATGTTTAAATCTTCTTTGAAAAAAGATGGCAGTTGTCTTCACCACAAAAATGTATGGTGTGAACTCCTAAATAGCAACTCAACAGCAGGAGAGACAAAGACAGGCAGGCTGGTTAGAGAAGGAAGCCTAGGGAGAACAGACCCCCTGGGTGGTTACCCTCAGAGGGAGAATGCTGAAGAAGGCCAACTAGAGGTTCTTCAACAAACACAGCATGAGAAAAAAAGAGGTTCTCAGATAGACGAGAAATATTGTGGGGGTGGCCAAGAGGCTTTCTAAAGCACCCTAAAGCAGAGGACCCCAAGAACTGCTGATATTTAAGAGCTAAAACTATGAGTCCACAGTGCACATGGTAGTTTCCACAGAAACTCTAGCAAGCGTTAAAGAGAAAAAAATAAGAAGCAAAATTCTTTCAAGAACCTAACTTCGGTTGGTCTCAAATCCCATGGAGTCAAAAAGTCTCACAGGCGCTCAGCCAACAGCTCCAAATGCAAATGGCATCCAAACAGAAAAGCTGTTGCTTGTTCCAGAGATCAAGGATAGCAAAACAGCTGTGTCAAGGCCCAATCTGGAAACAGAACCTAAGCGAAGTCTCCAGAAGATCCCCAGCTCCAAGAGGCTCGGCACAGAGCACTAGAGGAGAAGCCAATCTATTCACATGGGGATGAGATACCACTTCTGGTAAACACCCAGGCCGTGTGGGTTAGTCACCACAGAAGGCCTCAAGGCCCACTCAAGTTCAGTCACCCATACCCACATGAGCCAACCATTTGTGCCAGACTTCAGCAGGCTCAAGTGTAACAGAAGAAAGCAGCTGGAATCAAGTAGCTGTTGGGTGAACGGACACTCCCTCATGTGCCATCACAAGCAGTAATCTTCTGTTATCATCAGAGGGTGACCCCTCAAATCTTACCAAGCTGGAGAGAGCAGACACAATTCCTTTTGGTCCACGTGACTCTCTGATCCACTTGAAAATCCTTTGGGCACTTATTTGACTAGCTCCACCACTGATTTGTGCTCTTACTCCATCCTCAGCACTGTGCTAAGCACCAAGACACAAAGATGGAATAGGACAATTCCTTGCCTGCAGGAGCTCACATCTAACAGAAAAAAACAGAGACAATTACATGATGGGGGCATTCAGTGTAGAGCTCTTGCTTAGCAAGTGTGAGTCCCTGGGTTCCATCCACCGTACCCTCCCACTCCTTGCCCCCCCCAACACGCACCCACACCCACACAAGGCTTGTGAAAGAAGGAAATTTGAAATGAATTAAGGGCACACAGGAAATTAAGAGCACATTTGGGAGGCAAGAGGAAAGCAAAATCCAGAGAATCAGCATGACTCATTAAGTTTGTGTCTGTTTCCTCTTGCTGTTGTAACAAATGGCTCTAAACCTAATGGCTTGAAACAACATGGCTTCATCATAGTGGAGATCACATGGCCCAAATTGAAGGTGTCAGTAGGACTGTGTTTCTTTTAGAGGCTCCTGCAGAGAATTATTCCTGTCTTCTCCAGTTTCTGGAGACCCCTTCCAGCAGGAGTGTCATTCTGACCTATGCTTCCATAGTCACATCTTCCCTGTCTCTTGGCTGTCACCTCTTTCTCTCTGATTGACACTCCTGTCCTCTTCTCATAAGAACCCTTATGGTTCCATTGGCCCAGCCAGACAAGACAAGGTAAACCTAGTGCCTCAAGATCCTTAATTTAATCAGTTCTTACAGAGACTCTCTGCCCTATAAAAGCATATAGGAATTAGGGATTAGGACCTAGACATCTCTGGGGTAGTGGTGAGAGAGAGGTCGTAGGTACCATTACTCTGTCTACTATGAATTTAGCTCCTATATAAATTAAAAACCCTCTACAATAATTCTTCCAAAAAAGGACTACTATTTTTCCCTTCATTTTTTAATGGCAGAAAATATTTTATTCAAAAAGTTGCCGCAGATCATCTAAATTACATGATAAAACCATCATGAGTAACAGCACACATCAGCCTATTATTCTCTTTCCCTATTGCCACTTTCTCCTTCAGATTCCCTTGGGTTTCCTGTGTGCTATTTTTCCTCGTATTCTGGTTCCTTTTGCCTCCAGTGGGTCCTCATAGCTGATGTGGCTTTTCATAAACAGGAAATGCACATTTGCCAATTGTCACTATATAAGCTAGGCACAGGAAAAGAATTCAGAATTATTGTCTAAAACTGTTTAACTGGACTTAAAGCTGGTGTGGCAAGGGGGGTGGAAAGATTGCTCAGCGGATGGGATGCTTGCTGCACAGGCATGAGGATCTGAGTTACGAACCCAGCACTCCTTGTAATAAGCCAGGCTTGGCCCCCCACACACCTGAAACCTCAGCAGAGGTGGAGACAGGAGATCACTGGGGCTTGCTGACTGCCAGCCTACCTCAAGATTCAGTGAGAGACCTTGTCTCCAGGGAATAAGGTAGAGAGTAATAGATGTTGGCAGGCCACCCAACATCTTCCTCTGGTCTCTATACACACAGAGGCCAATGCCCATATACATATGTGTATATACCACATACATACATGTACCACACTCACACACACATATATTCACAGACACAAAATTAAAATTTTAAAAACTCGTGTGTTAAAAGTCTAAAGCCTTCGGGGGGTAGAGACATAGCTCAGTAGTTAAGAACACTGACTGTTCTTGCAGAAGACCCAGGTTCGAATCCCAGCACCCACATGACAACTAACAACTATCCGTAACTCCAGTCCCAGGGGATCCAACAGCTTCTTCTGACCTCTACAGGCATTACCTACATGCAGCCAATACATACATACACATAAAATAAAAATAATAAATAAAATATTTTTTAAAGTTAAAAAATTTTTTTAAAAAGCATAAAGCCTTCTACTACTGAATTTATGTCACTGTGGCATGTGAAGGAGGAAAAAAAGGGATGCTCATCACCCAAGCTGGACCCCAGGAGATGCTTCACCCAAAGTTAAGGGTTAGTCACAGTATAACCTGGCGCAAACCTGCAGCCAGAGTTCAGACCAGAGCACTTCATGCCAGCCATCCTGTCTTCAATATCATTCTTCTCTTTGAGATTTAAGAAACTGAGGAAATTCCCTTTTAAATATACATTAATAAGTTCAAATTCAACTTCTGATTTTCTGTTTCCTGAAAAGCTCCCACCAAGACTCATAATTGGTGTTCCATAAAGAATCCTTCCCTGTTAGTTGATGTTTCACTGTGAAACATAAACAAGTTTCAACAAGAGGACAGAGAATATGTAATCAATACTCCTTGGCCCCCATCCAGGACAGCCACACTTGGCATCTGATAGCTCTGCAGATACTTCGAGGGAAGATCACACTGCATTTAAAAGCGGATCAACAAATGCAGGGCTGTGGTGTCAGTGAGAGTCAGTTACATAGCTGATGAAAGTCTTTGTGAATTTCAAATAACGACAATATGGCAATCTTTCATTCCTCTCTAGAATTCCCAGTGAGCCTCTCCTACCCTTCTCCCAGGCGCTCGCTCTCTCTCTCTCTCTCTCTCTCTCTCTCTCTCTCTCTCTCTCCTCGCAGGCAGATGGCCTCAGCCACCAGCCTGCCAAAGAAGTCAAAACCAGCCTTCCTCCCTACTTATAAAGCTTGGTGTCCAATCTTCATCAAGCCTGGGCTGCTCTTGCCTCCCTCTCAGCCATCACCTCTCTGGTGAAGATACTCCATCTGAGCTGGGCTGGCTGCTTCCCCTAGGCCTGTGGACACACATAAGTCTAACTCCTCAGCAGCTACCTCCGGCCTCAATACCACACCCACTGTGCTCCCCCTCCACCTACACACTCAAGAAAATGATTTTCCATTCCTCTGTGTCCCCTGTTTTCTCTGCCTAGAAGGTCAGCGTTCCATTATTTATCTGGAGAATCCCCAATTAGCCTCAAAAGCCCAACACAGAATTAACCCTGTGGTATGTTAACTGGACCTTTCCAGGAACGTTAATACGCCTAAATGACATGAGCAGTAGGCTTTCCTCCCCCGTGGTTCTACACACACAATATTAGGTTTGTCTGTTTTGCTCTCATCTCCCTTAGTCAGTTTCCAGACTGAGGGCTCTTTAAGAGCAGAGGCAGTTCCTTTTATCTCCAGATCCTTAGCACTCAGTTCCTTAGAAGACACCAATAAATGTTTGCTGAGTGATTCAAAGAATCTTCAAGTCACTCTACTAGGAGAGAGAGACAAACAACCCATCGCTCTGCTCTGCAGTCACCACCGGGCATCACTTTCTCCATCTGCTGAGCCCACTCCTGCTGCCAGCCCAGCCCGGCCCTAATCTAGCCATGGCAATGCTGGGTTATTTCTTGGCTGTTTGGTCTCCTGGCTGCTGCTCTTTTCCCTGTCCTCCTGCAGCAGCCTCTGATGGAGCTTCCAATTCTGCCTTTTGTGTTCCGACCTTCTCTCAATAGAATTTTGAGCTGATTCTCTTCTCTCAGCTTTCTGTTGACCCTTTTCATCCCAGCAACTTTCTCCTTTCCCAGTTCTTCAACTGTCAGCTTTACAGAGTTGATAGCTCTGGCCTGTCTCCAGAAACTCGCTGTAGGGGCCACATGTTAATTGAAACAACCTCCCAAGGCCAGTCTCTAAAATAGGAAAGTAGTCAGATAAGATGACATGTGTCAGGCAGTCAGCACAGGGCCTGTGGGACTGAAACAAGGTTATCATGCCTGTATCCTGGGAGACTGGCCTCTTAGCTGGCCACATCTGTGCCCTCCCGTTTCTCTCCCCTTTAATTCACTCTGAGTTCTGATGCTACAGTAATATTCCAGTGAAGAGTGCTGTTGCCAAGATTAAGAGTCTTCAGAATGCCACCTCCATGGTTGTGATTGCAGGGGATCCCAGCTGTCCATCAATGCTGTGCAATCCAGTTCTTCAGATTAAAGCTTTGCTTTCTGTGAGATTGTATCCCCTTGCTTTCTGTAACACAGTGCCCATTCGACAACGAAGCGATGCTAAGTTTTGTTTTTGTCTATTTCAGCCTTCATTTGGGAAAATATAGAAATCATACTCATAAGTTGCCTACGTTTTACTTTTGGGGAAACTATATAGCTCAGGCTATATTATCCAGTCCAATGTTCTGGGTTTTAACAAGGACCAACAGGACTCACCTCACTATCACATTGAATGCAGAACTTACCACCACTGATAGCTGTAAGAATTATAAAGAACAAAAATCTCCAAATTAGTATTGTAAAGACCTGCTTTTGGAGGTGTAGCTCTACTTCTTTCTCCTATTTTTGCATTCTGTTTTCATTTTGATTTTTTATTGTTGTTTTTTTGTTGTGTTTTGTTAGTTTACTTTGAGCTAGAATCTCGCTTTGTAGTCCAGACTAGATTCGAACTTGCTATCTGCCTGCCTTAACCTCTCAAGGGTAAGGATTACAGTCATTATCAACCATACTCTGCAGCCCTGTTTCTTTTAAATAAAGTGTGTCACCAAAATACTGAAAACGCCAGGAAAATTTTTTCTGCTGTGAATTGCCTCATGTTTTATATCTGAAAATGATGCATTTGGGGCAAAATAAGATTCCCCTTGGCTCCACGTCCATCAAAAGCACTCCAAACAATTCAAAGACCTTTTCTGTTTATTAACACTTCTAGTGTCTTACTGATTACTTGCCTTTAGCTTGTCTTTAGCTTTATAGATACATGCATACTGATAATGACTGCACTCAAACACATATACACATACATACACACATTATAAGGCAGGCAATTAATCTTAATCATGCTCTCCCCCAAGACCATATTTTACAGTCAGGAGCCAATTGTCAGCACACATATTCCTAAAAAAACCGACATACACACCAGCTAACAGATTAATTCATGTGGAGAAGATGCGGTGGGAAGAAAACCTGTATTCCCAGATTTCTCAAGCAGGTAGGTGCTCTCCCTGTTAACATACAGATCAGTCCTGATGGGTCTGACCCCCAGGGCACTGGGCCCAAAATTTCTTACAGTTTTGAATGCTGCAGGAATACTTCATCTTTTCATATGTCTGCTGATGTGGTCTGGATCAAGGCTTACAACTGCTAGTGTAATGAGTCCTACGGACATTAACATCTGTTACAATGAATTTGTTCAGAAGGGAAGAGGCTTGTACACTCGGGTGTGCATTCCACGTGTACACACTCACTGCCTGGCATGCCCTTTTAGTGTGGGGTGTTCCACTAGCATCCCTTTCCCTTCCTTCCTATGTCTCTAAGCTTGAGTCCCCAGCAGCCAGCCCTTGTGAACAAAAACTCAGCTCCTCCATAGAGTTCCTTATGGGCAGAAGAGACCCTTTGTTATTCTGAGCTTCACAAAAGGAAAGCTTCTAGGGCTCCTCCAAGTGTGGAGTACGGTGACAGTATGGAGGGCTGGGGAGAGGTCAGAGAACATTTACATGACAAACAGTAAACTTTCAGAATTTCTAGGGGAACCTGGCAGCAGTATTTCTGCACTCGGTTTTCACCTACAAGAATCAATCTTAGCCATCTCTAAATCAAATTCATAAAAACGGCCACCACATCACGGCGGACCTCTCCTGGGCTGGCAGTGAGGGAAGGGCAGGGGTCAAGCTGAGGCTGCTGCAGCCTTTGGGCAATCCGGGGACAGCAGTGTTCCCAGGATGCTCCTAGGAAAGAGGCAGGATGCTCCCCTGGGGAACTCCTCCTTCAGCCCTGCCTGGACCACCGGGAGAAGACAGTGTCCCAGCAGGGTAGTGACCTTCAGTTTCACCTGTCCCTCCCCCAAGATCTTTCAGTAATCCCACCTGTTTTCAGACACCATCTGTATTGTTCTTAATTCCCACCAAAAGAAGAGATGGGGAGGAAGGGAAGGAAGAGAAAGAGAAGGAAAAGGAGGAGGAAGGGGGAAGAGGAAGAAGAGGGGGAGGGGGAGAGGAGAATTAGAAAATCGGGCTCCGGCTAACCCAGTAACAAGCTTGTCCTGGCACCTTGAGAGAAAACCAGTTTCACTTGCCTTCCGTAACCCGAGCAAAGCCTTCCATCCCGGCAGGGGATAAGGTCCCCACTCTGCTGCCCTACCCCCACCCCCAGAGAGTCAGCTTTTCCGAACAATAACCCAACTGTCTGGACAGGATGGGAAACTGTCTCAGGGAGTTGGGAGCACACACTCCTACAAACTCAGACATGCACAAAAGTTCCGAATTTCACCGCAGGAAGTGAAGACGGGTGGCTTCAGGCATCATTAATCATTTTGAAGTGATTATCCCTAAAAAGAGGGTGGGCAGAAAATACAAGGCTGCAGCTTGAGTTAAGTCCTGCCCAATAAAAATCAGCACTTCTCCTCCAAATCGCATTTCCCTGGTTCCATGCGGAACATTAAGAGTACACTGCACTGACGAGAGCCAGGGCGAGATAGGGAATCGGTTTCCTCTTTAATTAGAACTACAAATGCTAGAGACCTGACATGGCCAGATAGGGGAAGGGTTTTGTGGGATAGGAAGGAAGCTTTCTTTCCTTTGCTTTCCAGCCCAGGAATGCACAACACATTTCAAAAGGATGATAAAGCACAGACAATTTGGGGGTTTGCTTCCTCCAGGAATCTTCATCCCCACCCCCAGTTGAAATTCCAGGAAACAAAGCTAGGAACAATCCTGCTTTGTCTTCTAATTTAGCTAGGGAACTGTGAAATCCCCCACCCTGCCCCCACCTGTTCACCAGGCCGCCAGCCCAACAGGCAGGGTCCTAGGAAGCTGTAATTCTCTAGACTGGCTGCTCCTTGGGGTGGGTGCTCATAAAGCAAGCCCAGCCTAGCTGGTCATTCAAATCTCCGCTCCCCACAAATAAGAAACAATCAGTAGTCCAGGGCTTTGAAGAAACACTGTCTCACTAGCATAGGAAAAGTCCCTCTACTCCATCTTTCCTGAGAGATTACATTTCCTGTGATCCTGGGTCCAGAGGAAATTCACTTATATGAAATTGGATTAATTTTTTCCTGAAGTCACCTCCTCTACCAGGAGCATCTCTAGTCAGTTTCCTCTCCCTGAACCCTTGTGGTGCCCCTAATTCTTCATTTATCCTTAATTGGGCTATCTGGCTCTGGAGTCAAGATGAGAAATCACAAAATAGAGGCAGAAAACAGCTTCTGCCCCTTGCTCCCGGTTGCTTCTTTTCTCCCTCCTCTTGTAGAACAGGCACAGGTACATGAGCCTAGACAGTGATGTCCCGACTTTCTTCTCCATCTGTCCCCTACTAGATCACCTGGTTATGTCCTATCAATACTTCAGTGTGAAAACATGGAGGAGAGGAAAAACACCAGTTTCACCTTATCACTCTCTACATATTTAAAAAAGTATGTATCTGTCTACTTTGTTTTCTGGGTTTTGTTATTGTTGTGCTGTGTTTATTCCAAGGTTAGCTTTTATTTCACTCAGTTTTTGCATTTACCCAAGAGGACCTCTTTAAACTCAGCTGAGTCAGATGGTAAGTAACACAGAGATCCACAAGTAGCCAAAGTGCAGAGAGTAAGAGGCTGTAGACTGCTTATCTTTGATTAGGACACCTTCTGCCTCCCAAGACTCAGGGATCATTGCAGAAGAGGGAATGGAAAGATTGTAAAAGCCAGAGAAGGTGGATGACCACGAGGAAACAGAGGTTTCCAGACAGCTAGTAAGTTACTCATATGAACTCACAACAATGGTGACAGCATGCATAAATTCCATCTAAATTCAAGCCAGACACAATCCCAGCATAGACATGGGGAAGTGGGTAAGAAATATCTACTCTCCATGAGGAGCTAATGGCAATTATTGACTACTGGGAAGGGGAAGGGGAGATTCAGCATCATTTAAATGTGAGACTCTTAGTAGGCTGACCAGGCTCCAGTGGATGAACCCACACTGAAAGGCATTTGGGGACAACCTGACTCTATAGGCATATATAATATATATACATATATATTTGTATATTTGGTGGGGGGCTTAGTAAGGGGTTACAGATATGGGAGGGGCTCTAAATATGATCAAAATATATGAATTTGCAAAAACTTAATAGAAAAAATTAGCTGAGTCACATTGAAAATGACAGACAAAAAGTCTAAGCAGGGTGGAAAAATATGTCCATGTGGGCTGTGGCATGAAGTGATAGAGCCCAAGCCAGGTAAAAAGAGTGTCCACTCAGGGGCATGAAAGACAGCCCAGGGTGCAAAGCCAGGGTCCAAATAAGGTAAAGAAGCTAAGACTGGGATATCAGAGCTCGTCCAATGTGAGGAGGGTTCCTCCACAGTGGGATGAAATTAGGGTCCAGAATGGGGAGTCAGAGCCCCAACAGAGAGAATCTGCAAAGAGTCAGCATCGGAGATGGAGATGGGAAGTGAATTCCAACCAGAGGGGCCAGTCAGGTGGCCAGAAAGGGAGAGAGCTACAAGGAACCCTGGGAATGAGTGGATTGGACTTGGATATTGCTGTGAATAGTTCTTAGTATACAAAGATAAATACAGAAATGAATAGTACTCTGTCCGCAGCTAGGGTCGGGGAGCAGTGATGTCACAGTTTTAATGAGCACAGCTAGTGTCAATCACTTTACCTCAGGCTGGCCTCAGAGTAACTATCTGAGATAATTCTTCTAATCCTCCTGTCTGTACCTCCTGAATTTGGGGATTACAGGCGCACCACAACACCTGATTGTGCAGGTAATCAAATTCAGGTCTTGGTCCGTATTAAGCAAACTTATTGCTTAATAAGTTTGTACTCATTGTACAAACTGACATACATTCCCAGTCCCCCAATACTCACTCCTAAGTACTTTCCTCCACTCAAGGAAATCAGAACCTCCTGAACAAACGACTGAATCCAAAATGAACACAGAAAGTACCAGATAAAGAGAATATTTTGCCAGGCCAAAAAGAAAAGTCAAAAGGAACAAATATCAGCTTGACTGGACTTCCTTTGTTCAAACTGAAGACAATTTGAGCATCCACAATTATAAGAGAAACAAATTACAATGCATTGGATAAAGGGGAAAACTGAGTCCATTCTGAAATAAAGAAACCAAATGGAGCCTGGAGCAATGGCTCAGCAGTTAAGAACACATACTACTCCTGCAGAGGACTGGAGTTCAGTTCCCAAGGAATCCAATGCCTCTGACCTCTTGACACTTACATTCACGTGTACATACTCACACACAGGCACACACATGCACATAATTAAAAATAAAAATAAATCTAATAAAACCAATTGGAAGCTTGATAAGAAGAAAAATACTTATTTCAAAGTTCCTCCCATGCAAAATGCATACAAATTCAAGAGGGGAAAAAAATATCATTTTTCTTCCAGAGCCATTCCTGGGACAAGGGACAAAACATGAATGGGCTCTGAAGACTACATGGCAGTGATACGTTTCTGTGACCCCCCTGACTGTGGTAGTTGTATTGTGGGTATGAAAAATGTCCTGCTTGGAGTCAGGCCACACTAACTTATTGAGAGCACGGTAGACTGTGAGAAACTGACTCACACAAGAGTGCAGGGAAAATATTACTTATATTGTTCTTTCAACTTTGTTGTAAGTTTATCATTTGTTCAAACTAATTTACTCTTTAAAGTTTTATTAGGAAATTTATAGCAAAATAAAAAGAAGTTACCAAGAACAATAATGGTATTATCTCATTCAGCATAGCCAACAAATCAGTGTCTAATCATGTCCCATTCCCACTGCACTATTGGCCAATGGAATCAAAAAGGAAGTTCGGCTCTCACAATCACTGCTCTAAAGGGGCAACACTTGCTAGACTCTTATGGAATACAGAAATGATTCCTGCTACTTCATTATGCAGAAAGTTGAATATATACATCCACCATAAAGACAAACAAAACTATACTCTTTTTCTTTTCAAATTGCCCTTTCTTATTCTCAATTTTAAATAGTATAGTACACCCACACATACATTTTTACATATGTACATGTGTACATTATAGGCTAAGACCCACACATGAGGGAAAACATGGGTTTTTTACTTTCTGAGATTGGGTGACTCCACTTAATATTATACATTCTAGATCCGTCCATTTTGTTGTATTTTTTATTTCATTTCTATAAGCTAATATTCATCTGAAGGGGCAAAGAGTACAGAAATTTCTTCTTACCTAGTACTGGCACATGCCCATTTCAGGTGAGTGCTTTGTAATATGTGCTGAATTTAAATGTTTGAGATACAGAAAAAATGCATAGCAAAAGGGCTTTCATGAAGGTTTATATTATTGTATTTTATTTTGCAAAAATCTGTGTGCCAAACATTGATCGAAATATTTTAAAAATATTTATCTATGAAGTAGGAACTATAATGTTCTCATTTATAGAGAAGGGAAGCAAAAAACAAAGAGATTATGTTGCCTGCCCAAAGTCTTACAGACAGGAGGGGAGCTAGCAGCTTAGAAAGGGGACAAAGGTCATGCTAAGCCATCTTGCTGGGCTGCCTCTCCAGCATCCCATCCCCAGGAAATTTATAATTTTAAGATTTTTCCCATTCAGGTTCCATTAAAAATACCTTGCTCTCTTCTATACATTTGCAATATATATATATATATTCTAAATTTATAAGATAATATATCCTTTTAAAATATTTTGTTATTTTTATTTTTATGTGTTTGAGTGTATTGCCTGCATGTATCACCTGTAAGTTCACTGGTGTCATACAATGCTCGAAAAGGTCAGAAGAGAGTGTTGGATTCTCCTGGGACTGGAGTTACAGATAGTTGTTAGCTGCCATGTGAAGCTGGGAATCAAACCTAGGTCCTCTGCAAGAGCAGCCAGTGCTCTTAACAGTGAGCCATCTCTCCAGCCCAAATATCATATTCTTTATGTCATAAGGTACAGAGCCAGCCCAAGAGAAGCCAGCCCAGAGCTAGGCACTTAACTTTGTTTTTATTGTTGTTTGGTTTTGGTTTTGGTTTTATGAGTGTTTTGCCTGTGTGAATGTAAGTGTACCCATTCATGCAATGCCCAGAGGCCAGAGAGAGTCAGATTCCCTGGAACTGGAGATAGCTGCCCTGTGGGTGCTGGGACCTGAACTTCGGTCCTCTGTAAGACCCACTAGTGCTCTTAACCACTGAGTCATCTCTTCAGCCCCTGGGCACTTGACTTTGTGAGCAATGCTTGTCACCAGCTATGAACTACATGTAAGTTTTGGTCTCCAGGTAGATGCTTAGATATCAGTTATAACAATCATAGCTTATGTGGCCCATATTTTTTTTAACCTACTATGCATTTCTCTTTCTCCTGTTTTCGTTGTAATCTTAACACGGAGAGGGTGTATTCTGGGCCAGGAGACTCCTTTGGGCCTCTGACAAAGGTCCTAAACTATTACACCTCACACAAGAAGTTCTCTCTGGAGACTCCCATTGGCCCCTGACAAAGGTCCTAAACTGTAACACCTCACTCAAGTAGTTCTTTCCCACCAGGGAGGAGATGAAGCGATGAAACTAATGTACCACCAGTGGAATGAATATTCCTATATCCCCTGTGAAAACAACTACAGGTACTGGTCTGCTTCAGTCTTCTCTACCTCACTTTCTCCCTCCTGTGAAAAGTGAGAATATATTGCTTTATGTTCATTTATGTTATTCTAGGGGAAGAGCTATGTCAACATCAAGGTGAAGCACTCATTAGATTCCCCTTTATAGCAAATGGCTCATAAAGTCACTCCAATAACTAAATACCCTTTTTTATAATTCAGTGCAGCAAACTGCCTAATAAAACTGTAATAGGCACAACACAATGAGTCCTGTGTCATGGGAATAGTTTCACTATGCCTATAGCCTATGATGTTATCATAGAAATGCATTACAGGTTTCAGGCAGACTTCAAGCAAGTTCTATGTTGTCAGATAATCACTCTGAGCATTTGCATCTCCAAACACTATTTAGTCCTAAGAACATGTTCTTCCATTCGCTATACCCCACTTCCAGAGGGGCGAAAACAACAGAAAAGAAACCAGGAAGGAGGAGGGCTTTAATCCAACCAGCTACATGCTAGTTCTTTTTCCTTAAGTAGAACTGAAAGTTGTTCCTGCACTTCTTCTCTATGCCAGTTTATACAGAGAGAGAGAGAGAGAGAGAGAGAGAGAGAGAGAGAGAGAGAGAGACAGAGAGACAGAGAGAGACAGAGACAGAGAGAGGCAGAGACAGAGAGAGGCTTAGAGTTATTTCACTTTATATGTTAAATGTGTGTGTTCTGCTATTAAATCCCCACTATGAATTCCTTTTGTCACAAAATTACAGTAGCTAATGGCACCAGTGCTCGGCCTGTGCCCCCTCACACTTCCTACCGCAACACACACCTGCCCAGCCACCAAAGGCCAGCACAACCTCTCTGTCCCAATGAGCACAGTCTCAGCTCATTGTGCTGCTATGCAGGCAGGCAGACAGGCAAGGGATTGTGGAATTAAAGTCCTTAGGAGCCCTCCGTGACTCACTACTAAATGGCGTTGGTGACCCTTGGGTAGGATGACTTTGGGAGTGTTTTCTGCCCTGGCTGTGGAGCTTCCGAAGGGACTCTGTTCCAGTGGCTCACAGGGATAGCTTCATGACACATATCATTGTTTTCCTTCTCTCCTTTTCCTTCCTCTTTCGCACTCTCCTCCAGTGTTCCCTGAGTTAACATCTGCACTTTCGGCTGATCTGGGGACAACCAGACTAAGGCAATCACTCTAGAGAACAAAACCATCCACAAAAGCTGCCACCATCCTGTTATCAACAATTCCGCCAAAGAGAATTCAAAGCACAATGTATATCCAGCCTTAATTTTGCCTTCCCTCTTCCAGTATCCCTCTCCTTTCCCTCCATCTTCCAGGAAAATTCAGCATCTCCGTGATAGATTTCTTCCTTCACGGTTTTCAAAGTTTTACTTTTCTATTTCTCTCTGGTCAGACAGATCCACCGTCTGTGGCATTGACTCTTGTTTAATTGGCTCTGTGTACTTACCCTTCCTCTGTGAATGACAGATAGAACCTACCATATGTTTCTTCCACCAGGGTCATCTTGCCATCTGGGTGATAGGAGCTTATCCCCCAGGGATACATCCCATAAGCCAATTTACATTGAGACACAGATTCTAGATGAGCAGCCTAAGTTTGAACACAAGACGACTCCATCTGGCAATACCACCAGACTCAGACTGATTTTACTCACAATACGTGGAGTGGAGATTCCCACGTCTTGTGAGAAGCAGAGACACTGCTGAGGTTGTGTGACCAATATGATTGTTTATTCTCTTGCTGTGTGCATCTTTACTTAATCTGAGGCACCAAGTCCAGGGTAAAATTTCAGACGCTCCCCACCCTATCCCTATCTAAAGACCAAAGGGCCACCTACAGTAATAAAATTCAAAATTGCTTAGCATCCATTTTTCACTCTCTTTTGCATATAGAGTATTCGCAAACTTGATTTAAGGACCTGCTTCTTGTCCATCATCCAAAGAAAAATTTCTGCTTTTTCTTTTTTTTAAATGACACCTCTTATATAAGAAAATTTTCAATAGTTGTCCCTCTTCACCAACCTAGTGCTTCACACAATATCATCAAAAATGTCCCTTTGGAGCCCAGAAGCAGGAAGGAGTGGGTTGCTTATTGACAGCTAAATGGGCTAAATGGGCTTTAAGAATCCTCCTGTCACCTGAGGAACCGAGTCCTGTTGTGAAGCGCCTGGTGCCCTGTGCAGTTAAGATACAGACCCTCACTAGGACATCGCATTGTTCCCAGCCCTTCAGCCCTTGTCAGAAGCAGCAAAAGCTGCTTTGTTGATGAGTTCTCTCTCTCTCTCTCTCTCTCTCTCTCTCTCTCTCTCTCTCTCTCTCACTTTCTTTTAATCCTTCTGAAATTGTTCCATAAGCAAGGACCTACTAGGTGCTCTTCTGTAGAGCTAAACACACTCCTAGTGTCTGGTATCGGGCATAGTAGCTAATATACAATAATCCTTCAATAAATATTTATTGCTTTATCTGATATCTATTAGTTATTTCAGTGAGTTAGCGGTTCAACAGAATGACATTTTTTTACATAGATTAATACATGTTTTTTTCTTTTTTATTATTTTTAATTTAGAATTTCATACATGAGTACAATGCATTTTCATCTTATCTACCCTTTCCTCCCCCATTCTAACTCCTCCCAAGTTCCCCCATACACATACCCTCAAATTCATGTCCTCCTCCTCTA
>NW_008342399.1:0-41641 GCF_000622305.1 Nannospalax galili | reverse complement strand
TCCTCCTCTACAATTACTGTTGTTTTGTATATATATATGTATATATATGCTTTATATATATATTTATACGCATGTGTGATATGTATATACATAATATATATAACTTACTATGCAACTATATTGCTAGTATGTACTTGGATTTAGGGCTGACCATCTGGCATGGACAACCTATCAGGGGACTTGTACCTGAAGAAAACTGCCTCTCCCACCCTCAGCAGGCTTGGACTGCCTATAGCTCTTCAACTAGGGGTTGGGCCTTATAATCCATTCCCCCAACCATGGTGGGATGAAGAAATGCTGATTGATGTGGTCTTGTCCAAGCCTTGTGTAAGCAATCATATTGTTGAGAGTTCATGGGTACACAGTATTCTGCAGCAATCCTCCCTCTAAGGACAGATTTACTTGTCTCCAGAATTCCTTGAATAATTGGGTGGGAACTAAAATTGCACCCTTTCCTGTTTTCCTCTTCCTTCTCTTGAATCTCCCACTCTCTACTGGGAGAACATCACCACTTTGACTAACAGGACAGATTCCGTGTTTGGAGATTCATACGTATGCCATCGCCCAGATGCTCCCTACTCAGCTCTTCCCCTTCTCTCTCAGTGAGCACTTGTTTTGCCCATCACCCTATTCAAAACTCCTCCTCCGGTCCCTCTTTCTCCCTCTCTGCTGACTCATTCCAGAACCCACCACTTGCTGCTTTCCATGTGTACGCTGCCATCTTTGACCTCTGACTTCTCTTCCTGCCCCACAACAGCCCCTCCTTCCCCGTCAAGCTTCTGTGATTAGATAATGGATCTGGCCTTAAAGATGTGCTAAGGATTGACCCTACCCTGTCTCTAGAGAAAGGTGAGAGAACAGAACTTACCCCTTGGATAGTACAGCAGCCTATATGGCTGACAGATAGACAAACAGACACGTAGGAACATCAATGAAAGATAAGCAGAGAAATCTGTCTTGTCTAATGTACAATTAGAACTCAGAACAACTGGAAAAAAAGAGATAGGAATGGAGCAGCTGTGTTAAAACAGAAACGTATGATGAGGCTGTTTCAACTCATTTATTGAGAGACAATTCCAGTCTAATAGAGCCTATGTTACAAAGCAACGTTCTTAGGTACGTTCCTGTCCCTTTGTCTACTTAGAGACTTTTCTGGTCATTTTGTGGAAGGCCCATGCCATGTTTCAGGTAGTATGTTGGCTGCCATTTAGTCACCCCGAGGGTCTTCAGGAAGACTGTTGCCATGCTGAGCTGATACAGAAGGTGATTTGATTTGTTCAGATGTGAGTCCTTTTGAAGCCAATGTGGAAGGAGACAGGCTGTGGAATCTCTTCTTCCTGAGGTCACCTGGTACAGTGAGCAGATCCTTCCTGATCTGTTCAGTCTAGTCTGGTTCCAGTGGTACAAAGCAAAACTGGATGGGACTCTATAATTCTTTCTGAACAGGGTTTAAATTCATATCACTTAACATTCCCTCAACTTTACAGTTAAAACTCCGGCATGTACAGAGAAGAGTGGCAAGTGGCCTCTTGGTCAACTTGCTTGCCTTGCCATGCCTCCCTTGGGAGTACAACCACCCCCACCCCTTTGATTGCACAGAAGACCCCCATGATGCTGGCCCCTGGACATGTGGATCAAATCATAAGTGAACATCCAAGAAAGATAGGACCAGGCCAGGAAACTGGGCTTGGAAAAGACAGGACTCAGAGGCCCCTTAATCTCTATTGGGTGGTTGAAGTGGGAGTTTTCTAAGGCTGAGCTTAGGCCAACCATGTGAGTTGGTTGGCCTAAGAAAATAGTGAGGATTATGCAAGGAGAGGAGAGAGAGAGAGAGAGAGGGAGAGAGAGAGAGAGAGAGAGAGAGAGAGAGAGAGAGAGAGAACAAAATGAGAGAGAGAGAGAGAGAGAGAGAGAGAGAGAGAGAGAGAGAACCAATCAGCAGAGACAGCGAGTAATCAAGTACCTGGAGAGGCGATCTTATCCTTTCCTACTTGTCCTTCCATTACCTGTGGGTTCCGGGACAAAATGCAGTTCCCTACTGCATTAAAGTGAGTCTGAGTAAATCGAATTTCAGAAAGGAATTCCTGTCTAAAATAGAAACAGAAAGTACTGGAAGGTACTGGGAAAGTACTGGGCCTGGAAAGACTGAAAACAGCCTTGAAGACAATGGGACATTTAACTGGCCAGTGACTTCTGTTTCTCAGCATTCTGCTATCATCTCTTTGTAGATGAGGAAAGTTATCACCTACATTTGACATAGATTATGTAACATCTTGTCATTTTAGGACTAGCCTTAGATTAGATAACTGAATGCCTGGATTTTTAGTCAAATCAATAGAGTCATATAGACTCAAGCCAACACATCTAGTCATCATTACTGCATCAGGACACAAGGTGATTAAGTTCACAGAGCCAAACATCCTAATCTAACACAGAGGAGAAAGGGAACAGAGAAATGTGCCTTTCTTCCCTGAGAGTTAGCCTTGATTTCAGGACAAACTTAGCCTTGCCAAGAATAACTGATTATCCTCCCTGTGATAAAATGTGCTTTTCAGCAATACCATGTCCTTCCCACCGATACTAGATTACCATGTCAACCTGATTCAGTAATTCTCATGCCAGCATGAGGGTTGGCCTAATTATTCAGGTGCCAACACAGGAGGTAAGTCCTCAGTTTCTCTTCCAGAAGTGTAAGCACCACCATGCTGATAAACAGGATACCCCCTACTGCCAAATATCCCTCCCCAGGAGAGTGCTAACCGATGCCATGTGAGCTGGCATGCTTCCTCTTCCGGAATTTGATGTTGCATTTCACACATACATTTGAGCTGTTTGCCAGCCTCTGGCAATCTCCAAGTTTCCCACAGATTAATGAAAGAATCCAGCTGTTTCCAACCATTTGGAACAGAGCAATATGTGATAAAAAGAGAGCAAATCTTTATCCAATTTTTCCAGCAGACAGAGAGACTTGTAACATGTAGGGAAGAAAAATTACAAGCTCAGTTGTTCAAAGAAAAAGAAAGAGAGAGAGAAAGAGAGAAAAAGAGAAAAAGAAAGGGCTCTGTATCAAATTTCTAAGACTGCCTTTTATTTACCAAATAGAAAGAACTAAGAAGCTATTCTTTGATTAACCAGAGATGAGCTCATTTCTGCTTTGTTAATCCAGCCTGGGAGCAACGTTAGTGAAAGGTGAGCAGCTCTGGCTCATGTGAAGGACATCTGAACATCTTGGCCGTGGTCTGAGAACAGAACCAAGCAGCAGTTAAATGAAGCTGTTGCAAAGGGTCGGCACTTTCCTTGCTGAAGGATCACTTGCTTTGTTTGCTGATTTAAATAGCAGGCAGTCTTTCAACAAACAGTGCTCAAACAACTGGATGTCCACGTGTAAACAAAAGTCTGTACTTCCCACCCTTCACAAAAACTAACACAACATAGATCAAAGATTTAAATGTAAACTCTAAACCAAAAACACTTCTAGAAAAACTCACTGTGATGCCCAAAGCATGATGTATAAAAAGAGAAATTAATCAAGTCACCTTCACCCAAAGTACAACAAGATAGACTGGGAGAAAATATTTGCAAAGCACAAATCTGATAAAAGACTCATACCCAGACTCTCTAGAGGGCTCTCACAATTTAATGATAGGGAAACAGGCTAGTTTTGGGTTTGTTTTTACAATTGGAAAAAGATTTGATCAGATACTTCACCAGTGAAGAAGATAAAGAGAAGGCAAATAATCACTTGGAAAGCTGTTCACCATCCAAATACAAAATCAAAGCACAGCCAACTACAAGTCAAATACAAATCAAAAGCAGAATGAGTTACTACTATGTACCTATTGCAAAGGCTGAACATTTTTCAACCAGCCATACCTAGTGCTGGCAAGGATATATAGAGAGCAACCGGAGGTCTGGTGCATTGCCAGTTGGAATGGCTATGAGATGGTACAACCTCTTCGACAGACAGCTCTGCAGTTTCTCATAAATTTAAACATAGACTTGTCTTATGATCCACCAGAATCCTCCTAGATTATTTGCTTGAGTGAAATAAAAGCGATGTACAAACACATACACACACCAGTAAACACAAATGTTTGAAACAGCTTTATTCATAACTGCCCCAAACTGGAAACCAACCAAGTGTGCCTCAACTGGGGAACCGATGAAAACAAACTGTGATACATCCATGGAGTACGTCTCACAAACAAACAGGGACACTCTAGTAATGCAAACAGTGGTGACTCTCAAGTGGACCATGCCAAGAAGAGGCCAGATCCACAGGCTGTATATGAATGATTCTTCTATAACGGTTTTGCAAAGTCAGACTCAGAACAGAAAAGAGATCAGGGCTGTCAGTCACTAAAGGAGACAAGAGGAGTTGAATGTGAGGGGCAGAGAAAGATTTGTGGGAGTGGTGAACTCCTTCTACATGTTCAACTAGGATAGGGGCAACAAAACATATGCACATCCCAAAACTTGCACAAAAGGTTGATTTTACTGTATGTAAATAACACCTCAATTTCAAAATTGAGAATAATTTTGAGAACATCACAGAGTAATTCTATTATAGAATACAATAACATTAATTTCTAGAAAAATGATACAAAAATTTATATACCCATATAATGCCAGCCCAAATTCTCCATTATTAAATTCAAGGAACATAAACATTTCTTTCCTCAAGATGTCATTTCTAAACACTCGTTCTCAGTTTTTGAATTACTGCACAGGGCAGGGAGTAGCTCTGACAAGCAGACATCTGTTAATGGCCTTCTCAGAATCAATTGTACCCCAGTTTCCCCGAGTCACAGTCTGCCCAATGTGTATAAACTGGCAGGGCTATAACATAGGACCCAACCCTTCCTCTGCCTCCAGTAGGCATGTAACCATATCTATTCCATGTATACTCCCCTTAAGGAATTTAAACCTTGGGCTGAGGGGCAAGCAGACAGGCTCCAATAGCCGTCCTGTCTGGCCCAAATATACTCCTATAGGAGGCTTTGGTTTAGGTTTTCTGCTTCTTGGTCTCTAAAGCCTCTTTATTGACTCGTATCTCCATGCCTGGAACATCACTTGGGATGAAACTGCATTCCTTTCTCTAGCCCCACTTCTTGGAGACCCACAGGCTACCTTCTACTTTCTTCTCCACCTTAGTATATATTGACCTTACTTGGAGCAAGGAGACATTGGAACTACATAGCCATCTGGTTCTCTCTCCAAAAAGTCTAGTTTTCAAAATGATTGCCCCACTAGAGACTCAAAAGAATGGAAGCTGTAATTCAGCACGTACCGATAGAAGTTTGAAGGCAGTTAGCTATAAATAATTCCCCCACAGGCTTGAACCTTGGCCGCTCTGTCCTCTCTCATGAAAAGAGGTTAGAGTTCAAGGGCTGCTCTTCGACTGGGCAGCAGCAGAGACTTGAGTCTTCCCCTCATTCACCTGGCCATTCTCAGAGTAAGGTGGCTTCAGTTACAAGGCCTCACTTGTCACATCAAAAGGAAGAGGAAGAAAGCATGAGTTTCTACTCTTGAGACCTTCTTTACATCAGGAAGCAACTATTTTCTGGAAGTTCTTGTCAGTGTCTCCTTGAGTCACTTTGGTCTGAATTGACTCTCCTGGTATCAAGGAGGCTGGGAAAGAGAATGGTTGGCCTTATTCACCACGTAAAGTGAACCAGGGCACACACCAGGCCCTATGTACTAAGCCATTCCTATTCTCTCAAGCCAACAAAACTCATGTTCAGCTTTAATAAATGTAGGGGAAGGGAAAAACCAAAATGCCAAGGAGAAAGACATCAGGAAGTGTTTCAAAAATGCCATCTCTGCCAGGCATGGTGGTGCACACCTTTAGTCCCAGCACCTGGGAGGCAGAGGCAGGTGAATCTCTGTGAGATTGAGGCCAGCCTGATCTACATAGTGAGTTCCAGGCCAGCTCGGGCTATGGGGAAACCCTGTCTCAAAAAAATCAAAAAACAAAACAAAACCTGCCATCTCTATAGAACATAATCACACATGCTGGGTCTCTCTCCTGTGACATGTGAAATGGGTATGTTAATGCTTGCAATGTAAGATTGTACGATTATGTTGGGAATTAAGCAAGCACTTGATATGTGCCTGCATCACACAGTACATGTCACCGAACAGTGACTATTGTTAGCAATTCAAAGCATAAAAGTGTATACAAAAGCATTAATAGTAAAAGTATATATTTTAAGTATACTAAAGTTCGAAAAAGCCTGTTGTCTGCTGGAATCATCTGGAAAAGCTGCACTGTAGGAAGGATATGAGCTAGCCTTGAAGAGTGACTAGAATTCAAATAGAAAGGATGGGAAGGCACTGAACGGAACAAACAGCACGAAGGGAAAGGCTTAGACTGCAGCAGGGGCCGTATTCATGCTGTGGGAAGGACAGAGCTACTGATGCCCAGCAAGTCCATATTATGCACCAGGCATGGTGACAGCTGTACCACATATGTCTCAGGTTCCCCAATAACCTTTTGCTTGTTTGTTTTTTGATCAGCGTCTCTCTATAGCCCCAGCTTGCCTGGAACTCGCTATGTAGAGCAGGCTGGCCTCTGTCTCACAAGAATCCACCTATCTGTGCCTCTCAAGTGCTGGGATTAAAGGCATACATCACCATGCTAGGCCCAGTGACCCTTGAGTAGGATGTTAATCAAGATTTTCTGGGGAAACAGAACCAGTAGGATATAATATTAGTCAACTAGGAGTAGCATAGCAAAACCCCAGGGACTAAGCTGCTTAATCCACAGAAATGTACTTAAATTGCTGGAGACTGGAAATCAGAGATTGGGTGCTAGTATGGTTGAGGTCTGGTGAGGAACCCTCTTCCTGGTTTGTAGACAGATACCCATTTATAGTGGCCTATATAGGCCACTAATCCCCAAATTAGAGTCCCACTTTTATTATATAACCTGACCCCAATTCCCTCCCTAAAGCCCCAACTCCAAATGCCATCATACTGGGGAATAGGGCTTCACCACATGACTCTTGTGGGGACACAGACATTCAGTCCACCGCAGATGTACACATGTGTAGGAAGAGGTTTATTTTAAGGAACTGATTTATCTGTTAGAGAAGACTCGGCAAGATTATGGGGGAAACCACAGACTGTAGATTAGGAAAAGAGTTGTTCGGATATTGTATGTGTATTTTTTTGGAGGGGGGGTTGAATCAATACATTTCCTTCTGGCTTTTTAAAAAAAATTATTTATTATTTTTATTTTATGTGTATGAATATATTACTTGCATGTAAGTGCACCCATGTCGTGCAATGCCCATGGCAGTCAGAAGAGGGCATCAGATCCCCTGGAACTGGAGTTACTGACAGTTGTTAGCCACCATGTGAGTGCTGGGAATCAAACCCAGGTCCTCTGCAAGACTGCTGAGTCATCTCTCCAGCCCCAGTTTCCTCTTTTCTGCCACCTAAGCTTTATCTCTCATCTCTCTCTCCCTGTCTAACCCCCCTCCTTCATCCCCAGTTTAAGTGTCCCCATTTTCCCCTTGATACACTAACTACACTAGCCATATTTTAAATGCTTAGTAGCCACATGTGGCTGGTGATTACATACTGAACAGCACAGATCTAGAACATTCTATCATGGCAGAAAGTTCTCTTGTTCCATGCTGTGCTCCACAGAAACTGTTGATCCTACCACCACAGAACCTTTCATACACATCTTTGTGAGTCTATTTCTTGTGCTCTGTGGATGAATTATGAGAAAACATGTAACTATACACCAAACCAATCTCCCGCTGGCCATGGCCTTTCTCAGGTAGGGCAGATTAGTGGAAGCTTGGCCCTCAAGGGCATACTCCTGCCTCATGGAAGCAGAATAGCTGCTCATTTCTCTGGATCCCTCCACAGACCAGAGGTGCCATTGACATTTGGCTCCATTCAAACCGTAAACATCTAACAAGCTCCAGATGCACAAGTAGTAGATTTAAAGTCCTGTCAGTATGGACACTGAGGTCTGAAATGAAACACTTGGCATTCGATTTGGCTAAAATGTTAAACTCACAATTTATTGGCTCAATAAAATGTGAATGCTAAGAGCCAGTTTTCAGGTTGGAAATTGCACGTGTGTATGTGCGTGAAAATGTAAGTGCAGGTTTTCAAGGCAAAGCTAACAAGTTTTCAAAACAGAGCTTTGGTGGGAAGAATCATTTTTAATGGACCCAAAATGTTACTCATGATATATGTGTGGCTACATAAAACTCTTTCTTGTACTGCATGATAGAACAAAATCGCTGATAATCTGCAGTATCTGTAAAGAGTAAAGAGAGACAGCTGAAGAAATTGGAGCTGTCAGAAAATACAAGCTCTCCCACAGACTGTGACATCGCCTTCCAGTGTTTTCTTCTGGAAAGGCGGGTTGAAATGCATGGTTACAAACGACCAACTTTGGTGGAAAGTGAAACCTGGCAAGCTCTGGAGCTAGAGAGAGAGCGGAGAAGGTAATAACAGTCATATTAAATGTTTGACTCAAGATAAGGATGACAGTTAAGATCAAAACAGAATTTGCTTCTCTCAAATCCATAGGAACCATGAAAAGTACTTTTTCCCTCAGACACCACTTCCAGCTCTCCTTGCCTATTTATAATGGAAACATGGGAAGGCAGAGTGGATACCTTTTTCCCTCTTCCTCCCACAAAGCACAGTGAAACCTGGATCTCGTATACAAAGCAAACACAGAGGACTGGGAAAGGCAGTTAAAATTTTTTAGGAAACAGAAGAGGCAAATGGTGATAGTTTTCCAAGGCCAGCTCTTTGCCTCAGCTATCCCAGATGTGAAGCTAAGGAAGCTGGCAACCATAATGCCATCTAGCACAAGAATGAAAATAAGCTCCAACAAATGCTTGATCTCTTTAGCAAGAAGACATGGAAAGGGGCAGATCAGTGAGACAGAAAACTGCTAGAGCCTCTCTACTCCAATCAGCCACAGAAAAATTATGATACTACTTCCCTCACACCAACACGGATGGAAGCCAAGACTTTTACCTTCCAGCAGGTATGTCTGGGCACCAAGTAAGAAGCCAGCACCGCTAGGTGACATTATATTCCACCTCCACTCTCAAGATAGAGGCTATATAGGGAACCTGAACTTCCACTACGCCCCAACAAGTAATGAAGCATTCTTCCCACCCCTGCTAGATGACATCATGTTGTTATAGGAGACCTGAGGGATGTTGATCATGACCACTGTCACCAATGGTAAACAAGCTACTGCCCCTCTTGAGCATTACTACCATCCTCCCAGGAGGGAGGTCTCCATGAAGCCAGGTTGGGTGGAGCTTCCAAACCCACTTGGGCAGTTGTGAGGAGACCCCTGATGGAATGTCAAGGGCCAAGGAAGGCAGGATGGAAGGAAAGAGAGTGTGGTGATAAAAGGACATCATGAGGGATTCTTGTGAGAGAGAAATGGTCTGCATCTTGACTGTATCCCTCTCCATTTCATGATACTGTGCTAAATTTTACGATGTGTAATTTTTGAGGAAAAACTGGATAAAAGATGCATGGGATCACTGTATCATTTCCATTAACTGTGTGTACATATACAACTATCCAACAGGTGTGTGTGTACATATATAACTATCTTAAAAGAAAAGGTTTAATAAAAAATGTAATCCATGTACCTTCTAAGGTAAATGAAATATCTAATGATTTTGGATATACCTTTCCTGTACTCCAATCTAAAACTCATTAAAGTACAATAGTTTCTATTAGAAAATTATATTGGCTAGCAATGGAGGGCAAAATTCATTCTCAAATCAAGAAAACAGCTTGGCAATTAAGAGCGCTGGCTGTTCTTGCAGAAGACCGGGTTCAATTCTCAGAACCCACCTGGTGGCTAACAACCGTCCATAACTCCAGTTCCAGGAGAATCTGACACCTTCTTCTGACCTCCACAGGCATCACACGACATGGGTCCACTTACATACATACTCATACACAAAAAATAATAAATAAAATATTTTTAACATTTTTATTTTTTATGTGTATGAGTGTTATGCCTGCATGTAGGTAAGTGTACCTGTGTCATACAATGTTCGCAGAGGACAGAAGAGGCTGTCAGATCCCCTGGAACTGGAGTTATGGACAGTTGTCAGCTGGGATTTGAACCCAGGTCTTCTACAAGAACAGTCAGTGTTCTTAACTGCTGAGCCATCTCTCCAGCCCCTAAATAATATTTCTAAAAAGAAAGAAAACACAGCTCTAGATTACAGACAGAAGGAAAGAGAAAAGGGCCTAAGAATCATTTATCATTTTTTCTATTTAATTCAATTTGATACTTAAAATTCTCTGGGCATAAGAAAAGCTTAATCATTAAAATGCATTCATTCAAAAATACTTATTATGGGCCTACCGCATTTATATTTGTTTCATTTAGCATTTTAGATCCTTTGGAAACAAGTGAGTTATAGTGATCATCCTAAGTCTCCTCTCCCACCCGCAGCTCTGACATTTGTAAGTCTAGGGCATATGCCAGCTGTCAGAACAAACTGTTATGCATGCAATCGCATTTTGTAACTGTAACAAAGTAACACCATTATTTTGTCATTAACAAAATAATGCCTGTTCCTTTAAATAAATATTCCTGGAGTACTGTGCATGCAGGAGAGGCACAGATGGGTTCCTGGGTAATGAGAAGGTAAAAATTCTTTATTTGGAAATGGGTGTTCTTCTTTTTCCTCATCTCCTACTGCCTGGAACCAATCTGTGTGCTGAACTTGGAAAAACAATGATGGGGCCATAGAAATTGTTTTTCCATGGCTCTGGCAACTAGATGTGAGGCCTAAAGATGGAGAATAATGCTTGCTAAAGAGCATCTGCTTTCTTGAAAGTGCATTTGAAGGTGTTGCTGACAGGACAGCCTCAAAGTCAAGTGCAATTAAGACATGGAGGACTCACTTTGTAGTATTCAAAATCTGCCATAAGCATCATGGCTTTGGAATCGGAATCCTATCCTTACCATCGCAAAAGCCAAATGCCTTTCTGGGCAGAGAAGGGGTAAAGTAAGTGTGACATCTTATGAAGGAAATTTTTTTTTGAAGGGAAATTTTTATAAATTATCTTCAAAGACACAAGATAGAACAGCCCTTCCTCAACCCAGCTATGGGATGCATTAAGTGTAAATAAATATAAATGGCAATTAAATTTCCATTCTACTTCATGCACATGGGTTTAATACTAATAATTAAGGAAAGAAACCTGGCAAAACACATGTAAAACTTAGCCAAAACCCAAATGCTTCAAAAATAAGTCAAGATTTTCTGAAAACATAGACCACTACTGGGTTTGCCCATCCCTGGTGACAGGAAACTGAGAAACTGAATCTAACGCCATTTAAGTATCCTTTCTGCTCCAGCAGATGCTGCAGTTCACTCCTGCCAAGGAGCCAAAGGTCCAGCCTTCAGTGCCAAGAACAAAGTGTGGGTCTCCACATGGCCCCCATTCTGTTGGGACAGCACAATTAGATGACACGGGATAAAATGTCTGCCCTCCACCTACAACCAGATGACAGATTCTAATTTTCTTAAATCTGATTCTTGAAGGCTGAACCATTTCATACTTTAAGGTTGAACGAATTATCATCAGTATCATAGGATTCTAAGTTTGGATCTCTCCTGACTTAGAATCTACTTGATGACATTACAAGACTTAATGTAACTGTGTGATAAGATTAATGCCCATACCTGTCATGCAATCAGCATACCAAGGCAGAAAGGTAGGACTGGGGTGGATAGGTCACAGCTGGTTAGTTGAGAATGTCACAAAGGGTGCATGCATTCAGTCTTTATCAATTCTTGGCTTTATCTGCTTGACAGGTTGTATAACTGCAGTTTGTAATATTATATAGAACTACAGAGTTTACCAAATATCATTATCCACATTACACATTATGTATTGAATCAGAAACATCCTCTAGAGGTTTGTGCTTTTGCTTGTTCCCCAGCTGGGGACAGTATCTTGGGATCTGTAGACCTTTAGAGGGTAGGACTTAGCTGGCAAAAGCAGATCCCTAGAAGGGGGGGTGGGCTTCATAAGTTATGCTCAGCCTCCCTTTCCTGCAGCTTTCTCTGCTTCCCAGTCTACCACCATGTGAGCAGCCTCTGCCACATACTCTTGCTGCCACAAATCCCATGTCTTCCTCGCTATGGTGGACTGAAACCCTGTGAAATTATGAGCCAAAATAAATATTTCATTCCTTATGTTGTTTCTGTTGGGTATTTTGCTCATAATAACACAAGAGGACCTGTGACATCATTTAATCTCCAGGATAACTTTGAGTAAATATTGCTGTTCTTCAGATGAGGAAATCACTCAGTGTGGGAGGGGACCTACCCAAATCAGGGGATGTAAGGGGCAGGTAGAACCTGAATCTAGGTTTCAAGTTCAGTGTTCTGCCTATTCTGCAGGTGCTGAAGTGAGACAGTCATTCAGAGGGATTGGGAACTTGTTGGATACCATGATGTATGTACATTCAGTGTTTAAACACACAACTGCACTCTCAGATTCAAATTGCTAAGCCAGGAACTCATCATCACCTTGAACCCACTGGCATTTTTACTTCTAAATAGTATGAAACACAGTATCTCTATGTGAAGATTTTACACTGTCTTAATTTATAGAAAATTAAATACATTTTAGCTATCAAAAGCCATCTCTGACAAAATATCTCAAAATATTTTTTGCAGAATCATGGTACTTAAGTAATGCAAGCATTTCTGTGCTTTCACTAACAAATTAAAAATAAATAAAGTGTCAAAGAGTTGTGTTTTCTTTCTTTAAATAAAAGATATCTATCTAGTCCTCAAATTCAAACTTGTACAAATAAAATGTGGTCACTACATATATGTCCATCATGGTTCAGATACGTCTTATTTTTAAAATTGATTTATTTTTATGTGTATGCCCTCATGTATGCAGGGTCACCCATATGCCTGAAGAGACCAGAAAAGGGTAAAGCGTGTCAGATTCCATAGAACTGGAGTTACAGGTGGTTGTTAGCCACCATGTGGATGCTGGGAACCAATCCTGGATCCTCTGCAAGAGCAGCCAGTGCTCTTAAACACTGAGCCATCTCTCCAGCCCCAAAATCTATAATACTTCAAAGTGACTTGTTTCATACTAACTGAAGAAAATAATTCCCTGCTAGTCATTTAAATGAGAAAACTCTTCCTAACTTTTATCCAGATACCAAATCAACTGGCTCTATTGGCATCAAAACCAGTTATTTTGTATAATCTATTTTTAAAAAGTTTAACCACCCTTCACTTTTACATACTTTGGAAATATTTTATTGAAACTATAAAGCCAAATGTTGAAAATCAACAAGACCTAGAGTTACTATAAATTTTAGCCCAAACAAAAGTATTCAGATCAGCAAACTCATAACTAAACAAGCTCTCTGAAGTTTTTAGCTCATTAATCTATTTCTATGACAGAGTAATAGACTCAGTAGGTTGAAAGAGGCAAAGGACAGAATATATTTTGATTCTGAAAAGTTTTTTTTTCTTCTGATTTTATACAAGAGTAACTAATTAGAAAAGCATTCAGGGGATGGGGAGATGGCTCAGCAGATAAAGTGCTTGACACCAAATATGAGGACCAGAGTTCAGATACCCACCAAGCCGTGACATAGAGATTTTGCATAAAAGTACACTCACTGAGCTGGTGAGAACAGCACCTTAGCAGTAAGAGAAGCCAGCACCATGGGTGGACCCAGAGCTAGACTATCTGACAAATACAAGAAGAAAATGAGCAAGGGGAAGAAGACGGGAGAAGTAGGGAAGGAGAGAAAGACGGTATCAGCAGAAAAAGAGGCACTCACAAGACAAAAAACTGAATCAAGACGAAAAGGACCTTGGGGGCATTGCTGCCTAAATACAAGTCAATGCTCTATCTAGAAGGGACTTTAGGTCTCTTAACACAGTAGCCACCACATCGCATTTTTCATAGAATTTTAAAATAAATATGACTGTCCTCTACTGTTAAACGCACACACACATACACACACACACGCACACACACACCACACACACACACATGTCACCCCATGTGTATGTGGTGGACACAGAAGCCTGTCCTTTGATATTTTTTTCCATGATATTACTTGGAAAATAGAAATGTTGCTAATGCTGCAGTAGTCTCTAAAATCATTCTAGAAATTACATTGGTCAGTGATACCCAAAAGTCTAGAAGCCACTGTCCTAGTCCTCCCCTTTGTCCTTCCTTCTAAGTAAATTAGCCTGTGATACATCCAAGTCTACTCTATTTGAAAGTTCTCTGGCAATTGAGACAAAAATTCAGTTCCCAAATGCCTGGCTACGTCCAAACTTTATTCAGTGCCAAGTGACCCACTTGCCTGATATTTTCAACTGACTTGGAAAGGAAGGCAAAGTGCTGTGGGCACAGACCAGCCTCATCTGAGGACCAGGCCTCACATATGATTGTGAAGGAAAAAACATTAACTCACATCCCTGTATCAAAAACTGACAAATTCAAACAAGGAGCGGTCTGGCCCAATGAGGAAACAGCAGGAAATAATTATTTAGGATTAAGATTCTTGTTTCTAGACATATGTGGTAAAATATTGTCTGGATTAATTTTATTAGCTTCCTTTGATGAAACCAAATTAACTTAAACCAACTGTTAGAAGAACTGCTGATTATTAACACTAATGTCACATAGTCTAAAATATTCACCCTGAAGGCTTCTTGGTTAAAATTTTTATAATTCCTTTAATAATTAAGAATCATTGTGATAATTATATTTGTTAGGAATTACACCTTGGTAGGTTCTAAATTATTATAGAAATTTCAAACAGAAGGCTCCTACCCAGTCTCTCTCCTCTACTCTCTCAAGGAAGCTGCCTCCACTTTCAAGTCATTGGTTCTAACTGGACAGTGAAGGAGAGCACTAGCCTGGTGTGGTAGTTTCAATGAGAAATGCCCCCCATAGGCACAGGTATTTAAACACTTGTTCCTCAGGTGCTGTTTTAGGAAGTCATGGAGTCTTTTTTTTTAATTTATTATTTTTTAAAATATTGTATTTGCTATTTTTATTTTAGTGTATGGGTATATTGCCTGCATGTGTGTAAGTGTACCCATGCCATGAAATGCCCACAGAAGTCAGACAAAGGTGTTGGATTCCCCTGGAAATGGAGTTATGGATGGTTATCAGCTGCCATGTGGGAATCAAACCTGAGCTCTCTACAAGAGCCATCTCTCCAGTCCCAGAGGTCACAGAACCTTTAGGAGGTGTACCCTTGTCGGAAGAAGCATGTCACTTAGGGAGGGCTTTGAGAGCTCATAGCTTCCCCCACTTCTACTTTCTCTCTCTCTCTCTCTCTCTCTCTCTCTCTCTCTCTCTCTCTCTCTCTCTCTCCTTTGTGTTTGTGGTTGAAGACATGAGCCCTCAGCTTCCCATTCTTGCTGCTACTTTTCCCAACCAAGATAGAAACTTATTCCTTTGGAAATGTGAACTGAAATAAACTCTTCTGTAAGTTGCTGTTGGTCATGGTGTTTTATCACAGCAACAGAAAAGTAACTAAAACACCTGTGTTAAGGACTCAGTCAATAGCACTTCCCAGAAGCACTGAACAGCTGCATTTCCTCAGTATCAGAGAAGCAGAGAACAGCCCTCATAAGAGGATGGTTACTGTCATGTGTCAACTTGATTGAGCTAAGGGTTGCCCAGATAGCTGGCAAAACAGTATTTCTGAGTGTGTCTGTAAGAGTATTTCTGGAAGAGATTAGCATTTATACCTACACACTGAAGAAGAAAGATTGCTTTCACTAATGTCAGAGGGCATCAAGCAGTTTGTGAAGGCAAATTTGTTCCCACTCTTTAAGTTGTGACATCCACCTTCCCTGCCTGCAAATACTGGAACTCTTGTTTTCGGGCCTTTGGACTTGGGCTGGAAGGGACACCATCTGCTCCCTGGTTCGCGGGTCTTTGGGTTTGTGCAAGAACTATACCACCAACTTCTCCAGACCATCAGAATGCAGAGTGTGGATCTTCTCAGTCTCCAAAATCACATGAGCTAATCCCTTATAATAAATCTCTTTCTCCATACCTTTATTTCTCCTACTGGTTCTGTTTCTCAAAAGAAACCCTATACAGTTCTTTAATCCATTCACGTAGGTAGGTCATATTCAGGTAGAATCACCCTGCCAGTATCCTTAACTCATAGATGTGTTCATATGCACACACACACACACACACACACACACACACACACACACTTTAAATCATATTCTTTTTTGTGCTCTCATTTCCCCTACAAAAGCTCTTGGTCCCCAAACCACATTGGATTACATGTGCACTTAAAATCTGTCAATCATGCATAGAGTGATTAACTGGTATGTACACTACATTGCCACACCATATTATCCAGGAACAAAGTACCTGCTTAGACAAACGGGCTCTTCACCACCCAGCTCTACTACTCAGTACCTATGTGACCTCAACCAGTTATTGACCCCTCCAAGTCTCTGTTTTCTTATCTATAAAAAGACAGAAGCAGAACATTGGCCCTGTTAGGTTGCCCTGCAGCCTTAATATGCAAGATTCTGTACAAGTACAAATGACTTAATCACCATCACCAGAAAAACCAAGCATGTGCACCCCAGCCAGAGGGTTAGCAGAATCTGTGGTAACTGTAGCCAAACTTAGACTTTAATATAGGGTTCTCTTTACAGTTAGTTTTGGAATACAATCAAAAACCAAAAGGAAATTAGATTCCAATCCCTAGGATGGTCCAGCCATTATTTTCTAAGTGCAAAATATAGCCTTGCATGCTTTAGGGGTAGAGGAGAGGTATGACAGCTGTGGGCCAGCAGGCAAACTACACAGGAGTCCTTAGGATTTGGAACCCAGGTGCCAGGCTCTGAGATGCCAGCCAATTACCCTGCCAAGTCTCTGAAGGCAGACAAGACCAGACACCAGCTTCCTCATGGACTCCAGGGGCTACCATGCAGCCTGCCATTCAGAGCCAGGGCACTCATGCCCTGAACTGCCCATCCTCCCACCATATGCTATGAAAACCAAGTTACCACCAGACCAAGCAAAAGCATAAGCATTTATAAGAACACTGTTGGGCTTTCACACAGAAACACTTGCTTCCTGAATGGGGAAAAAAATAGCAGGCCTTTGAACAATATGGCACAGCTTGAGGGCCTGCCTGGGGTGACTGGGAATTAAAATAATCAAAATCAATGGTAATAATGTGCTCAGGAAGCAGCTCTACATTGCAGATTACCCACTCAGTAGTCAACTCACTAATGACATTAGATAGTATGAAATACAAACAGGAGCAAAAACAATCTAAGCCAATTATACTGATTATGCTTCTGACATCAAAAGGTACAGCAGATGAAGCTAAATTTCCATATATTAATATTTAAGCCAGTGTTGACTACAAAGTACTACATGTAATGAAGGCCCACTAGATTTCAATACACACAGCTAAAATCTCTAATCAAGCAAAAAAACAATTTCCTAAATGCTAATTAATGGTAATCATGTTCTTTAAGTGCAGAATATTATAATGTTCAAACTGCAATATTAAGAAAAGTTGTAAATAGCAGAGACCAGTAACACAAAAAATACATGAAGCAGAGACTGTTTCAGAAAAGCCCTCTCCAGATCTGATCAGTAAGTGCCTCTCCAGTCAAGAAAACAGTTGCATCTGTGATTGGAGTGATCAAAAAGCACATTGGCATTTATCAAAGGAAGACAATGTTGATTAGGTGGCAGGTCCTACATCAAAGAAAGGAGGAAAGAGGGAGAGAAGGAAGGGGAACACAACCAGAGTGGGAAGAGGGCCACTTCAATCTACACCTCCTAAGGTATTTTGCAGAAACACTGCACAAGTGGATCCACGCCTTCAGCTGCTCCCTCTTTTTATTTCTCAGATTGTAAGATTGCTTTGCAAACATCATTTACAAAGAGTACAGCAGAATTCCTGCCACGGGAGCAATGAGAAATGTGAGCAACAACCTGCTAGAAGTTGTGTAATGGGGGAAACAGCTAATTAAAGCAACAGCTTATAGTCACAGTGACACACATCCACAAGATGCTGCTCTCAAGGACCTGAAGACCTTGCCCTAGGCCCCACCTCCTAAAGGATCCATCACCTCCCAGTGGTACCATCCTGCCTGGGGAGCAGGCCTTTAATACAGGAGGCATTATAGATGCACATGCTATCAGCAAACGTCTCATTACGCATTTTATTTCTTTGGAAAAATGACAAATACACAAATAATTCTGTGTAGGAGGAAGCATGGCACAGAACGAAAAAGCAACTTTCCTAAAATTCTGTGGCTGGTCCCAGTGACTGACATAGATGGTGTACAAAGACAATGTGTTTCATTTCAAAGTCTTCAGGAGACACTTCAAATAATCCGGAATTTGAAACCAGCTAAGGAATGGGTACTCTGATGGTGTTACCTGGAAGTTTCTCTGTCTACTATGACAGCAAACTATAGTCACACCTCCTTCCCATGCTGCTGGAAAGGAGTAGGGGAGGGGAGGGGGCAGTTCTCCCTCTGTGCTGGATAGCTTTAGTGTCAACTTGACACACCTGGGTAGAGGGAGCCTCAGTTGGGGAATTACCTCCTTTGGACTGCCCTGTGACCATGTCTGTGGGTTTTTTTCACGATTGTTGAGTGATGTGGGAGGGCTCAGCTCACTGTGGGTGGTGCCTATGTTGTATAAGAAAGCAGGCCAAGCATGGGCCAGGGGAGCAACACAGTAAGCAACATTTCTCCATGGCCTGTGCTTCAGCTCCTGCCTCCAGGTTCTTGCCCTGAGTTCCTACCTTGAGTGTCCTCAGAGATGAACTGTGACCTGAGAGATGTAAGCTAAATAAACCCTTTCCTCCCCAAGTTGGTATTGGTCAGAGTATTTGTCACAGCAATGGAGAAACAAACCAGAACAGAAATTGATACCAGAGAGTGGAGCATTGCTGTGACAGACCTGACCTTGGTGTTTTGGGGAGGATTGTGGAAGCATTTGGAACTTTGGGCTGGAAAAGCCATTGAGGGCTTAGAGTTTGTTGTTGTGGAGCTTGGAACAGTTATGCTAAAGAGTTGTAGACAATGGAGGCCTGGCTTGTGAAGCTTCAAAGGGAAGCAGAGACTATCAAGCTGTACTACCCAGGTGTATCAACTTGACACTAAAGCTATCCAGCACAACTGACCCCTTGTCAACTTGATACACAAACACATCACTATTAAATCACAACCTTTCCATTTCTTGTCCCCAAGACATGATGTTAACATTATTATCACAACATAAGACAGTACAACCTTAAAAGTTGCACAATCCTTAAAAATTCCAAACATTTATAACTTCAGTCTCTTTAAAAGTCTCTTAACTGTGAGCTTCTGTAAAATCCAAAACAAGTACTGTCTTATTTCAAAGGGTAGAATCCGGGACACCTAAGCAAAACCTAAGTCCAGCAAAGTAACTCAAGGCTGGATTCACTCCAGAGCTTCTGGGCTCCAAAGCGTTCTGGCAGCTTCATCTCTCTAACTCTGCCATCCACAGCACACACAACTTATCTCAAAGACCCAGGCTGGCTCCATTCCACACCTGCAGTCATCCCATGGTCCTGGCACCTCCGAAAAAGCTGGAAACTGGGGCTACACCTTCACCAATGGCTTCTTCTTTTCTCTTGGGGTGCAAAGCCTAAGATTCTCTCCATGACCCCTTCAATCCTAGGGTTGTCATTGCAACTGAAGCTACACTTTCACATACGGCCTTTCATGGCCTCTCAGAGTGCCAAGCCTCAACTGCTCTCTGTGACCCCTTCATGATTTCAACACCAGAATCATGCAGGAGACTCTTACACATTACCAAGTCCTGCTTCCAGCTACAGATGGAGGCTCAAAGCCCCTCTTGACCACAGCTTCTATGTGTCAACCCTGAGGAAATACTTCCCAGAAGATTTCACCGCAGTGATGCTGTCTCTTGTTACTTACAGCTGATTTTTCAGCCCCAGCTAACCAGCATCAAACGTCCCAGTAAAGCAAAGGTTTTACTTCAGGTCTCTTCTTAATCACAGTTGATTCTTCAGCCGCAGCTGACCAGAACCCACAGATTCTCAATTCAAAATATCACACTATTTTATACTTTGTGCTATATTTAATTCTTTTAACCACTGTTGTTATCATTGATCCTTATTTTACCTATGCTATTTTCAGTCTGAAGTATGACTTCTTATAAATTATTTTTCAATTTTATTTTTTGACAGGGTCTTCCTCTAGCCCCAGATAGCCTGGAACTCAGTATGTAGACCAGGCTGGCCTCAATCTCACAGAGAGATTAAAGGCATGTGCCAATATGACTGCTTTTTTCCAATTTGTTTAATTGTGATAAAATACACATAGCGTAAATTTTGCCATTTACCCCATTTTTAAGTACACAGTATAGTTTAGTGGTACTGAGAAGATTCCTGGTTTTTCTGGATTTGAGGCCCTAAGGTTTTATTCTGCCAGGTTCCTGAGACAACTGGAGGGCAAAGATTTGAAACAGTAGTATATGAATTAGCCTTAAACTTTTATTTGTATTTAAAAAATTTTAGACAGATTTTTATTATTGTGTCTATATCAGGGATAAAACACCATGACCAAGAGAATGTATAAAAAGAATTTATTTGAGCTTACAGTTCCAGGGGTATTAGAGTCCATCATGGCAAAGAGTCATGGTTGGCAGGAGGTCACCAGAGCAGGAGCAGAAAGCAGACACTCACATCTTCAAACAGGCACAGGAAGCGGAACACAACTGGAGATCCAGCAAGGCTTAAGAACTCTCAAAGTCAAACCCCAGTGGCATACTTCCTCCAGCAAGGCCACACTTTCTAAGACCTCCCAAAATAGTGCCACCAACTGGGGACAAAATGTCCAAATACTTAGAGCCTATGGGGGACATTCTCATTCAAACCATCTGTATGGTCAAATTTACTTCTGGGAGAGCACGTGGGGTTCCCTCCTCCCACTGTCCTTACAACAACCCAAGGCAAGAATTCTCCAAAGCCACCATTTGGAAAATCCTAATAAGTTTATTGGTATTACTAATTGAGCATGGGTGGTGTTTATTTACAGAAGAGTGGGTGCCCCCCCCCTTACAACTGCACTGGAAAGTACACACTTAAACATAGATCCTGTGACTTCCTGACAGCCACACAAAATGGCAAAAGCAGTGCCTCAAGGCATTTTTGGCTTATATGTCCTTAGACCCTCCCCCTCATGCAACCTAGGTCAACTGATTGGGTGAGAGGGTGTTCTGGTTTGTTTCTCCATTGCTGTGACAAAATATTCTGACCAATACCAACTTGGAGAGGAATGGGTTTATTCAGCTTACATCTCCCAGGTAGCAATTCATCACTGAGGGAGCAGTGAACCTGGAGGCAGGAGATGGAGCATAGGCCATGGAAAAATGCTGCTTACTGGCTTGCTCTCCTGGCCCATGCTTACCCTTCTTTTTCACACAACATAGGCCCACCTGCGCAGGGGTGGCACCACCCACAGTGAGCTGGGCCCTCCCACATCACTCAACAATCCTTAAAATGCCCCACAGACAGGGCCACAGGCCATTCCAATGGAGGCAATTCACCGATTAAGGCTCCCTCTACCCAGGTCTGTCAAGTTGATAACTACAGCTACCCAGCACACGTGGGTTCATCCACATCAGTGACCAAGGCACTCATGCCACTTAAACCATGAGAATGAAACACATGGATGGGATGGAGTTGGGGCATTCTCATTGTGCTGGCTCCAAAACTGACTGATTCAGTGAGTACTAACTATGAGATCTGTACCAAGAAGTTCCCAGTTTTAGACCTATCATCAAAGTCTTGAGATGAAGATGTGGCCACCACCTAGGTTGCACTCACACATCCCTCTCATGGTCCCTCCATTCCGAGATGGTCCCTCTCTGCATTCACCAAACATCTAGTAAGACCTGCTACATATTGAGGACTCAGAAACACCAGAGTCTAGATTATGATGTAATGAGAAATAGACATGGTGATTATAGTTATGAGCAGTGTTCACATATCACTCTATGAAGAAAGCAAGAGAGAGGTAATTTCTTCATGAAATAGCACTAAAGAAAATGGAATAGCTTCCTGGGTACAGAGAAAATCCAAGAGATCTTTTCTGAGATATGGCTACATTTACTGTATTTCTGAAAAATTGTATAACACATTTAATAGCTACAATTAATAATTTAATAAATACACATTTGTGTTTAACCACATAATTTTTTCTGGGTTTTTTTTTTTTTGAAGCAGTGTCTTGTTATATTACACAACTTGGCCTCAAACTCATAATTTTCCTGCCTCAGTCTCCCAAGTGCTGACATTACAGGCATGTACCACCTACTCAACTCACACAAGACATCCAACATCTGTCAGAAAAAGTGCTAAAGAAGATGAAACTCAAATTACAAAGTCTGCTTTCCACTATGAAAAGGGTTTAATATTTTTTTAAATTTCATTTTAATTGTACAAATTTATAATGTACCATGTGATAATTCAATATATACAGTATATGAAGATCGAATCAAGGAAGTCAATGTTCCCACTTTCTTAAACAATTTTTAAATTCTTGGTTAGTGCATGCTAATAGTACATATTGAAATATTTCAGTACATTTATATAATATGTACATATCAAATCAAGGTAAGTAATGTTTCTCCTTATTTTGTGTTTGAATTCTCTCTTCTAGCTATTTATTAACTATGTAACTAGAATTTATGTCTGTGGGCCCAACCTCCCTCTATCATCTACCCTTCTCAGCCTCTAGTAATCACTAATACACATTCTGATTAATTTTTCTTAGTAGTCACATCTAAAACAGAACACACAGTATTTGACACTTAGCTTATGTCCTCCAGTTCTAGTCATTCTGCTGAAAATGATAGAATACCATATTTCCATGGCTGAATAATGTTCCATCATGAATATATAACATCTTTTCTTTGCTCATTCACTCACTGAAAAGCATCCAGGTTGATCCCAAGTGTTAGCTACTGTGAATAATGCAGCAATAAACCAGGGCATGTAGGAGTCTCTTAATAGTAAAGAGTTGGTATAAATCAATAGGAAAAACAGTAAAGGCTCATAAAAGGTATATGTAACTAGGTAATTTTCAGGGAAATCCACTTAGTTAATAAAAACATTAGGAAATTTTTTTTATTAATTAGCAGTCACTAGTAATCATAGGTATGCAAATGAAGTCAGTGAACTGCTACTACTGCTTATTGGTAAGAGTGCAGAAACTGCTTTTCCCTTTTCACTCCTGCTTAGGCAGGTAAATTGGATTGCCTTCTGGGAAAGCAACTTTGAAATACATGTATAAAATATTTAAGAATATATACTTCTGACTGGAGAGATGGCTCAGCTGTCAAGAGCATATACTGCTCCTGCAGAGGACTAGAGTTCAATTCCCAACCCATCTGGTGGCTTACAACCACCTATAACTCCAGCTTTAGGTAATCCAATACCCTCTTTTGGTATTCAAGGACACCTGCACACACACACACCCCCACACACACCTAAAAATAAAATAAGTTTTTTAAAAAAGAAGACACATAAGCCAGGTGTGGTGGTGCACAGCTTCAAACCCAGCACTCGGGAGGCAGAGTGTCACACTAACTCCTTTCTTCCTGCTGTTTGACCTGCCCTCACTCTTTTCAGGGTCTCCTGCTCCTGACATGGGTAGACAAACCAATATAACACATCGTTACCTGAATTTTGCATAATTTATACCTTTGGGGGGGTGACTTACAATGAAATGGACACCCCGTGCCCACAGCGGCCCACCATTCCTGATTGCTTTCACCCACAGTCTGCCTCATCTCACGTCCCTGCACTCCAGCTCCTGTTTTCTGCTTCCAAATGGCACCAACTCCTCCTTTTCTTTTTCGTTCCAATCTTCTGCCCGCTAGGCTCCACCCTTCTTCCCAGGTTGCCCTGCGCTCACCCGTAGCTCTTCAGAGGAATAAGTTGTTTCCTGGCTACACAGAGGTAGGCAGATCTTTGTGAGTTCCAGGCCAGCCTCGTCTACATAGCAAGTTCCAGGCCAGCTGGGGCAACAGGAAGACCCTGTCTCAAAAAGACAAAAATTAAATAAAAAGAAAAATGAATAAAAACAAAATATATTTTGACCTGGTAATTTTACTTCCAGGAATAATGAAGCAATCACAGAATTGAGGGGGTTTATACACAAAATATTTCATTGTATTTATAGTTGCCAAAATTGGAAACAATTTAAACACACCAAATAGATAAATCACTAAAATTCAGAACAGCGATGAGATGCAGATGTGTGCATGTGTGTGCAAGTGGGTGATTTCTCAGTTTCAGAAAGAAAGAGAAACACTGAATGAATATTTATGTAGTCATCAGCTCAGGGTGGTGGATTTATAGATGCCTTTTAACAATATGTTTTTTTTAATATTTTCCAAATTAATATGATGAGCGTGGATCATCTCACAAGATGAAAAAAGTGGGGTTTTTTAAATTTGTCTTTTTTGAGACAGGGTCTCACAATCTCATGATCCTCCTGCCTCAGCTTTACAAGTACTGGAATTACTGCTTGAATGCTCATCAAAAATTGTGTGTGTGTGTGTGTGTGTGTGTGTGTATGCATGCATATGTGTACACAGATATGCAGATGCATTTGCCTTTCTGTGCATGTGTAGAGGCCAGAAGTTAGTGTCAGGTATCTTTCTCTGTTCCTCTCACTTTATTTTTTGAGACAAAGTCTCTCACTGGACCTACAGCTTGCCATTTGGGTTAGACTAATTGACCAGTGAGCCCCCAAGATTCTGCTTCCTCAGCATCCCAAGCACTAGGGTCACACACAAACCACCAGGCACGCTTTTCTGCAAGTCTGGGAATCCAAACTCAGATCTCGTGTTTGTGCAGCAAGCACTTCACCCAGTGAGCTATCTCCTCAGACCTTAAAGTTTTAATTTGTAAGAAATTATAAATCCCCTCAGGTAGAGAGGAGGTCCTTATGACCCAGGAATGGTGTGAACTAATAGAGTCCTCAGGAAAAGCTTCCAGAAGGAAATATTTGTAAGATACAAAGCAAATGGGATACCAGGTTGTGCCACAAATATCTGTTCCTCCATAATTACTACCCAGCACAGAGTGAATTTCTCAAACAGGAAAACATTTATTTTGGAGGATGGAGACATAGCTCAGTGGTTAAGAGCACTAGCTATTCTTGCAGAGGACCTGGGTTTGATTCCCATCACCCACATGGCAGCTAACAACTGTCCATAACTCCAGTTCCAGGGGATCTGATACCCTTTTCTGACCTAACAAGGATGCACTTACATACCTGCAGGCAATATACTCATAACACAAAAATTGGAAATAATAAATAAAATATTTTTTAAAAACATATCTTTGTGTCAATAGTCCCCTCCAATTATGGACTGAAATATGTCAAACACTCAATGAGGCATGTTCTTGTGCTATTTCCTTCTATCCTCACAACAGCTCTAGAGAGAAGTACCCATGGGACATTTAACAGTCTTGGTGGCTCCCTGCCTCCTGGCCACTCCTTTCCTAAAAGATGTTGCCCAGTCCTTGATTCTGTCAGTGAAGGCAGCCATATTTTGTCCATTGTAGTTTAATTCTGGACACCAGCCTCACTGACTAGAAGATCAACTCCTGAGCAGAAGGCAAGCCAAGCCATGACTGGTCAGCAGCTTATACCCTGAGTTATAAGATTAACTGGGCCCCACAGAGCTCTTCCCTCAGAAAGTAAACAAAAAATGTTTCAGTGGGATAGGAAAGGGAGGTAGCGCCTCAGCATGTCTGGACCCTAGTGATGGAGGAGTTCCCAGGTTCAGAGGTGACGTGGCTGCTGCTGAAGGCCCTAAAACAGAGCTAACTACACAGCCAACCTTCAACTCCAGGTCCACTGAGGCTTCCTCAAGAGCACCTTAGCACCATCCCTTCCAGTGTTCCCGTTCCTGATCTTCAGACTCTTGTGTCCAGCCATCTGTTCCATCTCCACTTTGATGCTAAACCATAGGCATTTCTCCAGTGCTGACACACAAACTCCAGATCTGCCACTTAACCCTGTTCCTCCTGAAGCTTTCTTGGTTCTGTCAGTGGCCATCCTCCCTTTCTAAATGCTCAGATTAAAATTCTGGAGCATTTCCAAGAGCTTCTCTCTCACACAGTCCAGTTTTCAATTGTCACTCTGCTGGACTTCACCTAGGGGATAGACAGCAGCAGTCCTGTTGCTTGCTTACCCTCTGCATCAGCACCACTCCGACCAGGCCCATGGTCATCTGTCTCTTGTGGATTATTGTCCCGCGCTATCGTCTCGCCAGCAAGAACGACGCGGCACACTCAGGATCCTTCTGCAGAAAAGCTTTAATGCATCTTGAGAGGGAGAGCATAAGCTTACAGGGCGAAGACCCCGAATGTCGGAAACCCAGCCCTTATATAGGTTAGTAAGCCCGTCTTGGACGTGGCAACTCTTGATTAGTCGCAAACTCATCAGCCCATATCACGCCACGAGGTAGGCAGAGACTAGAAGGTGGAAAATTACTTCGGGCATGCGTACTGACTTATTTACTGCTCAGCATGAACCGGATGTGAGCGCCATCTTGTAATGGCGTCTGCAGGGACGGCAGGCGGCTCCCCACAGATTATGTCAATAGTCTCCTAGTTGGCCTCTGCTGGAGCTCCTGCCTCCAATGCAAAGCAGATCATTTCCTCCTTGCTCGAACCCCTCTAATTGCCTTTTATCTCTCCCAGAATGCCAAGTTCCTACCATGACCTACAAGGCCCTCCATGACTTACCCACCTCCCATCATTTCTTTAATTCCTAATCTCACCCAAAGCCCTCTGACCTAATTTCGTACCCATCTCTCTGCTGCTCGCTCATGCTTATGGTCAGTCACAGTGGGTCTCACCATTCCTCGAATACACCCATCACACACTCACCTTGGGGCCTTTGAATGTACTCTTTTCTAGATACCTCTAAATATCATCTGCAAGATCCTTCCCTCACTTTACTCAGATCCCTGTTCATAAGTCACCTCTAATAGAAAGGTCTTCCTTGGCTTCTCATGCAAAACAAAACTCATTCTTGAAGGACTGCTAAGTGTCTTTCAAGATGTGCATTGCACAACTTGTGGGGAACACATCATCACCATCAAAGATTCATAAATCAAGACGTTTTCTAGCAATTAAATATCTTGAGGAGGACATGTCTTCTAATGTGCACAAAGGCACTATAGAGGGAGGGTATGGACAGGCCTACCCTCAGCTCCTTTGTTTCCAAACCAGCACTCTCTACCACCTGCTCGATGCCCTCCATCTCCCCTCCATTAAGCTCTATAAGATGACACACTTTGCCTAGCTTTGGCTACTTATGATTCTTCAGTGTTTAGAATTGTGTTTGGAATATACTGAACATTCAAGACTTTCGAATAAATCAATTATTCTCAGTCAATGAATAATTGATCAATAGTGTTAGTGCTCTTAGGGAAAAATATTCTCCTTTTTATAATCTTATAACCACACAGATCCAAAATCCATAATAATAAGTTTTGTTTTACAAATTAAAATATATATATATTTTTTTAGATGATCAATAAATTGCCTAAGTTATGACAGCTATGAAGTGGCTCCTCCCAATTTGGAGACCATATTTCCAAAATACTTTTGCCTGGAGAGAATGGGTTCCTACCTTCAACACCAAACAATACTATAGCCTCACATTTGTTTAATAAAGAAGCTTAACACAGAAAAGGAAATTGTATGCTTTAATTTTTTGTAACAATGAACTCAATATTTATTAGTAACAATTTCTTAATAATGGGAAATTACAGCAATCTTCCTTTTAACTTTGCATCAGAAAAGTAAAGCAACAAACTTCTGTTTTAAATGATCTGATGAAAAAAATATCTAGAAGGGTAGTATTTATGAATATAGAAGAGTCACTGGGAAATTAAAACCTGAAGGTTTTATTTATACATTAAAAAGAAGAAGTGGAGGAAGCAGGCAATTACAGTACTGAAAGTTCAAATGAGATAATAGTAGATGTTTCCCCAGCTATTTAATTAGGAGACTCGAGCTCGGGTAGCTGTTTTGAAGCTCTGCATGAATACCAATGAGCATGTCACATCGCAGCACTGTGGATCGAAGAGCTTAATATGTTAAGCCATTTTTTTCCCAGGGAGTGGAAGACTGGCTTTCTAACTACAATGACTTACCACTTATTAATATTTAGATGTTATATACCTAAGTTTTGCTGGGGGACCATGATGGGCCATCTCTGAGCATGAGTAGCAACCACAATAGCTGAGAAGGCAGAAGACAGGCTGTGAGCCACACCTCCACTGTGGCAGACAGCGGCCTCTTGCTGGCTTGGTTGGGGATGCTGCCAAAAACCAGCATCAAAATCAATCAAGAGGGGGGGGGGCACAGGAGAAATGGCTCAGTGGTTAAAAGCACTGTCTGCTCTCACAGAAGACCCAGGAATCTCCCCCATTGAAATCACGGGTACACTAAAATACATGTCGGCAATATACTCATACACATAAAGTAAAAATAATAGTAAATAAAATATTTTTTAAAAATCAATCAAGCCAGGCATGGTGTCACAGGCCTTTAATTCCAGCACTCTGGAGGCAGAAGGAAGTATATCTGAGATCAAGTCCAACCTGGTCTATATAGTGAGTTCCAGGCCAGCTGAGGCTACAGGGAGACCCAGGTCAAAAACAAATCACTCAGAAGCAGACTGGAAAGATGACTCAGCAGTCAAGAGCACTGGCTGCTCTTGTAGAGGACCCCGGTTCAGTTCCCAGCACCCACACAGCAGCTAACAACTATCCATAGCTCTAGTTCCAGGGGATCTGACCCCCTCTTCTGGCCTCCACAGGAATTACACACGTGTGGTACACTTACATGCAAGCCAAGCACTTAAAAATAAATAAATAAAACTTTAATCAGAAAAGATGAGCATGAAGTGGAAACGTGTACACAGGAATGAGCAGTCCTGCCTGCCCAGCTTCCTCTGAGACCCCATCAGGGCACACACATGAGATTAGCACCATAGTTCGGAGCAGTGTTTCAGAAACCTGTCATGAGTAATCTTCTAAAAAATTAAAATGGAGTCTCACAGAAAGATAAGTTTGGGCAACATTGTGCAGGTTTTCCTGGAATCTCTTTAGGAAGGTCCAATGACAGAGAAACATTCAATTTTGTTTCATATCCAGTTGTTATGAACAACATTCTGTTCCCCTCTCCCAGCCCCCTGTAAGACAGGGTCTTTAAGGAGATAATGAAAGGTAAATGAGATTAAAAGGATAGGCCCCTAACCCAATAGGATTGGTCCATAAAAAGAGGAAGGGAGACCAAGGGAGTAGGCACACATGGGAAAAGCTATGTGAGGATATGGGGAAAAGGGTTGTCTGTAATCTAGGAAGAAAGGCCTCACTAAAAACCAACCAGGTCAGCACCATGATCTTGGACTTCCAGCCTCTGGAACTGTGAGAAAATCCTGCGTACTGAAGCCTCCCAGGATTCTGTTTCGGCAGCCCGAGCAGATGATACATAAATACCTGATTTGAGCTTAGAACACTTTCCGAACTCTCAAAATAGCTCAGAAGATGTTGTCCAGGGCGATTCAAAGAGTTAGTCTGCCGTTGTCTGTACATGCCTTAGTAGTCAATACCTGAGCTTTCTCTCTCTCCTGTGTAGCACCATCAAATAGTATTGCTTTCTGAATGTTCACCTTGTTAAGACAAATAAAATATACGTGAATCAAAACTGTTTACTTTTTAAGGCAGTGCTTGAAGGTTGACTTCTGCTTACCCCAAAGCCTGTCTTGGGCAGAATGCTTAGTAGCCCTTACTCTGGACACTCAGGCACTGAGTAAGCAGTCCTAGGCACTAGCCTATGTGATTCCTCACAAGTCCCTGGCAACAGAACTGATGAAGGCAGAGTGAGAAGGAAGATTATGTCAACCAACGCCACACAATAACCAGATGACAGGTTTGAGATTCAGATCCATACTGTGTGAAGCCACCATCCAGGAGCTTACCCATACTGCCCTGTATCACGTGAATTCCTTCCTCATGGAACTTATCTGAGCCACTCAGTAGTTCAACTCTTTTGACAGTTTGGAGATACTGAACGTGAGAGAGGATATGCGTATGTTAGGATAGAAAGAAAGCAGCTCTTATATCAAGCACCAGCCATACAGCATTAATTAGTAAAACACCAGTGATAGTCAAATGGCCTGTCCTTGAAAGCTGGTGAAGTCCTTCTTCTTTGTATCAGACTTAACAACAAACTGTAGCCACAAATGATTTACTCAGAGACAGGTGTAAGGAAACTCTAGCAGCAGAATCAAATGGGGCTATAGAGAAACCAGGGCTCTAAGTTACTGGACTAGACCCATTCTTATAAGTCATTCTTACAAGGGAAATGGAGACTGAAAAGGTCATTTAAACCAGCTGTGACTATAATCCTTGTCATCAATAAAAACATTATTTCTAGTATTCTTTGTTTTGGGTTTTGTTTCTTTTGGTTTTCTGTTTTTGTTTCTTTGTTTGTCTTGAAACCAAGTCTCCCTGTGGTCCCAGCTGGCCTGTAATTCACTATGTAGACCAGGCTGGCCTGCCACCTGCTTCTGCCTCACTAGTGCTAGGGTTAAAGGTGTGCACCAACCACACCCAGTTTCTAGTATTCTTTATGCTAATTACTAAACCTTTCATGGAGATTTCTATAGAGTCTTATGAAGCTGTCATTTCTCAGATAGATAGTATTCATTTGGAAGCTTCAAATTGTTACCAGAAATTTTAGGGAATCTCTTCATGGTTGCCAGATGATACTAGAGAAAATGGGGTTCCCTCTTAGGGTTCTTAGTCTCATTTATAAACTAATTTAAGAACAGAGTTAAATGGAAGCTGGAGGACAATTTTATTAGTTTAAAAGAAAAATACAGCAGGGCAAGCAAGCTGTAAATCTTGGCAGCTGCCCAGAGGAGAATGAAGGAGAGAAGGGAAAAAAGTCACGTCTTTGAGCTAAGTTGGTATAGAAGTCAGCCAACGTGACACGGAGAGGGACTCGAGAGCGAGAAAGAACAACAACCTGGCATTCTTAGACCAGAGAAAAACAGAAGAAAGGGGAAAGTTATGCTTTTCTGAGTAATTCAGAAAAGCAGGAAGACTTACAAAGCTGCATACCTGTGACTCTGTAAGGGATTCTGGGAAGGAAAAGAATATTATCTCATTAAAGGGGTAATTACCTACCTTTTTAGCATGGGTTGAGGTGAATCCACCTTCCTAGGGGGTAGTCCTACCTTCCTGAGGGGCAGTCAATTAGCCAGGTGATTTGACTTGCCCAACTAATAGATTCCAATCTCAAACCTGACCAGAGATTCTGTTCTCTTGACCAGAAGGAGTTTATGGGCCATTACTGCTTCTGTGTGTGCCAAAATGACAGAATTAACTGTACTAATCAAGGATCTTCAGAGAAAAAAGAATAAGCAGTTCCTCTCTCTTCTGTGTCTGTCTCTCTGTCTCTCTCTGTCTCTGTCTCTCTCTGTCTCTCTCTCTCTCTCTGTGTATTTGAAGAAAGAAAGAGAAAGAGATTAATTTGGGGGGGGTATCATAGTATTGTGTGTTCTTTTAAACCTTTATTTTTAAGAATTTTTAATACTTTTTTTTTTTTTTTTTTTTGGTTTTTTTTAGACAGGGTCTCCCTGTAGCCCCACCTGGCCTGGAACTCACTATGTAGACCAGGCTGGACTTGAACTCACAGAGCTCCACCTGTCTCTGCTTCCCAAGTGCTGAGACTAAAGGCATGTGCCACCATACCTGGCTAGAATTTTTAATACTTTTAAAAGAATTTCTTATTTATTTTTATTTTATGTGTATGATAAGTGTATTGCCTGCATATATATAAATGTACCCATGTTGTGCAATGCCTGCAGAGGACAGAAGAGGGCATCAGATTCCCTGGAACTGGAGTTATGGGCAGTTGTTAGTTGCTCTGTGGGTGTTGGGATTAGAATTCAGGTCTTCTGCAAGAACAGCCAGTGCTCTTAACCGCTGAGCCATCTCTCCAGCCCCTGTTTTTGAGAATTTAATACATGAGCATTGTATTTGTTACCCTCCCAGTGTCTGTCCAACCCTTCCCATATCCCCCCACTCCCTCTCAATTTCTTATCCTCTTTTTTGATTGCTACATATACATACATTTATAAATATACATATATAATGCACTGAATCCATTTATTGGTTCTCATATGTACCTGTGTTTAGGGTTGCCTACTTGGGATTAGATAACCTATCAGAGAACTATTCCCTGAAAAAAACTGATTCTCCCTCCCTCAGCATCTATTGATTGCCTGTAGCTCTTCATCTTGAGGTGGGAACCCTTTGACATTTCCCTCAATCACCTTGGCATATCAACTAGTGTTGTCATTATGCAGATCTTGTTAGACTACCACACCTCGGAGATTTCATTGATGCAGCTTCCCTATCAAGTCTGGAATGCATCAGCTAGCAGCAGATATTTTGTCCCTAAGTCTTACGCTCTTTCACCCCCTCTTCCTTGATGTTCCCTGAGCCTTAGCTGTAGAGGTTCCACGGAGATGAATCACTTAGGGTTAGGCACCTCACAGTCTTTTGTTCTCTGCATTTGACCAGTTGTGGCCATCTGTTGCTAAAAGAAGCTTCCTTCATAAGTAGTGAGAGCTACATTTGAGAGAGATTAATTTTAAAGACACTGGTTATATCTCAGTGGTACAGTGCTTGCCTAGCAATCACATGCCTTGAGTTTGATCTCCAGCATCAAAACAACATCACAAATATAATAATAAAATTTTTTCTGGTGACTGTGAAAACCTGAAGAGCTAAAAAATCTGATGGGGGATCCCAGAAGGCTGGAGACTCAGCAAACAACTTTAGTTGAAGTCTAAAAAGTATTCTTCTGGCCTACCAGGAAAAGTGGGTGCTAGGATGAAGTCTATATGCAGTTCTATATCTGAATTCATTATTGGCTTTGTTCTAACAAGATATTCAACAGTTTGGGTAAGTCCCATCTATTAGAATGTTAATCTCATTCTAAACACATGCTCACTAGTTAGGCATAGAGGTACACACCTGTAATCCTAGCACTTGGGAAGATGAGGTAGGAGGATTATAGCAAGTTCAGGGTGAGCCTGAGCTGTATCATGAGTACTCAGTCAACCTGGGCTACAGAGCAGACTCTGTCTCAAAAAATAAAATAAAATTTTAATTAAATGAAATAAATAAAAATTAAACCTAGAGAAATTCTCAGAATAATATTTAACCAGATACATAGGCACTGTGTCTCAGGCAAGTTGCATATTAAATTAACTCTCATACTATCCCAATGATAACAAGCCTGCATTACAGTTTCATTCATACTGAATATTGTGAATACATTGCCACACTCTGTTACTACTCCTGTAAGTAGACTAAGTTCCTATAACAAATACCTACACCACAGGAAAACGCATCAACTTAAAGAATAACAATATTCTTTCCCTCTCAGGGAACAACCCACCCAAGTCCAAGGCTCCAGGTCAGCTATGCTTCACCCCATGGAACCGCAGAGACACTGAGCAGATCTGTAAACTTCAGCCCTAGTTTCCAAGGCTACTGTCCTAGTTTGTTCTTCATTGCTGTGACAAAACACTCTGACCACTACCAGCCTGGGGAGGAAAGGGTTTGTCTTACATCTTCGCAGTTCATCAGGGAGCCCAAGGTAGGAACTCAGGGCAGGAAGCTGGAGGCAGGAGCTGGAGCACAGGTGACGGAGGAATGTTGCTTACTGGCTTGCTTCCCTGGCCCCTACTCAGCCTGCTTTCTTATGCAACACAGGCCCACCTGCCCAGGGGTGACACCACCTACAGTGGGCTGGGCCCTCCCACATCACTCATCAAGCAGGTGCCCCACGGACATGGCTACAGGCCAGTCCAATGAAGGCAATTTCCCAGTTGAGGCTCCTTCAACCCAGGTGTGTTGACACTAAAGCTATCCAGCACAGCTACTCTTGCCACTGACACCCATAGATCTGAAGAAAGTACATGTGGAAGGTGTGTATCAGCTGTGTGTCCAGGAAGAAGAGCAGGATGGCTGATTGTCTCTAACACACACACACACACACACACGCACACACACACACACACTCTCACACAGAGATATACACAGACACACACACAGATACACAGATACATACAAAGACATGTATCACACATACAGAGACATGTACACACAGAGATACACACACACACACACACACACACACACGCAGCTCAGTATTAACGCTGGCAAAAAGTAGAAATGCTCTGAATATATTAGCTCTGCAGTAATATGTCCCGTTTTATTTCCTATGGGGCACTTTCCTCCCTTCAAAGCTGTCTTGGTGTACTTGGAGATGACTTACCTGGTTTGTAGCAATTAGAAAGCAAAATCACACTTCAGAGTGAAGGGATCAAAGTGTGTGGGTGCACATGGTTCATCTGGCCCCTCCATTTAGTAGATGTGTGGGCAAGTTGTTAAACTCTTTAACCTCTGGTTTCTGTGTTGTAAAAATGGAGATAATTCCTGTACTGAATGGTATGACAGACTGCCCAGATAGTCCCACTTGAGTGCCGATATATCTGTCCCCAGCTGCTAGGAACATTGACAGCAGAGCTCTGAGCTAGTGAGATAACCTTGCCCAGGATCACACCTCTTCCAGGGCCATCTGGCATCCAATGACTGACAGAGTACATCGAGTGTTATAAAAGCCCAGGCCCTTTGCCTCAAGATGGGTCAGTGCTGAAGAACCCTCAAGCTCCAGAGCTCGTGATGGGACCAGCAGAAAAGTCCCTTCACTTCAGCCCATTAAAGTGCAGCACTTCCCTTTCACGCCTCCCTTTCAGTCCTGGCCTTGGCCTCAGAGCCAGGGAATACTGATCCCAAAGACTTTGCTCAGTGAACTTCCTGTACTCACAGCTCCTTGCAGAGTCAGAATCCTGGAGAACCTGACCTAAAGTCCTATCTCACAGGCTCCTGAAGATTAGAGGAGAGGAACTTGTAGCATGCTCAGAACAGAGCAGAACATGTAATAAGTACTCAAAGAGTGTTAAATAGAAGGAAGGAATGACACTGTCTTGTTTGCAAGTAAAGGGCTGGGATACAACTTAGTGGTAGAGTCCATGCTTAGCATTTGCAAGTGAGAACTATGAAACAAGCAGGGCAAAGAAAACTTGCATAACTGTTCAAACTTCCCTATGTCTAAATTATATTGAGAACAAAAACTTAAAAGAACATAGGCAAAATTATTTGTAATATCTTCAACACCATTCCTTTTTATAACCCTTAAACTCTTAGGCGTGGGTCTAGCTGCAAACTGCTAGAGGAAAGCTATGAAATCAAGAGCTGCAGATTATTGACAACTTTTATTTTGCCCTCCTTTTAGATCTTGCAGAATCTGTCATTCTGCAGATGAGCTTGGCAAATGTTGAGATGGGAGTGACGGGCAATTTTGTCAGCTTTTCTTTCTTGAAAACCTAAAAGCAGTGTTTGAGTTTGCACATGTTCCCCTCAATCCTGATTCTTGCTGTAGGTTTAATAAAGATGTAAAATCTCTTGCCTCTCTGTGACCTCAGTAGCACCATTGTGACAGACACACAAGTGTCTGGGAGGCCTTGTTCATGTCCCTGCCTCCCACGCTTTTTTTGTTAACACGCCAGTGAGCTGCCTTCTTAAAACACCACCTTCATTTCAAACCCCACTACCCAGGGCCTTACTTCTCAAAATAGTGTTCTATATTCTGAATGTGAAGAGGATATCAAACTCACTTACTCTCTAGACCACTCAAAGTAACTTTTTTTTTTGTTGCCAAATTTTTATTGGGTCAGGGAGATGGCTCCTTTGGCAAGATGCCTACTATGCAAGCATGGAGGCCTGGCTCTGCATCCCCAGCAGCCTCACAAAGGCTGGGAAGTAAAGACAGGATCCCTGAGGGTTCCTGGCCAGCCAGTCTAGCTGAATCAGCCAGCTCCAGGTTCAGTGAGAGACCCTGTCTCAAAAAATATAGTGTGGCTGGAGAGATGGCTCAGCAGTTAAGAGCACTGACTGCTTTTGCAGAGGACCTATGTTCAAGTCCCAGCACCCACATGGTGGCTAATAACCATCTGTAACTCCTGTTCCAGGGGAAGCCAAAGCCCTCTTCTGACTTCCATGGGCACTGTACGACACGGGTGTACTTACATACATGCAGGCAATACACATACACATAAAATAAAAACAATAAATAAAATATTTAAAAATAAATATAGTGATCAAGGAAAGTAGCAATTGTCAACCTCTAGCCTCCACATGCATGTGCACATACACCCCCACATATGTATACCCACAAATAAACATGTACACATACGCAAACACACACACAAACTTGTTGGTATATGGTCATTGTACATAGAACTGAGATTTGGGGGAATTGCATTTTTATACATTTGTTCATTTTGTGTGTATGCACATACTACAGCACACATGTAGAAGTGTCAGAAGACAAATTACAGAAGTCCATTCTCTGCCTCCTTCCATCAGGTGGGTTCTGGTGATTGAATTCAGTTTGTCAGACTTAGTAACAAGTGCCTTTAATTGGTGATCCAACTTGCTGGCCCTTTTCTCTATTTTAAAACTTATAATTGTCTATTTCAGGAACTTCCCTTTTTAAGAATCTTCACTGATGTGTATTCATTGTGCATTGGTACTGTGTTGTATTAGGACATTTTCATACAAGTGTATGATATACTTCCAACAGTTGCTAAAAGATTTTACCTGCCAATCCCAAGTGCAGAGAACACCGTCATATCTTTGAATTCCCTCCTGTGCAAATGCACATGCCGCCCACATCAAAGGAGGAGCAATTATCAGCCTCTGCTGAATCAATCTCCTTAAACTGAATGTCAAAGAAATATCCTGGCATGTCATAATTTCCGTGGGCCATGACTCATCTCCCTCTTCAGATGGACCACAGACATTCACCCAGGAGAGCAACCTCCTCTTAGATGCATTAGAGTTACATAAAACAAAGCAGAAAATAATCATTGTCTCCAGGAGAAAATGACAGTTGCATCAAGGATATTTCCTACCTTTTTGAGTGTCACAACACTATTTTTAAAATTACATTTGCAAGAGAGAATGGTTGGAAAAAGCAAGCCGCTTGTTAATAAGCTTTGTTCAGAACCACTCACAAACACCTTTACCTTTTTCCTTCTTTGGTGTGTGTTATTTACCTTCCTCCCAAAATGTATCATGTAGGATCCTTTCAACCTCAGATTTTCAGAACATTTCTTGTCTGAGAATCTCAAATGAACAATTGTGCATTGGATGGTTTTTATAAAAAAAAGACCCCAATTGAAGGTGACCTTCTGCGTGTAACGTTAACTTGCACGGTATCTCATAATCTATTGCCAGAAAGCAGGTGATTGGTCAGTATCACTGGCCAAAAGCAGAGGTGAGGTGGTCTAACTATCTGCAAACCCATTATCACAGGGCTAATGCTTGCACTTTTCACCTCCGCAGATCTGGTTTCAGCTTCATGAGTTAAAAGTGAATTGGGTGGTCTTGTCTTGCCCACATTCAGGACCCATTATGCAATTTAGCTTAACAAAACACCTTTGCTCATGGACCTCCATTTAGAAGCCCAGCTTGGGCAAAAGGCCAATCTGCTAAATCTTTCTAATCATTTCTTTATTCTCTTTGTCACTCTAACACTGGGCAAAACTGTGAAGTAGACAGTTTGGAACTTTCTGCCCATTATTCAAGAGTGTGGAATGGAAGGAGATGTAAGAGCCGTACAGGAGACAGTCTGCATTTTGGTCCTACATAGCAAGTCACTGCTTCAGAGTCTCTACGGTATACTATGCAGCATTATATACAGCCTTCATCTGTGACATGAGGCTAATGAACACTGACACATCTTGAGGAGTTATGGAAGGAAAAAACACATTGCTATGAAAAATTAAATGATTAGTCAAGGACAGGATTTCTAGTATCCTCTCATGCACTTATTTTCCATTCTGGAACTTTTCACATGCCCTTGTCAATCTACCAAAGCCCAACACCCTCCTAGGACCCTTCCCCTATCCTAGCCAGGCCCTATGGCCAGGCCTTGCTTGCCCCTTCTGTATCAGGAATGCCGCTCTCCCTTCTTCCTGCAGGTAGAAACTCTGCTTATGGTCTGGTCCAGCTGAGAACATGTGAGAGAAGAGGAAGGGCTGCTGAGCACCTGTTAGAAACCCTGAATTCTCCAGAACAGTTTCAATACAGGCACTAGATGGTGTGGAACTCACAAGGGAAAGAGCAACTTTTGTCAAATTTCACACCTCAGTGAGGACAAGAAGAGTCCTCAGTATCACTCTAAGCACCAGAACTAGTACTTCAGAGCCAACCCTGTCCTAGAGAAAATAAAGATGGCTAGCACCGTGCATCAGTATTCCAAGAACATGTGACTTCTCTATTTCCTCATCCCATTTGTTAGCCGAGTGCCTTACCTGTGATTCTGAGATAGACCTCATTTGGAACGCCCTCTCAGTGACAAATAGGTTGCTTGTCCCTTTATTCCTTATGTTACTTCTGACATATCAGTTGACTAAATTGTAACTGAACTGTTTTAAGCCATCTTAAATTCACTTGAAGACTGTTGGTAGATTTTTTTTTAACTTCCCAAACAGGCTTCTCCATATATCCATCAAAACATCTGGGTCACTTTCCTTTAAGCACAATTTTATTTATCTGTTTTAAAATATATAGTTTATTATTTTTATTTTATGCATATGAATGTATTGTCTGCATGTATGTAAGTGCACCTGTGACATGCAATGCCTGTGGAGGCCAGAAGAGGGAGTCAGAAACCCTAGAACTTGGAGTTATGGACAATTGTTAGCTGCCATGTAGATGCTGGGTCTTGAAACTGGGTCCTCTGCAAGAACAGCCAGTGTTGTTAACTGCTGAGTCATCTCTCCAGCTCCACAATTTGACTTATTCTTAAGAAATGAAAGCTAAGATTCACATGGACTTGAATTAGGCTATTAGAGAGATAGCCATGCTGTCCTGAAGTCATGTCAAGATAAACATCTAGCTCACTAAGTGGAAATATTTACATATAAGCTCCCAGCTACTGCAGTCTCATCACCATCCCTATCCTCAGGAAGACCCAAGGTCATATAGTCAAGCCCATCCAGTTAGAGCAGAGCTCCTGGGCTGAAAGCACAAAATTCTACAACTTACACCCCCACCCCCAACACACACATTTCTAAACTATGCTTTACAAATGAAACTGTTTCTCCAGACTTTAAGGGAAATAACTTACAAGGAGTAACCTAAAGGGTCTGTTGGGGCCTGACTGGGGAGGAGATGATACAGGTACAGGGGCTGGGAAGAATCCATGAAGAGAACAGAAGAAAGAGCTGGTATGACTCTGTGCAGAGGGGTGCTGAAGCCTTTCCTAGCACCAGGGACAGCACCACCCTCAGCATTCCTTAGTTGGGGCAGGCTTCTCTTTTTTATAATACCTTTTTACATTTGTCCGTTTATTTGTGTGGGCATCTGGAGGTCAGAAGACAACTTACAGGAGTCAGTTTTCTCCCTCTTCCATATGAGTTCTGGGACTCAAATGCACATCATCAGCCTTGATGGCAAGCACCATTGCCTGCTGAGCCATTTCATTGGACCCTGGTGTGGGCTTCTCAAAAAAAGCAGTGATCATTGGAAATAACAATAATCATCAAATAATCAACTGAAAATTCAGGTCACCATAATTGCACCTAGAAATGAATCAATGGATCTGGGCTGGAGACGCTGCAATTTTACCCCCATGTTATTCTAATAGAGAAAGTCAGAGAACTTCTCCTTCAGATCTTTATGTCATAAACCTTCATTAAACAGAACAAGACATTAACATGAAAGTTCTGGGCTTTATGAATAGAACTCCCATGTTCAGAGAAAGATAATGTGTTAAGATATTCCAGGAAAAGGTGTTACTAGAGAAAACCTAGATGTTTTGTGCTTAGGAGTGACAGGATAAGTTGTAGAGTTTTGTGCTCTCAGCCCAAGAGCTCTGTCATAGGATTTAGTTGCTCTGTGTATATGCATAAAAGGCATAGGTGTATTTAGTCATTACTCTCAGAGAATTTTTAAGAAATATTTATTTACTTTTATTTTATGTGCATGAGTGTTTTGCCTACATGTATGTAAGAGCACCATGTGTATGCAATGCCCATAGAGTCCAGAAGAACAGTCAGATCCCCTGGAACTGAACATGTGGATGCTGGGAACAGAACTGAGGTCCTCTACAAGGCAGTCAACACTCTTAACTGATGAGTCATCTCTCTAGCCTCACTGTCAGAGGATCAGAGGATTTTTAAACACGCAGTCTATGATCCTTGATTGTTTGAAAAGTTGAACCTAGGAGGGAAAAATGTCTAAGAACAATGCCCACAATAATAGCAATAATTGGTTGCAAAGACTAACCATATTTGGCTTCTAAATGGGATGACACAAAGATTTCCTCAACTTTATAGGAAAACAATTTCTGTGGTTTTATTTATTCTTCTAAGTCATAAGCAATGTGTTCTGTGTTAAACAAAAAAGGGAATACTTCAAACAAGTCTCCATTTTTCAAAAACATATTAAAGGGGGCTAGAGAGGTGAATCAGTGGTTAAGAGCACTAGCTCTTCTTTCAGAAGACCTGGATTTGAATCCCAACACCCACATGATGGCTAACAACCATCTGTAACTCCAGTTCCAGGGGATCCGAAACCCTCTTTTGACCTCTGTAGGCATTGTACAACACAGGTGCAATTAAAAATATATATATTAAAGCAAGCATGTTGCCCATTCCATTCTATTAACCATCTCCAAAATGATATCTCAGCAATGACTCTTTTTCTGACAAACCTGATTTTGGAAGTACCCAGAGGTGTGTATCAAAAACACTCAAAATTCCACAAAGGATATCATATTTCTCTGAGTTAAGACCATCTTAGGCCTCACCTCCCTCTGCTTCCCTGGGTCTGCACACCCCCCGGCCTCTCTTCTGGGTAAGTCAATCGCACCCTTTGCGCCTTGACTACCACAGTCTCATTCACCCTCCCATCTCCCCTGCCTGTCTCTTCTCCTAGCGTGGGTGTTTGGTGCTCCAGACACCTAGGGAACCACCACTGCTTCCTGATCCTTTGCATCCAGACCAACCTAGTTCCTTCTCCTATCCCCAGGAGCCCTCTGGGCCTGGTCCTGTCCTCACCTCCCTCTGCTTTCCTGGGCTGTGCAGCCATCTTTCCTAGACACCAGGGCTGACCTCTCAGCTTCCTGATCCTTTGGATCCAGACAAACCCAGTTCCTCATTGGAGTCCCCAGGAGACCATGGGGCCTCTTCCTGCCCCCATCTCCTTTTGCATCTCTGGGTGGCACAGCCACCAGCTCCCAGAGACCAGCATCTTTCTGGGCCCTGCTCCCAGGCCAGTCCAACCCACAAATTACCTAAGCCCAAAATCTTTCCTGGAGGCATCCAGACCTTAGGAGAAAGCCTGAGAGCAT
>NW_008342398.1:11223-24245 GCF_000622305.1 Nannospalax galili | reverse complement strand
TGCCAATGTATTGCTCCAATATGCCATCAAAATGCTACAATATGACTTCTCCATGTTCTGTTATAACCTCACAAAACTCCAGTGTGCTAAAACTATGGTCCCAAATGTTTCATCACAATGTTACAGTATGACTTCACAATGTTTCATTGTTACATGAAAATGCTCCATCGTGCCATCACCGTGTTACAATATGACCAAAATATACCAATGTGTAATTACAATGCACCAGTGTGACATCCCAATGCTTTTATCTGCCAACACCATAGGTCCATGTTTTAGTTTACTGCTCCAATATGCCAACAATGTTACAATATGACTTCTGAATGTTCAATCGTGATATCACAATGCTTGAATGTGACATCACAATGCTCCAATATGCCAACACTATGGCCCCATGTGCCATTATATTGCCCCAATTTCGCATCACAATGTTACAATATCACTTCACAATGTTACATTTTGACATCACAATGCTACATTGTGCCATCACAATGTTACATCATGATTTTACTATGTTCTATTGTGTCATCACAATGCTCCACAATGTTATATTATGATTTCACAATGTTTGATTGTGTCATCAGAATGCTCCAGGGTGTCATCACAATGCCCTGGTGTGAAATCACAATGCTCCAATGTGCCATCACAATGCTCCAAAGTTCCAACACTAACGCCACGTGTGACATTATATTGCTGCAATGTGTCATGACAGTGTTACAATTCGACTTCACAATGTTCCAATGTGATATCACAATGCTCCAATGTCAACACTGTTGCCCATGTGCCATTATATTGACCCAATATACCATCAAAATGTTAAAATATGACTTCACAATATTCCATTGTGACTTCAGACTGCTCCAATTTAACATCAGAATACTCCAATATGCCATCACAATGTTACAGTATGACTTCACAGTAATACACTGTGATGTAACAATGCTTAAATATGACATTACAATGATCCAATGTGCCAACACTATCACCCCATGGGCCTTATATTGCTCCAATGTGACATCACATTGGTGCAATACGAATTCAAAATGTTCCATTGTGACAAAACAAACCTCAAAAGTGACATCACATTACTCCAATGTGCCAAAACTATTGCCCCATGTGACCTTATATTGTTCCAACGTGCCATCACAATGTTTGAGTATTACTTCAAAATGTTCCATAGTGACATCATAATGAGCCATGTTGACATCACAATGTTACAATATGACTTCACAATGTTCAATTTTGACTTCACAATGCTTTAATATGACATCACAATGCTCCAATGTGCTAACACTGTCATCTCATGTCCCATTATATTGCTCCAATATCCCATCACAATGTTACAATATGACTTCACAATGTTCAATTTTGACTTCACAATGCTTTAATATGACATCACAATGCTCCAATGTGCTAACACTGTCATCTCATGTCCCATTATATTGCTCCAATATCCCATCACAATGTTACAATATGACTTCTCAATGTTCCAGTGTGATGTCACAATACTCCATTGTGAAGTAACAATGCTCCAATATCCATCACTGTCACCCCCTGCACAATATATTGCTACACTTTGTCATCACAATGTTGCAATATACCATCACAATATTCCATTGTGACACCACAATTGTCCAATGATGCCAAATGGGTGCAATATAATGGTACATGGAGCAGTAGCGTTGGCATATTGGAGCATTGTGATGTCACATTCGAGCATTGTGATGTCACATTGGAGCATTGTGATGTCACATTGGAGCATTGTGATGTCACATTGGAGCATTGTGATGTCACATTGGAGCATTGTGATGTCACATTGGAGCATTGTGATGTCACATTGGAGCATTGTGATGTCACATTGGAGTATTGTAATTGCACATTGGTACATTTTGTAGTCATATTGTAACACAGTGATGACAGCATGGAGCATTGTTATGTAACAATGAAACATTGTGAAGTCATATTGTAACATTGTGATGGCACATTTGCATCTATAGTGTTAGCACATTGGAGCATTGTGATGTTATAATGGAACATTGAAAAGTCATATTGTAGCATTTTGATGGCATGTTGGAGCAATATATTGGCACAGTGGGCGATTGTATTGGCTCATTGGAGTATTGTGATGTCAGAAAGAACACTGAGAAGTCGTAGGTTAGCATTGTGATGGTACATTGAAAAAATACAGTGGCACATGGGGCGATAGTGTTACATTGGAGCATTGTGACGTCACGTTGGAGTATTGTGACGTCACAATGTAGCATTGTGAAGTCATATTGTTACAGTGTGATGGTGCATTGGAGCAACAGAATGTCACATGGGCAATAGTTTTGGCACATTGCAGTATTGTAATGTCACATTGTCAAATCATGTTATTACATTGTAATGGCATATCGGAGCAATATAATGGCACATGGGGAGATAGTGTTGGCACATTGGAGGATTGTAATGTCACAGCGGAACATTGTGAAGTCATATTGCAATATTGTTATGGTACCATTGGAGCATTGTGATGTCACATTGGAGCATAGTGACTTCACAATGCAGCATTGTGAAGTCATATTTTAACAGTGTGATGGCGAATTGGAGCGATAGAATGGCACATGGGGCAATAGTGCTGGCACATTGCAGTATTGTGATGTCACATTGTGAAGTCATATTGTTACTTTGTGATGGCACGTTGGAGCCCTATAATGGCACATGGGGCGATAGTGTTGGCACATTGGAGCACTGTAATGTTACAGTGGAACATTGTGAAGTCATACTGTAGTATTGTGATGGCTAAATGAATCACTATAATGGCACATGAGGTAATAGTGTTGATGTATTGCACCATTGTGACATCACATTGGAGCATTGTGATGTCACATTGGAACATTGTGAAGTCATATAGTAACATTGTGATGACACATTATGGAAACATAATGGCAGATGGGACTATAGTTTTAGCATATTGGTTGATTGTGATATCACATTGTAGTATTGTGAAGTCATATAATAGCATTGTCACCCTGAGCAAGGTGATGACACATTGGAGCATTGTGATGGCACATTGAGGCATTGTGATGTCACACTGGGGTATTGTGAAGACATATTTGAGAATTGTGATGGGATATTGGGTCATTGTGATGGCACAACAACATTTTGAAGTCATATTCAAACATTATGATGGCACATTGGAGCAATATACTGTCACATGGGGCGATAGTGTTGGCATACTGGAGCAATGTGATGTGGCATATTGGAGCAATGTGATGTCACAATGGAGGATTGTTTTCTTACAACAGAACATTTTGAACTCATTTTGTAACACTATGATGTCAGATTTGAGCAATATTTGAATTCATTTTGTAACACTGTGATGTCAGATTGGAGCAATATAAGGCCCATGTGGCGATATTCTTGGTAAAATGGAGCACTGTGGTGTCACAATTGAATACTGTGATGTCATATTGCAACATTGTGATGAAAAAGTGTACGAATATAGTGGACATGGGGCGATAGTGCTGGACATTGGTGCACTGTGATGTCACAAGGGAACATTGAGAAGTTATATTGTAACATTGTCATGGGATATTGGAGCTATATAATGTGACATGAGATGACAGCGTTGGTACATTGGAGCACTGTGATGTCAAAATTGGACATTGTGAAGTCATATTGTAACATTGTGATGTCACCCTGGAGAATTATGATGTAACAATGGAACATTGTGAAGTCATATTGTAATATTTTGATGGGAATGGAATATTGTAAAGTCATATTGTAATATTTTGATGGACATTGGAGGAAAATAATGGCACGTGGGGCCATAGTGTTGGCACATTGGAGCATTGTATTTTCACATTTGAGCATTGTGATGTCACAACTGAACAATTTGGTGTCATATTATAACATCGTAATGTCATCATGGAGCATTTGATGTCACTATGGAACAATATGAAGTCATACTCTAAGATTGTGAAGGCACACTGGAGCAATATAAGGTCACATGGGGCTATAGTGTTGGCACATTGGAGCATTGTATTTTCACATTAGAGCATTGTGATGTCACAACTGAACAATTTGGTGTCATATTATAACATCGTAATGTCATCATGGAGCATTTGATGTCACTATGGAACAATATGAAGTCATACTCTAAGATTGTGATGGCACATTGGAGCAATATAAACTCACATGGGGCTATAGTGTTGGCACATTGGAGCATTGTATTTTCACATTAGAGCATTGTGATGTCACAACTGAACAATTTGGTGTCATATTATAACATCGTAATGTCATCATGGAGCATTTGATGTCACTATGGAACAATATGAAGTCATACTCTAAGATTGTGATGGCACATTGGAGCAATATAAACTCACATGGGGCTATAGTGTTGGCACATTGGAGCATTGTATTTTCACATTAGAGCATTGTGATGTCACAACTGAACAATTTGGTGTCATATTATAACATCGTAATGTCATCATGGAGCATTTGATGTCACTATGGAACAATATGAAGTCATACTCTAAGATTGTGATGGCACATTGGAGCAATATAAACTCACATGGGGCTATAGTGTTGGCACATTGGAGCATTGTGATGACACACTGGATCATTGTGATGACAAAATCGAACATTGAAAAATCATAGTGTAACATTGTGGAGCATTGTAGTGTCACAATCGACATTGTGAAAACATAATGTAACACTGTGATGGCACAATGGAGCATTGTAATTTTAAAATGTAACATTGTGAAGTTATATTGTAACATTGTGATGCAAAATTGGGGCAATATAATGGCACGTGGGGCGATAGTGTTGGCATATTCTAGCATTGTGATGTCACATTTGAGCATTGTGATGTCACAAGGGAACATTCAGAAGTCATATTTTAACATCGTTGGCATATTGGAGCAATATACTAGCACATAGACCTATGGTGTTGGCAGATTAAAGCATTGGGATGTCACATTGGAGCACTGTAATGGCATATTGGTACATGTTGCAGTCATATTGTAACACAGTGATGGCACCATGGAGCATTGTGATGTGACAATGAAACACTGTGAAGTCATATTGTAACACTGTGATGACAATTTTGGGACGATAATGTGAGCACATTGGAGCATTGTGATGTTATAACGTTGAGAAGTCATATTATAGAATTTGGATATCATATTGAAGCAATACATTGGCACAGCAAGGGATTGTATTGGCTCATTGGAGTATTGTGATGCCACAAAGGAACAATGAGAAGTCACAGGTTAGCATTGTGATGGCACATTGAAACAATACAATGACACATGGGCCGATAGTGTACATTGGAGCATTGTGATGTCACAAAGGAACACTGTGAATTCACCTTGTTACATTTTGATGGCACTATGGAGCAATATATAAGCACATGGGGCAATAGTGTTGGCATACTGAAGTATTGTGACATCACAGTGGAAGTGTGAAATGCCAAAGAAACATTGTGAAGTCATATCGTACCATTTTGATGGCACTATGGAGAAATATAATAACACATGGGGCAATAGTGTTCGAATATCGAGGCATTGTGATGTCACCTTGAAGCACTGTGATGTCACAATGGAACATTGTGAAATCATATTGTAACATTGTCAAGGAACATGGGGGCAATATAATGGCACATGGGACAATTAGTATTGTTACATTAGAGCATTGTGACGTCACATTGGAACATTAGAAGTCCTATTTTAAAATGGTGATGGCATATTGGGGCAATATAAGGGCACACAGGGCGATAGTTTTGGCACACTGGAGAATTGGGATATCACATTGGAGCCCTGTGATATCACAATGGAAAACGGTAAAGTCATATTTTAACATTGTGATGGCACCATAGAACATTGTGGTGGCACATGGGTCCATAGTGTCGGCACGTTGGAGCATTGTGATGTGACATTGGAGGACTCTGAAGTCACAATGGAACATTGTGATGTCACAAAGGAACATAATGAAGTCATATTCTAATATTGTGATGGCACATTCGAGTAATATAATGGCACAGGGGGCAATAGTGTTGACATATTGGAGTATTGGACGTCACATTGGAACATAGTGACTTCACAATGGAGCATTGTGAAGTCATATTTTAACAGTGTGATTGTGCTGGACCAATAGAATGGCACATGGGGCAATAATGTTGGCACATTGAAATATTGTGTTGTCACATTGTGAAGTCATATTGTTACATTGTGATGGCACATTGGAGCCATATAATGGCACATGGGGAGATAGTGTTGGCACATTGGATCATTTCAATGTCACAAAGGGACATTGTGAAGGCATATTGTTACATTGTGGTGGTACTATGGAGAATTGTGTGGTCAAATTTCTGGATTGTGAGGGGACACTGAGCACTGTGTTTGCATATTGAACATGATGATGACACAGTGGATGATAGTAATGACACAACACACAATGGATGATAGTAATGACACAATTGTGCATCATGATGGCACAATGAGCACTGTGATGACATATAGGTGTGTTGTGATGGCAAAATGGAACATTGAGAAGTCACATTGTAAAATTGTGATGGCATATTTGAACAATATAATGGCACATATGGGGTTAGTGTTGGCACATTAGAGGATTGTGATTTCACATTGGAGCATGGTGATGTCACAATGGAACATTGTGAAGTCATATTGTAACATTTTGATGTCACCATGCAGCATTGTGATGTCACAATGGAATATTTTGAATTCATATTGTATCACTGTGATGTCACATTGTAGCAATATAAAGCACATGGGGCGATATTGTTGGCACAATGGAGCATTGTGATGTCACAATGGAATATTTTGAATTCATATTGTATCCCTGTGATGTCACACTGGAGCAATATAAGCCCATGGGGCGATATTGTTGGCACAATGGAGCATTGTGGCGTCACAATTTGGTGTCACAATCGAACATTGTGATGTCATATTGCAACATTGTGATGACAAAATATAGCAATATAATGCATATGGGGCGATAGTCCTGGACATTTGAGGATTGTGGTGTCACAATGGAGTATTGAGAAATCATATTGTAACATTGTGATGGGACATTGGAGCAATAATGGGACATGAGATGACAGTGTTGACACATTGTAGCATTGTGATGTCATATTGGAGAATTGTAGTTTCACCTTGGAAGTTTGTAAAGTCATATTGTAAGATAGTGATAACACCAAGGAGCATTGTGGTGTAACAGTGGAACATTGTGTAGTCATATTGTAACATTTTGATGGAACGTTGGAGCAAAATAATGGTACATGGAGCCATACTGTTGGTACATTGGAGCATTGTGATTTCACATTGGAGCACTGTGATATCACAAATGAACATTGTGAAGTCATAGTGTAACATTCTGATATCATGATGGAGCATTGTGATGTCACTATTGAACATTTTGAAGTCAATGACATAATTGCGCATCATGTTAGCACAATGAGCATTGTGATGGCATATAGGTGTGTTGTGATGGCACAATTGAACATTGAGAAGTCATATTGTAACATTGTCAAGGAACATTGGAGCAATATAAAGGCACATGGGGCGGTAGTATTGTTACCTTGGAGCATTGTGATGTCACAATGGGACATTGTGAAGTCATATTGTAACATTGTCATGGAACTTTGGAGCAATATAAAGGCACATGGAACGATAGTATTGTTACATTGGAGCATTGTGATGTCACGTTGAAACATGAGAAGTCCTATTGTATCATTGTGATGGCATATTAGAGGAATGTAAGGGCACACAAGGCAATATTTTTTGCACCTTGGAGAATTCAGATGTCACAATGGAGCACTGTGATATCACAATGGAACACTGTAGAGTCATATTTTAACATTGTGATGTCACAATGGAACATTATGAAATCATATTCTGACATTGTGATGTCATATTGGAGCAATAAAATGGAACATGGGGTAATAGTGTTGGCACATTGGAGCATTGTGACATCACAATGTTGCGTTCTAAAATGACAAAGGAACATTGTGAAGTCATCTTTTAACATTTTGATGGCACTATGGAGCAATATAATAACACATGGGGCAATAGTGTTGGAATATTGGAGTAATGTAATGTCACCTTAGGGCATTGTGATATATCAATGGAACATAGTGAAGTCATATTGTAACATTGTGATGTCAACATGGAGCATTGTGATGTGACTATGGAACATTTTGAAGTCATATTCAAATATTGTGATGGCACATTTGAGCAATATAATGACATATGGGGCGGTAGTGTTGGCATCAGAATACTCCTGTGTGACATCACAATACTCCAGTGTGATGTCACAATGCTCCAATATGCCAACACAATCCCCCATGTACCATTATGTTGCTCCAATTTGCCATCACAGTGTTAGCATATGACTTCATAATGTTCCTTTGTGACATCACTATGTTCCTTTGTGATTTCAAAGTTTTCCAGTGTGACATGAAAATGCTACAATGTGCCAACACTATCACCTCATATGCCATTATATTGATCCAATGTGATATCACAATGCTACAACATGACTTCACAATGCTCCAATGTGACATCACAATGCTCCAATGTGCCAACACTATGGCCTCATGAGCATAACAATGCTCTATGGTACCACCACAGTGTTAAAATATGACTTTACAGTGTTCCATTGTGATATCACAGTGCTCCAGTGTGACATTCTAATTCTCCAATGTGCCAACACTATCGCCCTGTGTGCCCTTATAGTGATCCAATATGCTATCATAATGTCACAGTAGGAATTCTAATGTTCCATTGTGAAATCACAATGCTCCAAGGTAACCATACTACCGCCCCATATGCCTTTATGTTGCTCCAATGTTCCTTGACAATGTTACAATATGACTTCTCAATGTTCAATTGTGCCATCACAACGCACCTATATGGCATCACAATGCTCATTGTGCTAACATGATGCGCAATTATGTCATTACCATGATCCATTGTGTCATCATCATGCTCAATATGCAAACACAGTGCTAAATGTCCCCTCACAATTTGCATATTTTATCACAAAATTCTGCAAAGAACTATCACAATGTAACAATATGACTTCACAATGTTCCATTGTGACATTACAGTGCTCCAATGTGTCAACACTATCTGCCAATGTGCCATTATATTGCTCCAATGTGCCATCACAATGTAACAATTTGACTTCAAAATGTGACATCACAATACTGCAATGTGCCAACTCTATTACTCCATGAGCCATTCTATTTCTCCAATGCACCTTCACACTGTTACAATCTGACTTCACAATACTCCGTTGTGACCTCACAATGGTCCAATGTGATGTCACAATGCTCCAATGTGCCAGCACTATCAGCCCACGTGCCATTATACTGCTTGAATATGCCATCACAATGTTAAAATATGACTTCATAATGTTCCATTGTGATATCACAATATTCCATTGTGACTTCAAAATACTCCAATGTGACATGAAAATTCTCCATTGTGCCAATAGTATCACCTCATGTGCCTTTATATTGCTCCAATGTGACATCACAATGTTACAATATGACTTCGCAATGCTCCATTGTGACATCACAATGCTCCAATGTGCCAAAACTATGGCCTTATGTGTCCTAACAATGCTCTATGGTGCCATCACAATGTTAAAATATGACTTTCCAGGGCTCCATTGTGATATCACAGTGCTCCAATATGACATCCGAAATCTCAAATGTGCCAAAATAATCACAATATTACATCACAGTATTACATCGCAATATTACAATAGGGTTTCTAATGTTCAATGTGATATCACAATGCTCCATTGTAACAATACTATTGCCCCATATGCCTTTATATTACTCCAATGTTCCATGACAATGTTACAATGTGACTTCACAATGTTTCATTGTGACATCATAATACTCCAAGGTGACATCACAATGCTCCAATATTCCAACACTATTGCCCCATGTGTTATTATATTGCTCCATAGTGCCATCAAAATATTACAAGATGACTTCACAATATTCCTTTGTCATTTCACAATGCTCCATTGTGACCTCACAATGCTCCAGTATGCCAATGCTATTGCCCCATGTGCCTATATATTGCTCCATAGTGCCCTCAAAATGTTACAATATGAATTCACATTGTTCCTTCGTGACATCGCAATGCTCCAATGTAACACTATTGCCCCATGTGCCATTATACTGCCCCAATTTGGCATCACAATGTTAAAATATTACTTCACAACGTTACATTTTGATATCACAAATATCCATTGTGCCATCACAACGTTACATTATGATTTCAAAATGATCGATTGTGTCATCACAATCTCCATCACAATGCTCCAAAGTGAAATCAAAATGCTCCACTGTGCCATCACAATACTCGAAAGTTCCAACACTAATGCCACGTGTGACCTTATATTGCTCCAATGTGTCATGACAATGTTACAATTTGACTTCTCAATGTTCCAATGTGACATCACAATGCTCCCGTGTGTCAACACTATTGCCTAATGTACCTTTACATTGCTGCAATATGCCATCACAATGTTAAAATATGACTTCAGAATATTCCATTGTGAGTTCACAATGCTCCAATTTGACATCAGAATGCTCGAACGTGACATCACAATGTTACAATACGACTTCATAATAATTAATTGTGATGTAACAATGCTTGAATATGACATCACAGTGCTCCAATGTGCCAACACTATCACCTCATGTGCCATTATATTGCTCCAATTTCCATCCCAATGTTCCATTGTGACATCACAATGCTCTAATGTGACATCACAATGCTCCAATATGATATCACAATATTCCCATTTGCCATTCAGAGTGTTAAAATATGACTTCACAATGTTCAATTTTTACTTCACATTGCTTTAATATGACATCACAATGCTCCAGTGTACCAAAGCTATCTCCCCAAGTACCATTATATTGCTCCAGTATGTCCTCACAATGTTACAATATGCCTTCACAATGTTCCCTTGTGACCTCACAATCCTCAAATGTGACATCACAATGCTCAATGGTGCTATCATAATGTAACAATATGACTTCACAACATTCCATTTTGACCTCACCATACTCTAATGTGTTATCAAAATGATTCAATATGCCAATACTGTCGCTCCATGTGAAATCAAAAAGCTCTATGTTGCCATCACAATGTTATGATATGACTTCACAATGTTCCATTGTGGCATCACAATGCTCCAATATGACTTCACAATGCTCCAATGTGACATCACAATGCTTCAGTGTTCCAACACTATCACTTCATATGCCATCACAATGCTCTATTGTGCCATCACAATGTTAAAATATGACTTCACAGTTTTTCACAGTTTTCCATTGCGATATCACAGTGATCCAGTGTGACATCACAATGCTCCAATGTGCCATCACAGTGTTCCAATATGACTTCACAATGTTACAATGTGATTTCACTATGCTTCAAAGAGACATCACAATTCTCCAATGTGCCAACACTATCTCTCCATGTGCCACTATATTGCTGCAATGTGCTATCATAATATGACAATATGACTTCTCAATGTTCCATAGGGAAATCAGAATGCTCCAGTGTGATATCACAATGCTCCAATGTTCCAACACTATTGCCCCATGAGCGATTATATTGCTCCCATGTGCCATCACGAGGTTACAATATGACTTCAAAATATTCCATTCTGACATCACAATGCTCCATTGTGACATCACAGTGCTCCAATGTGCCAGGACTATTGCCCCATGTGACATTATATTGCTCCAATGTGCCATCACAATATTACAACATGACTTCTCAATGTTCCATTGTGACATAACAATGCTCCAGTCTTACATCACAATGCTCCACTGCCAACACTATCGACACATGTGCCATTATTTTGCTCCAATTTGACATCACAATGTAACAATATGACTTTACAGTTTCCATTGTGACATCACAGTGATCCAATGGGACATCACAATTCTCCAATGTGATATCACAATGCTCCAATTTTCCATCACAATGTTACAATAGGACTTCACAATGTTCCATTGTGACGTTACAATTCTCATTGTGCCATCACTATGCAAATTTGTGTCATTACAATGATCCATTGTGTCGTCATTATGCTTGATATGGAAACATGGTGCTCAATGTCCCCTCACAGTTCCCAAATATGACCACACAATAATCCATTGGTGTCATTACAATGTTGCAATGTGACTTCTTAATGTTCCATTGTGGCATCAAAATGTTCTAATGTGACTTCACAATGCTCCAATGTGCCAACACTATCGCCCCATGTGCCATTATTTTGCTCCAATGTGCCATCAAAATGTTTGAATATGACTTCAAAATGTTCCATAGTGACTTCACAATGCTCCAATGTGCCAACACTAAGGCCCCATGTGCCATTATTTTGCTCCAGTGTTCCGTCAAAATGTTACAATATGACTTCACATTGTTCCTTTGTGAAATCACAATGCTCCAAGGTGACATCGCAATGCTCCAATATACCAACGCTATTGCACCATGTGTTATTATATTGCTCCATAGTGCCATCAAAATGTTACAAGATGACTTCACAATATTCCCTTGTCGTTTCACAATGCTCACTTTTTTAAAAATATGTTCACAATGTTTGAGTATGACTTCAAAATGTTCCATAGTGACTTCACAATGCTCCAATGTGCCAACACTAAGGCCCCATGTGCCATTATTTTGCTCCAGTGTTCCGTCAAAATGTTACAATATGACTTCACATTGTTCCTTTGTGAAATCACAATGCTCCAAGGTGACATCGCAATGCTCCAATATTCCAACACTATTGCCCATGTGTTATTACATTGCTCCATAGTGCAATAAAATTGTTACAATATGAATTCACAACGTTCCTTTGACTTTTCACAATGCTCCATTCTGACATCACAATGCTCCAGTATGCCAATAGTATTTCCCCATGTGCCTATATATTGCTCCATAGAGCCATCAAAATGTTACAATATGAACTCACAGTGT
>NW_008342398.1:9804-10447 GCF_000622305.1 Nannospalax galili | reverse complement strand
ATATTGCTCTAATGTGCCATCACAATGTTTGACTATGACTTCAAAATGTCCCATAGTGACATCACAATGCTCCATGGTGCCTTCACAATGTTGCCATATGACTTCAAGATGTTCCATTGTGACATCAAAGTGCTCCAATATGACATCACAGTGCTCCACCTTACAAACACCATCACCCCATGTGCCATTATATTGCTCCACTGTCCCATCCCAATGTTACAATTTGACTTCATAATGTTCTATTGTGACAACACAATTGTCCAATGTGACATCACAGTGCTCCAACATGCCATCACACTGTTACAATATGACTTCACAATGTTCCTTTGTGACATCACAATGCTCATTGTGCCTTCAACTTTGTGCAATTGTGTCATTACCACAATCCATTGTGTCGTCACCATGCTCAATATGCAAACACATTGCTAAGTGTCCCCTCACAATCCCCCATGTAACATCCCAATACTCCATCGTGCCCTCACAATGTTATAATATGATATCACATTGTTGCACTGTGATATCACAACACTCCAATGTGCCAACGCTATTGCCCCACGTGCCAATATATTGGTACAGTGTGCCATCATAATGTTACAACGTGACTTCTCAATGCTCCAATGTGACATCACAATGCTCCAATGTG
>NW_008342398.1:6840-7926 GCF_000622305.1 Nannospalax galili | reverse complement strand
TGCCATCACAATGTTACAATATGACTTCACAATGTTTCATTGTGACATCACAGTGATCCAATGTGACAACACAAATCTCCAATGTGATATCACAATGCTCCAATTTGATATCACAGTGTTACAATATGACTTCACAATATTCCATTCTGACATCACAATGCTCCAATGTGCCAAGGCTATTGCCTTATGTGCCAATATATTGGTATAGTGTGCTATCATAATGTTACAACGTGACTTCACAATGCTGCAATGTGACATCACAATATTCCAATGTGCCAATACTATGGCCCCATGTGCCATCACAATGCTTTTTGGTGCCATCAAAATTTACAATATGACATCACAATGCTACATTGTGAAGTCACAATGCTCCAATGTGACATCACAATGCTTCAATGTGCCAACACTATCCCAAGTGTGCCATTATATGGCTCAAATGTGCCATCAAAATGTTATAATATGACTTCATAATGTTCCACTGTGACAGCACAATGTTCCATTGTGACTTCAAAGTCCTCAAATGTGAAATGAAAATGTTCCAATGTGCCAACACTATCACCTTATGTCCCATTATATTGCTCCAATGTGACATCACAATGTTACAACATGACTTCAAAATGCTCCAATGTGACATCACAATGCTCCAATGTGCCAACACTATGGCTCCTATATTCCAACAGTGTTGCCCCATTTCTTATTATATTGCTCCATAGTGCCATCAAAATGTTACAAGATGATTTCACAACGTTCCATTGTGACAATACAATGCTCCAATGTACCAATACTATCTCCCCATGTAACATTATATTGTTCCAATGTGATATCACAATCTAACAATATTACTTCACAATATAACATCACAATACTGCAATTTGCCAACACTTTTGCCCCATGTGCCACTCTATTGCTCTAATGCACCCTCACACTGTTACAATATGTCTTCACAATGCTCCATTGCGACATCACAATGCTCCATTGCGACATCACAATGCTCCAATGTGACATCACAATGCTCCAATGTGCCGACACTATCACCTCATGTGCCATTATATTGCTCCAATGTGACATCACAATGTTACAATATGA
>NW_008342398.1:5161-5636 GCF_000622305.1 Nannospalax galili | reverse complement strand
ACATCACAATGATCAGTGGTGCCTTTGCAATGTTGGAATATGACTTCACAATATTCCATTGTGACTTCAGAATGCTCCAGTTTGACATCAGAATGCTCCAGTGTGCCAACACAATGTTACAATATGACTTCAAAATAATCAACTGTGATGTAACAATGCTTGAATATGACATCACAGTGCTCCAATATGCCAACACTATCGCCCCATGTGCAATTGCATTGCTCCAATGTGCCATCATAATGTTCCATTTTGACATCACAGTTATCCAGTGTGACATCACAATGCTCCAGTGTGACATCGCAGTATTCCAATTTGCCATTCAGTGTGTTAAAATATGACTTAACAAAGTTCAATTTTGATTTCACAATGCTTTAATATGACATCATAATGCTCCAGTGTGCCAACGCTATCTCCACAAGGGCCATTATATTGCTCCTATGTGTCATCACAATGTTACAATATGCCTTCACAATGT
>NW_008342398.1:1783-3719 GCF_000622305.1 Nannospalax galili | reverse complement strand
TCCAATGTGCCATCACAATGTAACAATATGACTACACAATATTCCAGTGTGACATAACAATGCTGCAATATAAAAACACTATCTCCCCACATGCCTTTATATTGCTCCAAGTTGCCATGACAATGTTACAATATGACGTCACAATGTTCAATTGTGTCATCACAAGGCTCATTATGCCATCACTACGCACTTTTGTGTCATTACAATGATACATTTTGTCATCATGATGCTCAATACGCAACATGGTGCTCAATGTCTCCTCAAAGTCCCCAAATGTGACCTCAAAATTATCCATGTTGCCATCACAATGTTACAAGAAGACTTCGTAATGCTCCATTGTGAATGACAATGCTCTGTGGTGCCTTCACAATGTTGCAATATGACTTCACATTGTTCCATTGTGACATCACAATGCTTCAATGTGAAATCACAATGCTTCAATGTGCAAACACTAACCTCACATGTGCCATTATATTGCTCAATGTGCCATCACAATTTTATAATATGATTATCAATGTTCCATTGCACCATCACAATGCACCTATATGCCATCACAATGCTCATTGTGCCAACATGATGCACAATTGTGTCATTACCGTGATCCATTGTGTCATCATCATGCTCAATATACAAACACGGTGCTCAATGTCCACTCACAATCCGCAAATTTGACCACACAATTCTACATAGTACCATCAGAATGTTACACTTGGACTTCACAATGTTCCACTGTGACATTACAATGCTCCAATATGCTAACACAATCTCCCCATGTGCCTTCATATTGCTCCAATGTGCCGTCACAATGTAACAATATGAGTTCACAAAGTGACATCACAAACTGCAATGTGCCAACACTATTGCCACATATGCCATTCTATTGTTCCAATGCGCCATCAGAATGCTACAATATGACTTCCCAATGCTCCATTGTGACGTAACAATGCTCCAATGTGACGTCACAATGCTCCAATATGCCTACACTATCGCCACATGAGCCAGTCTATTGCTCCAATGTGGCATCACAATGTGACAATGTGACTTCATAATGTTCCATTGTGATCACAATATTGCATTGTGACTTCAAAGTCCTCCAATGTGACATGAAAATCCTCCAATGTGAAAACTCTATCACCTCATGTGTCATTATATTGCTCCAATGGGACATCACAATATTACAATATGCCTTCACAATGTTTCCTTGTCACATCACAACCCTCAAATGTGACATCAAAATGATCCATGGCGCCATCACATTGTTACAATATGAATTCACAATGTTAACTTGTGACTTCACAATGCTCCAATGTGTCATCACAACACTTCAATGTGCCAACACTATCGCTCCATGTGAAATCAAAATGCTATATGGTGCCATCACAATATGACTTCACAATGTTCCATTGCGAGATCACAATACTCAAAAATGACTTCACAATGCTCCAAAGTGGCATCACAATGCGTCAGTGTTCAAACGCTATCGTTTCATGTGCCATCACAATGCTCTATGCCATCACAATGTTACAATATGACTTCACAGTGTTCCATTTTGATATTACAGTGATCCAGTGTGACATCATAATGCTCAAAGGTGATGTCACAATACTCCAATGTGCCAACACTATCGCCCCATGTGCCAATATATTGCTCCAATCTGCCATCACAATGTTCCCTTGTGACATCACAATTATCCAGTGTGACATCACAATGCTCCAATGTGATGTCACAATGTTCCAACTTGCCATTCAGAGTGTTGCAATATGACCTCACAATGTTCAATTTTGACTTCACAATGCTTTAATATAACATAACAATGCTCCAATGTGCCAACACTAAGACCCAAGTACCATTATATTGCTCCAATATGTCTTCACAATCTTAAAATATGCCTTCACAATGTTCCCTTGTCACATCACAATCCTCAAATGTGACATCA
>NW_008342398.1:0-1672 GCF_000622305.1 Nannospalax galili | reverse complement strand
TGTGCAACACTATTGCTCCATGTGAAATCAAAATGCTCTATGGTGCCATCACAATGTTACAATATGACTTCACAATGATCCATTCTTACATCACAATGCTCCAATGTGAAATCACAATGCTCCAATGTGCCAACATTAACCCCACTTGTGCTATTATATGGCTCAAATGTGCCATTACGTTTTAATAATATGTCTTCTCAGGGTTCCCTTGTTCCATCACAACACATATATATGCCATCACAATGCTCGTTGTGCCAACATGATGCGCAATTGTGTGATTAGCACGATCCCTTGTGTCATCATCATGCTCAGTATGCAAACACTGTACTCAATGTCCCCTCACAATCAGCAAATTTGACCACACAATTCCCAATAGTACCATCACAATATTGCCATATGACTTCACAATGTTCCATTGTCATATTACAATGCTCCAATGTGCAAACACTATCTCCCCATGTGCCATTATATTGCTCCACTATGCAATTACAATGGAACAACATGAATTCAAAATGGGCTCCATGTGCCATTATATTGTTCCAATGTGCCATCACAATGTTACAATATGACTTCATAATGTTCCACTGTGACATCACAATGTTCCATTGTGACTGCAAAGTCCTCCAATGTGACATGAAAATACTCCAGTGTGCAAACACTACCACCTCATGTGCTGTTATATTGTTCCAATGTGACATCACAATGTTACAATATGACTTCATAATGTTCAATTGTGACATCACAATGTTCCATTGTGACTACAAAGTCCTCCAATGTGACATGAAAATACTCCAGTGTGCAAACACTACCACCTCATGTGCTGTTATATTGCTCCAAAGTGACATCACTATGTTACAATATGACTTTGCAATGTTCCAATGTAACATCACAATGCTCCAATGTGCCAACACTATGGCACTATGTGCCATCACAATGCTCTATGCTCCCATCAGAATGTTAAAATATGACTTTACAGTGTTCCATTGTGATATCACAGTGCTCCAATGTGACATCCCAATTCTCCAATGTCCCAAAACTATCGCCCTGTGTGCCCTTTTATTGCTCCAATATGCCATCATAATGTTGCAATTGGATTTCTAAGGTTGCAATGTGACATCACAATACTCACATGTAACAATACTATCTCCCCATGTGCCTTTATGTTGCTGCAATGTTCCATGACAATGCTACAATATGACTTCACAATGTTCCATTGTGACATCATAGTGCTCCAAGATGACATCACAGTGCTCCAATATTCCAACACTATTGCTCCATGTGTTAATATATTGCTCCACAGTGCAATCAAAATGTTACTATATGACTTCATAATATTCCTTTGTCTTTTCGTGATGCTCCATTGTGATGTCACAGTGCTCCAGTATGCCAATACGTTTGCCCCATGTGCCTACATATTGCTACATAGTGCCTTCAAAATGTTAAAAAATGAATTCATGTTGCTCTTTGTGACATCACAATGCTCCAATGTCACACTATCGCCCCATGTGCCATTGTATTGTTTCAATGTGCCATCACAATGCTAACCTATGACTTCTCAGTGTTCCTTTGTGATATCACAATACGCCAATGAGCCAATACAATCGCCCCCGAGCCAATATACTGCTCCAATATGCCAACAAAATGCTATAGTATTCCTTCTCAATGTTCTGTT
>NW_008342397.1:4653-14409 GCF_000622305.1 Nannospalax galili | reverse complement strand
ATTTTGAATTCATATTGTAACACTGTGATGTCACATTGGAGAAATATAAAGAACATGGGGGTGCTGTTATTAGCACATCGTAGCATTGTGGTGTCTCAATGGAACTTTGTGATGTCATATTGTAACATTGTAATGACAAAGTGTAGCAATATACTGCACATGGGGCGATAGTGCTGGACATTGGAATATTGTGATGTCACAATGGAGTATTGTGATGTCAAAGTGGAACACTGAGAAATAATATTGTAATATTGTGATGGGACATTGGAGCACTATGGTGGGACATGAGATGACAGTGTTGGCACATTGGAGCATTGTGATGTCATATTGCAGCATTGTAATTTCACATTGGAGGATTGTGAAGTCATAATGTAACATAGTGAAGACACCAAGGAGCATTGTGATGTAACAATGGAACATTGTGAAGTCACATTGTAGCATTTTGATGGAACATTGGAACAAAATAATGGCATGTGGGGCGATAATTTGGCACATTGCATGATTGTGATGTCACATTGGAAAATTGTGATGTCACAATGGAACCTTAATAAGTCATATTGGAACATTGTGATGGCACCATGGATCACTGTGAGGCCACACTGGGGGTCTCTGAGGGTACATTGCGCAACATGTTTGCATATTGAGCATAATGACAACACAATGGATCATTGTGATGACACAAATGTGCATAGTGATGGCACAATGAGCATTGCGATGTCACAATGGAACATTGTGAAGTCATATCATAACATTGTGATGGCAAATTGGAGCATTGTGATATCACATTGGAGAATTTGTTGTCACATTGGATCACTGTGATGTCACAATGGAACATTGTGAAGTCATATTGTAATCTCGTGATGGCACACTGGAGCAATATAATCGGTCATAGGGCAATAGTTTTGGAACATTGGAGCTTTGTGAGATCACACTGGAGCATTGTGATTTCCAAATGGAACATTGAGTGGTCGTAATGTCACATTGTGATCCCACATTGCAGCAATATAATGGTAAATGTGGAGATAGTGTTGGCACATTGGAGAATTGTGGTTTCTCATTGAAGCATAGTAAAATCACATTGGAACATTGGGAAGTCATATTGGAACATTGTGATGGCACATTGGAGCACTGTGATGTCACCTTTGAGCATTGTGATTTCACACTTGATCACTGTGATATCAAAATTCAACACTGTGAAGTCATATTGTAACATTGTGATGGCACCACAGTGCATTGTGATGGCACATGAAGCGTTAGTGTTGGAACACTGAAGTATTGTAATGTCACATTGAAGCATTGTGAAGTCATATTGGAGCATTGTAATGTCACAATGGAACATTGTGAAATCATATTGTAACATTGTGATGGCACCATAGAGCATTTTGATTTCACGTGGAGCGATAGTGTTGGCACATTGAAGCATTGTGATGTCACATTTGAGCATTGTGAAATCAAAATGGAACACTGTGAAGTCGTATTGTAACATTGAGATGGCCCCATGGAGCACTTTGATGTCACATTTGAGGATTGTGGTGTGACAAGGGAATATCATGAAGGCATATTGTAACATTGTGATGACATATTGGAGCAATATAATGGTACTTGGGGAGGTAGTGTTGGCACACTGGAGCATTGAACATTGTGAAGTCATATTGTAACATTGTAATGGCACATTTGGGACCATAGTGTTAGCACATTAGAGCATTGTGATGTTATAATGGAACATTGAGAAGTCATATTGTAGCATTTCGTTGGCATATTGGAGCAATATATTGACACAGGGGGCGATTGTATTGGCTCATTTGAGTATTGTGATGTCACAAAGGAACACTGAGAAGTCGTAGGTTAGCATTGTGATGGCACATTGAAACAATACAATGGTACATGGGGTGATACTGTTACATTGGAGCATTGTGATGTCACAAAGGGAAAATGTGAATTCATATTGTAACATTTTGATGGCACTATATAGCAATATATAGGCACATGGGGCAAAAGTATTGGCATATTGGAGCACTGTGACGTCACAATGGAGCATTGTGACAAAGGAACATTATGACGTCATATTGTAACATTTTGATGCAACTGTGGAGCAATATAAGAACACATGGGGCAATAGTGTCGGAATGTTGGAGCATTTTGATATCACCTTGGAGCATTGTGATGTCACAATGGAACATTGTGAAGTCATATTGTAACATTGTCGTGGAACATTGGAGCAACAGAAAGTCACATGTAGCATTAGTATTGTTACATGGCAGCACTGTGATGTCACAATGGAACTTTAGAAGTCCTATTGTAAAATCGTGATGACATATTGTAGCAATATAAGGGCACACAGGGTGATAGTTTTGGGACAATGGAGAATTGGCATATCTCTTTGGAGCACTGTGATATCACAATGGAACACTGTAAAGTCATATTTTAACACTGTGATAGCACCATAGAGCTTTGTGATGGCACATGGGGTCATAGTGTTGTCACATTGGGGCATTGTGATGTCACATTAGAGCATTGTGAAGTCATATTGTAACATTGTGATGTCACATTAGAGCAATATAATGGCATATGAGGTGTTAGTGTTCGCACATTGGAGCATTTTCATGTCACAATGGAGGACTTTGAAGTCACAATGGAACATTGTGATGTCACAATGGAACATTATGAAACCATGTTGTAACATTGTGATGAGCAATATAATGGCACATGGGGCGTTAGTGTTGTTATATTTGAACATTGTCATGTCACGTTGGAGTATTGTGACTTCACAATGCAGCATTGTGAAGTCATATTGTAACAGTGTGGTGGTGCATTGGGGCACTACAATTAGTGAAGTCATACACTAAGAATGTCATGTCACATTGGAGCAGTATAAAGGCATATGGGGCAACAGTGTTTACACACTGGAGCATTGTGTTGTCACACTTGAGCATTGTGAAGTGAAAATGGAATATTGTGAAGTCATATTGTAACATTTTAATGACACATTTTAGTAATGGCCCATTGGGCGATAGTTTTAGCACATTGGAGCATTGTGATTTCACTTTGGAGCATTGTGATGTCAGAATGGAATATTGTGAAGTCATAGTGTAACCTCGTGATGGAACATGGAGCAATATAATCGCTCATGGGGCAATAGTGTTGGAACATTGGAGCATTGTGTTATCACTCTGGAGCATTGTGATTTCCCAATGGAAGATTGAGAGGTCATATTGACACATTGTGATCGCACATTGCAGAAATACAATGGCACATGGGTTGATAGTGTTGGCACATTGGAGAATTGTGATGTCATATTGAAGCATAGTGAAATCACATTGGAACATTGTGAAGTCATATTGGAACATTGTTATGGCACATTGGAACACTGTGATTTCACATTTGAGCACTGGGATGTCACACTGGCTCACTGTGATATCAAAATGGAACACTGTGAAGTCATATTGTAACATTGTGATGACACCACAGAGCATTGTAATGGCACATAAAGCGATAGTGTTTGAACACTGACGCATTGTGATGCCACATTGGAGCATTGTGAAGTCATATTTGAGCATTGTAATGTCACAATGGAACATAGTGAAGTCATATTGTAACATTGTGATGGCACCATAGAGCATTTTTATTTCACATGGAGCCATAGTCTTGGTGCACTGAAGAATTTTGATGTCATATAGGAGCATTGTGAAGTCACAATGGCACCCTGCAAATTCATATTGCAACAGTGTGATGGGACCACGGAGCATTGTGATGTCACATTTGAGGATTGTGATGTGACCAGGGAACACTGTGAAGGCATATTGTAACATTGTGATGACATATTAGAGCAATATAATGGTATTTGAGGAGATAGTGCTGGCATATTCGAGCATTGTGATGTCAAATTCAAGCATTGTGATGTCACAAGGGAACATTCAGAAGTCATATTTTAACATTGTGATGGCATAATGGAGCAATATACTAGCACATGGACCTATGGTGTTGTCAGATTAATCATTCTGATGTCACATTGGTGCATTGTAATTGCACATTGGTACATTTCACAGTCATATTGTTACACGCTGATGGCACCATGGAGCATTGTGATGTTGGCACATTGGAGCATTGCAATGTCAAAATGGAACATTGTGAAGTCCTAGTTTAACATTCTGATGGCACAATGTAGCATTGTGATGTCACATTTGAGGATTGTGATGTGACAAGGGAACATTGTGAAGGCATATTGTAACATTCTGAAGACATATTGGAGCAATATAATGGTACTTGGGGATATAGTGTTGGCACATTGGATCATTGTGATGTCATACTAAAGCATTGTGAAATCAAAATAAAACATTGTGAAGTCATATTGTAACACTCCAAAAGCAAATTGGAATATTGTGATGTCACGTTGGAGCATTGTGATGTCACATCGGAAAGTTGTGATGTCGCAGTGGATAATTGTGATGTCACAATGGAATATTGTGATGGCAAATTGGGGCAATATATTGGCACATGGGGCGATAGTGTTGGCACATTGGAGCATTCTGATGTCATATTCAGGCATTGCTATATCATATTGGATTATTGTGATTTCATATTGTAACATTGTGATGGCACATTGGAGCAAAATAATGGCACATGGGGCTATAGTGTTGGCACATTGGAGCATTGTGATGTCATATTGGAGCATTGTGATTTCACATTGGAGCATTATGAAGTCATATTGTAACATTGTGATGGCACATTGGAGCAAAATAATGGCACCTTCGTCGATAGTGGTGGCATTGGAGTATTGTGATGTAGGATTCGAGCATTTTTATGTGAGAATGGAACACTGAGAAGTCATGTTGTAATATTTGGTGGCTCAGTGGAGCAATATAATATCACATGGGGCAATTACGTTGGCACATTGGAGCATTGTGATGTCATATTGGAGCCTTGTGATTTCACAATGGAGTATTATGAAGTCATATTGTACCATTGTGATGGCACATTGGAGCAAAATAATGGCACCTTCGTCGATAGTGGTGGCATTGGAGTATTGTGATGTAGGATTCGAGCATTTTTATGTGAGAATGGAACACTGAGAAGTCATGTTGTAATATTTGGTGGCTCAGTGGAGCAATATAATATCACATGGGGCAATTACGTTGGCACATTGGAGCATTGTGATGTCATATTGGAGCCTTGTGATTTCACAATGGAGTATTATGAAGTCATATTGTACCATTGTGATGGCACATTGGAGCAAAATAATGGCACCTTCGTCGATAGTGGTGGCATTGGAGTATTGTGATGTAGGATTCGAGCATTTTTATGTGAGAATGGAACACTGAGAAGTCATGTTGTAATATTTGGTGGCTCAGTGGAGCAATATAATATCACATGGGGCAATTACGTTGGCACATTGGAGCATTGTGATGTCATATTGGAGCCTTGTGATTTCACAATGGAGTATTATGAAGTCATATTGTACCATTGTGATGGCACATTGGAGCAAAATAATGGCACCTTCGTCGATAGTGGTGGCATTGGAGTATTGTGATGTAGGATTCGAGCATTTTTATGTGAGAATGGAACACTGAGAAGTCATGTTGTAATATTTGGTGGCTCAGTGGAGCAATATAATATCACATGGGGCAATTACGTTGGCACATTGGAGCATTGTGATGTCATATTGGAGCCTTGTGATTTCACAATGGAGTATTATGAAGTCATATTGTACCATTGTGATGGCACATTGGAGCAAAATAATGGCACCTTCGTCGATAGTGGTGGCATTGGAGTATTGTGATGTAGGATTCGAGCATTTTTATGTGAGAATGGAACACTGAGAAGTCATGTTGTAATATTTGGTGGCTCAGTGGAGCAATATAATATCACATGGGGCAATTACGTTGGCACATTGGAGCATTGTGATGTCATATTGGAGCCTTGTGATTTCACAATGGAGTATTATGAAGTCATATTGTAACATTGTGATGGCACATTGGAGCAAAATAATGGCACCTTCGTCGATAGTGGTGGCATTGGAGTATTGTGATGTAGGATTCGAGCATTTTTATGTGAGAATGGAACACTGAGAAGTCATGTTGTAATATTTGGTGGCTCAGTGGAGCAATATAATATCACATGGGGCAATTACGTTGGCACATTGGAGCATTGTGATGTCCCAATGGATCATTGTGATGTGAGAAAGGAATATTGTGAAGTCATATTGTAACTTCGTGATGGCACAGTGGAGCAATGTAATCGCTCATGGGGCAATAGTGTTGGAACTTTAGAGAATTGTGATATCACACTGGAGCATTGTGATCTCTGAATGGAACATAGAGAAGTCATGTTGTCACATTGTGATCACACATTCCAGCAATATAATGGCACTTGGGGAGATAGTGTTGGCACATGGGAAAACTGTGATGTCACGTTGAAGCATATTGAAATCACATTGGAACATTGTGAAGTCATATTGGAACATTGTGATGGCACACTGAAGCACTGCGATGTCACCTTTGAGCATTGTGATGTCACACTGGATCCCTGTGATATCACAATGGAACACTGTGAAGTCATACTGTAACATTGTGATGGCACATAAAGCGATAGTGTTGGAACAGTGAAGTATTTTGATGTCACATTGGAGCATTTTGAAGTCATCTTGGATCATTGTAATGTCACAATGTAACATTGTGAAATCATATTGTAACATTGTGGCGGCACCATAGAGTACTGAGATGGCACATGGGGCCATAGTTTTGGCACTTTGAACATTGTGAAGTCATATTGTAACACTGTGACTGGCAAATTGGAATATGGTGATGTCACATTGGAGCATTGTGATGTCACATTGGATAATTGTGATGTCACAATGAAATATTGTGATGTCACATTGGAACAATATATTGGCACATGGGGCGATAGTGTTGGCACATTGGAGCATTGTGATGTACTCAAGCATTGTTACTTCACAATGGATTATTATGACATCATATTGTGATTTCACACTGGATCATTGTGATGTCATATTGGAACACTGATAAGTCAAATTGTAACAATGTCATCACATATTGGAGCAATATAATGTCACACGAGGCGTTAGTGTTGGCACATTGGAGCATTGTGATGTCACATTGGAGCAATATATTGGCACATGGGGCGATAGTGTTGGCACATTGGAGCATTGTGATGTCACATTGGAACAATATATTGGCACATGGGGCGATAGTGTTGGCACATTGGAGCATTGTGATGACACACTCCAACATTGTGAAAGCATAATGTGACATTGTAATGGCACAATGGAGTATTGTGATGTCAAAATGTCACATTGTGAAGTAATATTGTAACACTGTGAGGCTAAATTGGGGCAATATAATTGTACATGGGGAAATAGTGTTGACATATTGGAGCATTGTGATGTCACATTGGAACAATATATTGGCACATGGGGCGATAGTGTTGGCACATTGGAGCATTGTGATGACACACTCCAACATTGTGAAAGCATAATGTGACATTGTAATGGCACAATGGAGTATTGTGATGTCAAAATGTCACATTGTGAAGTAATATTGTAACACTGTGAGGCTAAATTGGGGCAATATAATTGTACATGGGGAAATAGTGTTGACATATTGGAGCATTGTGATGTCACATTGGAACAATATATTGGCACATGGGGCGATAGTGTTGGCACATTGGAGCATTGTGATGACACACTCCAACATTGTGAAAGCATAATGTGACATTGTAATGGCACAATGGAGTATTGTGATGTCAAAATGTCACATTGTGAAGTAATATTGTAACACTGTGAGGCTAAATTGGGGCAATATAATTGTACATGGGGAAATAGTGTTGACATATTGGAGCATTGTGATGTCACATTGGAACAATATATTGGCACATGGGGCGATAGTGTTGGCACATTGGAGCATTGTGATGACACACTCCAACATTGTGAAAGCATAATGTGACATTGTAATGGCACAATGGAGTATTGTGATGTCAAAATGTCACATTGTGAAGTAATATTGTAACACTGTGATGCTAAATTGGGGCAATATAATTGTACATGGGGAAATAGTGTTGACATATTGGAGCATTGTGATGTCACATTCGAGCATTGCGATGTCACAAGGGAATATTCAGAAGTCATATTGTAACACGGTGATGGCACCATGGAGCATGGTGATGTAATAATGAATCATTGTGAATGGCATTGGAGTATTGTGATGTCAAAATGTCACATTGTGAAGTAATATTGTAACACTGTGAGGCTAAATTGGGGCAATATAATTGTACATGGGGAAATAGTGTTGACATATTGGAGCATTGTGATGACAAATAGGAGCATTGTGATGTCACATTGGAACTTTAGAAGTCCTATTGTAACACTGTGAGGCTAAATTGGGGCAATATAATTGTACATGGGGAAATAGTGTTGACATATTGGAGCATTGTGATGACAAATAGGAGCATTGTGATGTCACATTCGAGCATTGCGATGTCACAAGGGAATATTCAGAAGTCATATTGTAACATTGTGATGGCACACTGAAAGAATACAATGGCACATGCGGCAATAGTGTTACATTGTCATGGAATATAGAAGCAACATAAAGGCACATGGGGCAATAGTATTGTTACATCGGAACATTGTGATGTCACATTGGAACTTTAGAAGTCCTATTGTAACACTGTGATGGCATATTGGAGCAATATAAGGGCACACAGGGTCATAGTTTTGGGACATTGGAGAATAGGGATGCCACATTGGAGCACTGTGATATCACAATGGAACACTGTAAAGTCATATTTTAACATTGTGAAAGCAACATAGAGCACTGTGATGGCACATGGGGCCATAGTGTTGGCGCATTGGAGCATTCTTACATCACATTGGAGCATTGTGACATCGCAATGGAGCATTGTGAAGTAATATTGTAACATTGTGATATCACATGGGAGCAAATGAGGTCGTGGTAGTGTTTTGGTAGTGTTTACACATTGGAGCATATTCATGTCACATTGGAGGAATTTGAAGTCACAATTGAATATTGTGATGTCACAATGGAACATTATGAAGCCATATTGTATCATTGTGATGGCACATTGGAGAAATATAATGGCACATGGGGCAATAGTGCTGGCATATTGGAGCATTGTGACATCACGTTGGAGTATTGTGACGTCACAATGCAGCATTGTGAAGTCATATTGTAACAGTGTGATGGCGCATTGGAGCAATAGAATGGCACATTGGGCAATAGTGTTGGTACATTGCAGTATTGTGATGTCACATTGTGAAGTCATGTTGTTCCATTGTAATGGCACATTGGAGCAATATAATGGCACATGGGGAGATAGTGTTTGCACATTGGATCATTGTAATGTCACAATGGAACTGTGTGAAGTCATATTGCAATATTGTGATGGTACTATGGAGAATTGTGTGGTCAAATTTGCAGATTGTGAGGGGACATTGAGTACTGCGTTTGCATATTGAGCATGATTATGACACAATGGATCAGGCTACTGACACAATTGCGCATCATGTTTTCCCAATGAGCATTGTGATGGCATATAGGTGCGTTGTGATGGCACAAAGGAGCATTGAGAAGATATATTATTAAAATGTGATGGCACATTTGAGCCATATAATGGCACAAGTGGGGTTGATGTTGGCACATTGGAGCATTGTGATTTCACATTGGAGCATTGTGATGTAACACTGGATCATTGTGAAGTCATATTGTAACTTTGTGATGGCAC
>NW_008342397.1:0-2008 GCF_000622305.1 Nannospalax galili | reverse complement strand
GAGCGCATTGTGACATCACATTGGGGTATTGTGACTTCACAATGCAGCATGGTGAAGTCATATTGTAACATTGTGATAGTGCATTGGAGAAATAGAATGACACATGGGGCAATAGGGTTGGCACATAGCAGTTTGTGATGTCACATTCTGAACTCCTATTGTTACATTGTGATGGCACATTGGAGAAATATAATGGCACATGGGGAGATAGTGTTGGCACATTGGAGCATTGTAATGTCACAATGGAACATTGTGAAGTCATATTTAACACTGTGATATTACTATGGAGAATTGTGTGGTCAAATTTGCAGATTGTGAGAGGACATTGAGCACTGTGTTTGCATATTGAGTATGATGACGACACAATGGATCATGGTAATAACAGAATTTCGCATCATGTTGGCACAATGAGCATCGTGATGGCATATAGGTGAGTTGTGATGGCCCAATGGAACATTGAGAAGTCATATTATAAAATTGTGAGGGCACATTTGAGCAATATAATGGCACATGTGGGGTTCGTGTTGGCACATTGGAACACTGTGATTTCACATTGGAGAAATATAAGGGCCATGGGGCGATATTATTAGCACATCGGAGCATTGTGTGTCTCAATGGAACTTTGTGGTGTCATATTGTAACATTGTAATGACAATGTGTAGCAATATACTGCACATGTGGCAATAGTGGTGGCCATTGGAGCATTGTGATGTCCCAATGGAGTATTGTGATGTCAAAATGGAACATTGAGAAGTAATATTGTAACATTGTGATGGGATATTGGAGCACTACAATGGGACATGAGATGACAGTGTTGGCACATTGGAGTATTGTGATGTCATATTGCAGCATTGTTATTTTACATTGGAGGATTGTGAAATCATATTAGTGTCATGAGTGATGACACCAAGGAGCATTGTGTGTGACAACAGAACATTGGGAAGTCATGTTGTAACCTCGTGATGGCACACTTGAGCAATATGCTAGCTCATGGGAATAGTTTTGGAACACTGGAGCTATCACATTATGGGAATAGTTTTGGAACACTGGAGCATGGTTATATCACATTAGAGCATTGTGATTTCCAAATGGAACAATAAGAAGTCATAATGTCACATTGTCATCACACATTGCAGCAATATAATGGTACATGTGGAGACAGGGTTGGCAGATTGGAGAATTGCAATTTCTCATTGAGGCATAGTGAAATCACATTGGAACATTGTCAAGTCATATTGGAACATTGTGATAGTACATTGGAGATGTTACATTTGAGCATTGTGATGTCACACAGGATCACTGTGATATTACACTGGAACACTGTGAAGTCATATTATAAAATTGTGATGGCACCGTAGAGCATTTTGTTGGCACAAGAAGCAATAGTGTTGGAACACTGAAGCATTTTGATGTCACATTGGAGGATTGTGACGTCAAATTGGATCATTGTGAAGTCATATTGTAACAGTGTGAGGCGCATTTGAGCAATAGAATGGCACATGGGGCAATAGCGTTGGCACATTGCAGTTCTGTGAAGTCACATTGGGAAGTCATTGTTAAATTGTGATGGGACAGTGGAGCAATACAATGGCATATGGGGAGATAGTGTTGGCACATTGGAGCATTGCAATGTCACAATGGAACATTGCGAATTCATATTGTATTATTGTGATGGTACTATGGAGAATTGTGTTGGCAAAGGTGCAGATTGTGAGGGACATTGAGCATCTTGTTTGCATATTGAGCATCACGACGACTCAATGGATCATGGTAATGACACAAATACTCATCATGTTGGCACAATGAGCATTGTGATGGCATATAGTTGCATTGCGGTGGTACAATGGATCATTGAGAAGTCATATTATAAAATAGTGATGGAACGTTTGAGCAATATAATGGCACATTGGAGCACTGTGATTTCAAATTTGAGAAATGTGATGTCACAATGGAAGATTGTGATGTCACAATGGAACATTGTGATGGTACATTGGAGCACTACAATGGC
>NW_008342396.1:0-291 GCF_000622305.1 Nannospalax galili | reverse complement strand
TTCTAGTGTACAACCAGCATTAATGGCAATAGCCTTGGTGAATTTGAGGACGTCTAGGATTTCTCTCTTGCCAACAGCTCATAGGGGGGCAACCCACTCCTGGTGCTGTAGAGTTTCTTAACAGTTATATAGTTTGGGAGCCTCTGTTTTTGTCTTACCCACCCATAAAACTCCCAAGACTCTTACAGCTATAATTGGCCTTTGCTTCTTCAGGTATCTTTCAAATGGGTTTCACATAGACTGTAAAACACTCAAAGGAAGGTTAACATCATATATTAAATCAATCATAGA
>NW_008342395.1:0-306 GCF_000622305.1 Nannospalax galili | reverse complement strand
TCTGGTCTAAAAGTCTTCGCGTGGGACCGCTAAGGACAGAGAGACAACTGAAGCTTCCTGGTCAGGGCTACCCTCTGATGTTAGCTGAAGGTTTCTTTGACCCCCTAATGGACCCCAACCACCTGCAAAGGTGTAGACAAAAGACCTCTATCTATATATCTTTTTAATATAAAAACTGGTGACGCAGCGGCCACCTAAGAGTCATTAGGACGGCTGCCAGTCTCTTAAAACTGTGGGAAGGCCTGTGCTGGGGGACAAGTGGAATCCCCTGAGATTTTAATTTCAGGCACGTTCCCTTGGACACCA
>NW_008342394.1:0-218 GCF_000622305.1 Nannospalax galili | reverse complement strand
TGTGTGAGTGTGTGTGTGAGTGTGTGTGAGTGTATGTGTGAGTGTGTGTGTCTTTGGGAGTGTGTGTGTGTGTGTGAGATTGTGTGTGTGTGAGTGTGTCTGTGTGTGAGTGTGTCTGAGTATGAGTGTGTGTGTGAGTGTATGTGTGTGTGAGTGTGTGCATTTGAGTGTGAGTGTGAGTGTTTGTGAGTGTGTGTTTGAGTGTGTGTGTGTGAGTG
>NW_008342393.1:11524349-11524759 GCF_000622305.1 Nannospalax galili | reverse complement strand
TGTGGGCTCCTGCATGCACATGGTACACAGACTTACACTTGGGCACACACATTAAAATTCAAGCTGAGCGTCTATATATACAGAGTTCTACCTCCCTCAGCCTCTCAAGTGCTGGGATAAAAAGTGTGCATCACCATGCCCTGCCTGTTGCCTCCTTTCTATGTATATCAAACTACAGTGTGCTAAGTTCACCTTAGCTAGTGTTTCATACTTTATACCTTATAAAACAAATGAATGGCTGGAGAGATGGCTCTGAGTTTAAGAGTAATATAAACAGTATGTGAAACCTGGCTGCTTTCATTTAACAGCGTTTTTTTTTGGTCTTTTTGAGACCGGATCTCCCTGTAGCTCCAGCTGTCCCGGAACTCATTATGTGGACCAGGCTGGCCTTGAACTCAGAGATCCACCTG
>NW_008342393.1:11519133-11522242 GCF_000622305.1 Nannospalax galili | reverse complement strand
GCTAGAGAGACAGTGGTAAGAGTACATACTGCTCTTGCAGAGGATCTGAGTTCCCATTATTGGGAGGCTCACAACTTCCTCTAACTCCAGCTCCAGAGGATCCAACACCCTCTTCTGCACTCCCAAGGCAACTGTACTCCCAAGTGCACATACATACATAATTAAAGCTAAAAATATATTAAAAATTAAAAAGCTTTTAAATTACACTTGTTTATTTTGTTTTATATGTGTATGTGTGTGGGTACACACATGTCATGGCTCATGTGTGGAGGTCAGAGGACAACTTGTGGGAGCTGATTCTTCCCTTCTATCATGTGGGCTCCAGGGACTCAACTCAGGTTGTCAGGCTTGTAACAAACCCCTTTATTTGCCGATCTACCCCACTGTTCCCAAATGGCAAGTCATTTGGGATATGCTTGGATATTTACACTAAAAAAATTCCCACTAGTTGTCCCTCTGACTTCCATACATGTGCCATGGCCCCACAAAATAAATACAAAAAAAATCATTTATAAGGTTGTTCATTCCACTGCTGTTATCACATTAGTACAAAATATGTTGAGGGGCTGGAGAGACAGCTCAGCAGTTAAGAGGACTGGCTGCTCTTGCAGAGGACCTGGTTTTGAGTCCCTGCACCTACATGGCAGTTAACAACCTCCAGTCCCAGGGGAATTCAATGTCCTCCTCTGACCTCTGTGGGCACTGCACAACACGGGTGCACTTACACATAGGCAACCAAAACACTAATACACATAAAAATAAAAATAAAAAAATATTTTTAAAAAACGAGTTGAAAATCTGGTCTCTCAACAACTTTCATTGATTTTTCTAATTTTGGTTTTCTAAAGCAATCGAAAACATACATTCTTCCACATAACTGCTGTGTTCAACACCTGAAACATTATACAAATTGAGTATCTCGTATCTGAAATGCTTGGAACCAGAAGTGGTTCTTTTTTTAATGTGTATGCGTGTATTGCCTGCATGCAGGAAAGTGCACTCATGTTGTGCAGTGCCCACGGAGGTCAGAAGAGGCTGTCGGATCCCCTGGGACTGGAGTTACAGATAGTCGTTAGCTGCCATGTGGGTGCTGAGATTCGAACCTGGGTCTTCTGCGAGAACAACCAGTGTTAACTGCTGAGCATCTCTCCAGCCTCCAGAAGTGTTTCTTATTTTGGAATACTTGCACATACATAATGAGGTACTCGGAGACAGGACCCAAGTCTAAATATGAAGCTTATCATGTTTCATTGGCACCTTCATACACTGCACAAAGGTAATTTTACATGACATATGTGGCATGACTTTTTTTTTTCCCCTCTTTTGAGACAGGGTCTCCCTGTAGCCCTAGCTGGCCTGGAACTTGCTATGGAGACCAGGCTGGCCTTGAATTTTCAGAGATCTGCCTGCCTCTGACTCCCAAGTGCTGGGATTAAAGGCGTGCGCCACCACACCCCATTACATAAAGACATTTCATATCCCTTCATCTTTTCTTTTACTCCTGACTTTTCTCAAATGCATAGAATTAACTATCTTATATACTGACTTTTAGTAAATAAATTTGTAAGAAAAATAAAATATCGCTTCATAGTCTGTTTTTTTGTCTTTACGCATCTGGTTAATGGACGTTAAATAGCCTGGTGGAATGATGAGACTTTTGAATTCTCCAAAATCACACTTTTCATTCTTTAAGCTACTTTTCATGCATTCATCATGTACTGTTTTCTGACTCCAAATGCACCTGAGGAAAGAAGAAACAGCCATTAATTTTAAATCACAATCTCATTGATCCACAAAATTCAAATAGAAATTCCATCACTAGAATCTGGCATATTAAAATTATGTAACTGTATTTGAACAGTGAAAGTTGAGCTATAAGGCTTGAACATTATTTGGCAGCTTAATCTAACGGCAGTTCCTTTTATTTATTTTTAGACAAGGTCTCATTTATCCCAGGTTGGCCTCAAGCTATGTAGCTGAAGATGACCCTGAATTTTTTGATCCTTCTACTTCCACCTCCTGAATGCTAGGATTATAGATGTGTGCTACCATGCTGGTTTTATGTGGTGCTGGGATTACATAGGGTAGACAAGCACTCTAGTAACTGACTAGCAGAGGTTCTTAAAGTGTGGTATAGAGCCCAAGATCCTTTCACGGTACCTGTGAAGTTAAAAATCAATTTTTTGTTTTGTTTTTTGAGACAGGGTCTCTTCCCTGTAGCCCCAGCTGACCTGGAATTCACTATGTAGAAAACTTCGCCTTGATTTCACAGAGATCAGCCTGCCTCGTTTCAAGTGCTGGGATTAAAGGCATGTGCCACAACAAGTGGTGTTAAAAATCAATTAGAAAGTATTTATGGGGCTGGAGAGATGGCTCAGAGGTTAAGAGCACTGGCACCTCTTGCAGAGGACCCGGATTTGGTTCCCAGCACTCACATGGCGGCTTACAACCATCCATAAACTCCAGTTTTCCAGGGGAGCTTATGCCTTCTTCTGACCTCTGTAGGCATTGCACAACATGGGTACACTTACATACATGCAAGCAATACATTCATACACATTAAGAAAAAAACTAAAAATTTTATTTACTCACTATGTATACTTTTGTGAACTTATAGGCACCATGTGTGTGCAGGTAGGTGCCTGTGGAGGGTCAGAGGGGGTTGGATTTCCTGAAATGGAGTAACAGGTGGTTGTGAACCCTTCATGTGGTACTGAGAATTAAACCTGGGTTCTCTGCAAGAGCAGTAAGTGTTCTTAACCACTGAGCCATCCTTCTAAGCTCCTGGTTAAACTCATTTTAGTAATAATACTAAAAAGTTATTGTACTCCATTCTCTCAAAAGTGTTCAGTGGGCTTTTCCAGAAACTGTATGACAGGAACTACCACAACAGACTGAATGCAGCAGCAGACAGGAGAATCTAACCACCTTCTTTATTATTTTTATTTTATGTGTATGGGTGTATTGCCTGCATGTGTGTAAGGGCACCTGTGTCGTGCAATGCCTGCAGAGGTCAGAAGAGGGTGTTGGATCCCTTGGAACTGAGAGTTACAGACGGTTATTAGCCACCATGTGTGTGCTGGGAACCAAACTCGGGTCCTCTGCAAGA
>NW_008342393.1:11471010-11516515 GCF_000622305.1 Nannospalax galili | reverse complement strand
TATTTTTATTTTATGTGTATGGGTGTATTGCCTGCATGTGTGTAAGGGCACCTGTGTCGTGCAATGCCTGCAGAGGTCAGAAGAGGGTGTTGGATCCCTTGGAACTGAGAGTTACAGACGGTTATTAGCCACCATGTGTGTGCTGGGAACCAAACTCGGGTCCTCTGCAAGAGCAGCCAGTGCTCTTAAATGCTAAGCCATCTCTCCAGCTCCCTCTAATCACCTTCTAAGACAAAGAAATGTGCAAAGGTGTATGGTACTTTCACTCTTAATAAATTTCCATGTATTTGGGCTGATGAGATGGTTCTCTGGGTAAAGGCATTCACTGCCAAGCTTGACAGCCTGAGTTCGATCCCTAGGACTCACATGGTGGGAGGAGAGAACCAAGTCTTGAATGTTGTCTCTGACCTATATACACATGTGTATATAGGCAAGCACACACAAACACATAAATGTTAATAGAAAGTCCTATGTATTTGCACAATAATATAGTATTTATCATAATTTTTAAAATGAGTAAGTACTTTAACAATTTCTTAGTTCACATTTATAACATGACAGACACAGACATAATCCTCCTAAACAAAGCCAATCTAGAATAGCTGGATGTGTTAGTTATTTTGACTTTAGTTGAAACTTGTTTGTGATGTCTATAGTTTTTGCTGCCTACACGTGACTGGTTGGGGCTTGAAGAGCTCTTCAGGTTCAGTTTGAAATCTTTAAACTTGTATGTAACAAGTTAAATAGCCCACTTCTTTTCTGAGCTGATAAACAGTTCAGTATCTGCTTCTGCAGTAGAGAGAACAACATGTGCATTCAGATTTAACTCTATTTTTGGTGCCAGTGCCAACAAGAAGCAGGGACTAGCGCTGGCAAGATTTAGGGTTTCTATTATTAATCTGCTAAGCTATTTTATCCACCCACAAATAAGGCAGATCTGAATGAACAAAAGCAGGCCACCAGAAAAGAACAGACAGAATTAATTAAAAAAGGAGAGAACAAATACTTTTGCCCAAATGTTAACCCATGGCCTTCTATTTTGAAGGTGTTTTATCCTTCTAGATGTTGAGATTTGTGAAGTCATTACTGTAATACAACTTGCATAATACCATTTATTAATACTGGCTTTTAACTTGAAAAAGTTAACTTCATCTGTATACTATATCCATCTACTGGCTTACAGTCAATTACTATTTTATTATAACTAATATATATATATATATATATATTAGGCAAGACTCACCTGTGGTGACAGAAATTGGAGTAGCTGAGGGAATGGTTGAATGAGTAAGGGATTGCTGTGCAAGAACAAGGACCAGAGTTTGAATGCCCAACACCCATACAAAAAGCTGGGCATGGCTTCGTGAGCACCTACCTAGCTCTAAGTTCAATGAGAGACCCTGTTTCAGGGGAATAGAGGGCTAGAGCAGGACACCTGACACCCTCCTCTGGCCTCCTAGCATGCATAGGAGCATGAACCCTCACATGTGTATCTATACCACATACATGGGTACACGCACACACACACACATGCATGCACGCACATCCCTATTTTTATAAAATTTATTTATTTTTATTTTATGTGTATGCGTGTATTGCCTACACGTAAGTAAGTGCACCCATGTGGTGCAATGCCCGCGGAGGTCAGAAGAGACTGTCGGGTCCCCTGGGACTGGAGTTACGGACAGTTGTTAGCTGCTATGTGGGTGCTGGGATACAAACCCGGGTCTTCTGCAAGAACAACCAGTGTTCTTAACTGCTGAGCCATCTCTCCAGCCCCATATATATTATTTTTGAGACAAGGTCTTGCTATGCAGTCCTCCTGAGTGCTGGGATTACAGGCATGTGCCATCAAGCTTGGCTTGGGAAACTGAACGGAACCCAGGACGTTGTTCATTCTAATCAAATGTTCTATCACCTAGCTACATCCCTAGCTCAGTTAACTCTAGGTGTGCTATACTTATTTTTCCCACATCACCACCAATACATATTATCTGTGGGATGACAAAGTCAAGTCTCACATGAATTTTAAAACTGGGTGGGACTAGAAAATCATGTTTTACAACTGCACAGGTAACTAGATCCTGCATGTAAGGTGTCACTACCACAGAGACACATCCTGAGGCATAAGTTTCCCATTAAGAAAGCACTGTTATTCTAAAAAAGGATCAGTGTTGAGAAAAACAAGGACAGAAGCTAGCTTTAGCTTCCTGGCATAGGCCAACACATGATGGTAGCCTCATAAAAAGAGATCACATCCTAAAAATAGCATATTATTGCTGACCGTAATCTGCGAGAATGTCCATTGAAATACTTCAGAATAGTTTTCTCAAGGAAGAGCATGAAATTAAAAAATTTTTCTTTATTTTTATTTTATGTGTATGAGTGTTATGCCTGCATGTATGTAAGTGCACTCAGGTCGTGTAATGCCTGCGGAGGACAGAGAGGGTGTTGGATCCCCTACAACTGGAGTTAAGGACAGTTGTTAGCTGCCACATGGGTGCTACGATTTGAACCCATATCTTCTGTAAGAGCAACCAGTGCTCTTAACTGCTGAGCTCTCTCTCCAGCACAAGCATGAAGTTGTAACTATATATTCTTTTGTGTTAAGTTCTTAAAAACTGGAATAATATTCATGATTTTTCTTGAATAAATTTAAAAATGCATTTTAAATAATACTAATTCTGCAGGAGAATCTGGAAATACAGAAAGGCAGGAAATAACAGTCATCTGCAGTCGCTCCTCCTTTTGGTGCACTTATTCTCAATTCTGTAGTGCAGAATGTTCTTCAGGCAGGAACACGATCTGGACATATTTGGATACTGCTTTTCTTCCTAAGTAGTTAAATTTTTTTTTTTTGGTCTTTTTGAGACAGGGTCTCCCTGTAGCCCCAGCTGTCCTGGAACTCAGTATGTAGACCAGGCTGGCCTTGAACTCACAGAGATCTGCCTGCCTCTGCCTCCAAAGTGCTGGGATTAAAGGCGTGTGCCACCACGCCCAGCCAGTGGTTAAATATTTTTTAAAAATATACTCTAGAGAGAGTACTGGGTTCTGGCCTCCCTCTGGCCTCCAACTACCTACCAGAGGGCCTGAGAATCCAGGGGACTGCCTGACAGCCCCTGGATCCTGCCTCCACGTGGTGGTCCTTTTAATAAGATGATGCTACACAGCAGTCCCTTCTGCATGAAATAACTACCATCATCATGACTTCGGCTGAGCCTAGTCGCTAAACATAGTCACAACTGGGCTTGTTGACAATTGTGCTTATTCATTAAAGGAGTGCCAAGCAGGGTCACTGGATCCTCACCTGAGTATCCAGTCGCTCTTCCCAGCCAACTACTCCAGCCTTGGAAGACAAAAGAAAAATGAGTAAGATCCCAATAGAGGGATGCTTTTGGAAGCCCTTGTCAAGAAACTCCAATGGACTCTCATATGAACATCTGAAAATTGCCGTGTTCTGACTTTTTTCTAGTTTCCTGTCTAGAACTTGTAATGCTAATTACTCTTGCCTTTACTTCTTCACATCTCCTATTCATGATTCAAGGACTTTCTTTTCCCCTTAGAGACAAGAGTTATGCAATTTGAGAGTCTTAGACCCACTGAAGAGGTACTCCAACTGCCTCACCCTGTGTCCCTGTTCAGCATGGAAGAAGCCAAAGAGGTCTGTGTCTCTATTCCCTATTGGCAATTTGGATAATCCCTTCAGAAGATGGTGTGATAAGAATAGGAGGTAGGAATTGGCTAGGCAGTTAGGGTAAAAAGATCCCAAAGAAATGTAGCCAGTTTCTTGGCTGAAAGTCAAAATGTCCTTGGTCCTGTTAATTACTCTGTTCCAAAGGCCAAAAATGTTAAAAGTATTTGGGAGCTTGTATCTAACCCCTAAAATATTTTAGGGTTACCTCTTCAGAGGGGGAAATGTTGGAAGGAAGGAGTGGGCATGGATTTGATCAAAACACCTTATATGCATGTATGAAATTCTCAATAAAGTGTTTTGTAACAGTTAAAAAAATATACTCTAGAAAAAATGTATAATAATTCATCATGTGGATTATTCCATAATTTACTGAGTCCTTTTCCTTAAAAAAAATTTTTTTGAGACAGTTTTATATATCCCAGGCTGGCCTTGAACTTGCTATATGGTCAAGGATGACCCTGAATTTCTGTGGCCTCCTGCCTCCACCTCTTGAGTTGAGATTACAGGCATGTACCACCAGCAGGTTTACATGGTGCTGGGGACAGAGCTTCAGGCATGCTAAGCAAGCATTCTAAGCTACATCCCCAGGTCCCTAGAAACGTTTTTGTAAGTACACAATACGATGAACAATCTCAAATACAAATGAGATTACTTCCCTGCAATTGCAGAAGTTACTGATTAGAGAATGCATTTTCCTTAGCTCCTGATATCTGCTCCATAGGCTTGTTACCAGGGTGCATGTCCACCATATCTACTACGCACTACTACTGCTCATTAGTACTTAATGATTTGTCTTGATATGATAGAAAAGATAATCTATTGTTTCAAGCCAGAGGTCTTTGATAAACTAGACAAACTAATTGTTTATACCTTCTTTTATGAATTCAGTTATATATTAATCTTTCATTAAAGTAATTTTTTCTATTCATTTACTGTGGCTCTGAGTGTGTGTGTGTGTGTGTGTATACATGCCACAGTACATGTGTAGAGGTCAGAGGAAAATCTGTCAACTCTCTCTTTTTTTTTTTTTTTTTTTTTTTTTGCAGTTTTATGACTTTGACTCTCAGCAATTAGTTCTCATCCACACTGACTGTAGATTTTTGAATGTAGTAACGGGGACATGGGTTACCAAATTATACAGCTTGTTTGGAGAATCCTCATCTTCACTACGTTTTCTGGACACATGAACACGGAAATGATGCAGAACATTCCTTATTCCTTTGGCCCAGACAGCTTTGTTGAGCCCACTATCAATGTGCAGATCTGGAGCACACATCTCCTTCATGTGGAATTCTGCTTTGAGTGCCGGAGGGCACGTTTCTTGAAGACCATTCCATGGATGGGCTTGGGAATGTTGATGGTACATTCCCGGGTCACCACCTCACTGATGGCAGAATAGCCCTTCTTGCCACCCTTCTTTTCCGGAGCCATTCTGCCAGGCCCGAGTTGGAAAGGAAAGCCAGTTCTCTTCTACCATGTGGACCCTAAGGACAGAACTCAGGTTGCTAGAACTCAGAAGACTTGGTGGCAAGAGTTTTTACTCACTGAGCCATCTTGTTTCATCAGGTTTTGAAAATTGCATTCACTTTTATTTATCTAGGAAAGCAACCTCTTTTATGTCATACTTACTAAAAAATATGCATCGGTTTGCTATTAAAATTTTTTTTGATTCATTATAATTTTATGTGCATGAGTGTTTTGCTTGTGTGTATGTAACTGCACCATGTGTGGTGCAATGCCTGTGGAGGCCAGAAGAAGGTATGGGATCCCCTGGAATTGGAATTATTGACCACTGTAGCTGCCATGTGGGTGCTGGGAACCAATTCCAGGTCCTCTTTCAAGAGCAGCCAGTGCTCTTACTGCTGAGTGTCTCTCCAGTCCCAATTCTTTCTATTTTGAGACACAGTCTTGTGTATCCCAGGCAGGCCTTGAACTCTGGGAGCCAAGGAAGACCCAGAATTTCTGATCCTCCAGAATGCTCAGATTAAAGGCATGTGCTTCCCCACCCAGTTTATGTGATGCTGGAGACTGAGCCCAGGGTTTAGTGCATATGAAAGCAAGCATTCTATCAACTGAGCCACATCTCAGCCCTTAAGTTTATTTTTTGACCTACATACCTCTATTTCCCTTTGTAATTTACTTAAATGCTATTAAGTTAAAAGTCTTTTACCATTTCCTAGTTGGATATTCATCTATAGTTATCTCCCAGCAAGAGCATTTGTCCTGTACTCACAAAATGTTTTCTATTTCCAAAGACCTGTAATGCAACATTTATTATTTACTAATCCTTACTCATTTCCAAAACCTTTTAATTTTTCTTCCTCTTGACACAGGGTCTTTCTCTGTAGTCCTGGCTGGCTTTCAACTTATAACCCTCACGCCTCAGCCTGCAGAATGTTGGGATTTCAGGTATGTGCCACCACTGACCAGCACAAAGTTCCTTCAAACCAGGCAATGCCTACTGCTGGATGCAGTGGTACAAGCCAATTAATGTCAGCACGTGGGAAGAGCAGGCTGAACCAGTAGACAAGAGTTCTACCACAGTGCTACACCCCAGGTAAACACCTACAATCCCTGCACGAAGGAGGCTGATAGAAGAGGATCATGAGTTTGAGACTACCCTGGCCTACACAGTGAGAAATCATCTGAGAAAAGAAAACAACCAAGACAAAGGATTGAACTGAGTTTCAGATCAGCCAGGGCTATGCAGTGAGACCCTGTCTTAAAAACAAACAAAACCAAAAAACAAATCCATACAAGGACAGTATGGTTTATGCCCAAGGGTTCTGTACAATGACAGCTTGTTCCACCTTCCAAAATTATGTCCTGCCTACAGATCACAGTAGACTGTAATCTTGGATTAAATCACTGGCTAAAATAAAACAGTTCAGAATATTGCAGACTATGTGGACGTCAGGTCCCTGTGCTCTGTTCTCTTGGAAATGATAAACACTTCCTAAATACAGCGATACTGTCTACTGTGGGTTAGTGGTGCAGCACACTGGGAACAGACTGTTCAGTAATCTGTAAGAGCAGGCCATTGAGGAGGGCATGCAGCATTGAACACACCCATCGTGTCCAACAGGAGGACATAAAAGGACGGGACTCAAGCTTTAAAATACACACACTAGGGGCTGGAGAGATGGCTCAGCGGTTAAGAGCACTGACTGCTCTTGCAGAGGACTGGGGTTTGATTCCTAGCATCCACATGGCAGCTACGAACAGTCCTTAACTCCAGTTCCAGGGGAATCCGAAGCCCTCTTCTGACCTCCACAGCACTGCACGACATGGGTGCATTCACATACATGCAGGCAATACACTCATACACTAAGATATTTACTTATTAAAAATAAATAAAATAAAATACACACACTACGGGCTGGGGAGATGGCACAGCTGCCAAGAGCTGCTCGTGCAGAGCCGGAGTTTTGTTCCTACCATCCATGTTCCACAACTCACAACTGCCTGTAACTCCAGCTCCAGGGGGACCTGGAGACTCCAGTCTCTGCAGGCATCTGCACTCGTGTACATATACACACATAATCAAAAAAATAATAAAAATAGAGTCTAGAGAGATGGCTCACTGAGTGGTTGAGAGCACTTACTGCTCTTGCAAAGGATCTGAGTTTGGTCCTCAGCACCCACATTGAGCAGCTCACAGAGCTGCCTGTAACTCCAGCTCCAGTGGGATTATACCTGTGGTCTCCATGGGCACTACTAGCACATACCTACACACAGATACACATACACATAATAAAAATAAATCCTAAATAAAATAAATCATAAAAAATTATAAAAACCTGAAAAATTAGATAAATCTTTAAAAAAAAATACACACTAGCACAGCTGTGGTTCTCCAACTTCAGAATTACCTGCAGCACCTGATAAAAGACTGAATTCTCAGCCCAAGTTCCTAAGTCAGTGGGCTTGGAGTGAGAGTCTACTATTGTTGGATAAAAACACAGGATGTCCGGGTAAATGTAAATTTCAAAATAAATACTATTTATTGTTTGGGGCATATGTTAGGAAGAATGCTGCAAGTTTAAAGCCACCCTGTGCTACACTGTCTCAAAAGCTAAACTTTTCTAAATCTGATAACTCTGAAATTAGCATTGTCAGCAGATTTTGAAGTGATGTTAACTCTCCCAGCCCAAGGACCCTAGGTAGAGAACACCAGATATATGATCAATAAGGAAAAATTTGAGAAGGAAAGATTTGTGGAAAACGCCAGTCAGGAAAGGTTTGAGGGTCAGGCCTGGTGGCCAGTGTCTTTAATCTCAGAACTCAGGAGGTAAAGGCAAACTCTGTGAAATCGAGACCAGCCTGGTCTACATAGTCTACATAGCAAGTTCCAGGTCAGCAGAGGCTACAGGGAACCTTGCCAGAAAAAAAAGGAGAAGAAAAAGTCTGATATTTTAAGGAAACTACAACCATCCAGCTCTGAGTTGCCACTGTGTAAGTTTTACTGCAGGTGGTGGTGACTGACCTGACATATGCTAAGCACATGGAATTTGGCCCTGTTACATCACTGGGGTAAATGCTGGAGAGCAACTGAAACAGTTTTAAGCAGAGCAGGGGCTTAGCAGGTTAGAAAGATTATTTAAGTGGAATATTAGAGGTACCAGGATTGTCTGTTAAGGAGTATTTGAAATAATCATTTGTGGAAGCCATTTTTATCCAATTCTGCACATAGGAAAGGGAAAGAAAAGTAACAACACTCAATCCATCCTGAAACTATGAAATTATCAGCACTTACTGATAAATACAAAAGACAGAAGATCACACAGTAGACATCTAAATTGTAGAGATACCAAATAAAAATGGTTAACGCTGCAATTAAAATACATTATTTGAAGTTTATTAAGTCTAAATCTGATGCATGTCTTAAAATAAAATTTGGAAACAAGTACTGGCATAACAGCATTCCATAAAAAAATGAACATTAAAGTAGCTTACTACCCAGTCCCATCTTTCTGCATGGGCTGTTACATGTGCTTGTGGCCTTCCTACTTGTCAGAAATCAAACCCACTACACAATGGAGTCCAGACAGGCTGAGACAGGGCTCACTGTTAGTATTTCTAATCCTATTCTGGGTGTTAGAAACCCTGGAAGTGAGGCCTATTTAATCTGCTGTTTTCTCAAGTGTGGAATGAGTGAGAACAGGTGATGCAAAGCACAATGCTTTCTACCCATCTTCAAGAGACACCTACTTCAGACAGTATTCTGCACAACACATGTGTTCAGTGTGTATGCTGTAGTCATGTAAATATTCATGGTTTAACCAAGATTGCTCATCTGAGATGCTGGTCCTGAAAGAGCTGACAAAAGTATTCCTTTCAGAGTCAAAGAGATGGCTCAGCAGCAGGTAAATGTGCTTGCTGCCAAGCCTCATGACCTGAGTCTGATCCCCAGGACTCACACGGTGGAAAGAGAGAACCCCTCCACAAAGTTGTCCTCTGACCTCCACACACATCCTGTGGAACATGCAGGCCCACCCCTAAAATAAATAAATATAAAAATATGAAAAAAATTCCTGGGGCTGCAGAGATCACTCAGGGCTTAAATTACTGGCTGCTCTTGAAGAGGATCCAGGTTCACTTCCCAGTACCCACATGTAGTTAACAACTGTCCATAACTTCAGTTTGAAGAAATGTGACACTCTCTTCTGGCCTGTGTGGGCACTCCATGAGCATGGTTGCACTTACAGACATACAGGCAAAACACCCATACACATAAAATTATATATAAATTTAAAAAAAGAGAGATATTCCTTTTAGTGGCTTTTCTTGGTGTGCGTTTCACTATGGCACCAACAACTAAAAGAAATTTAAAGTGCTGCTTTAGAATGCCACTTGCTTTCATAGTTCAAAACTGAGAATCAATCAGCTTTGTGACCAGCATAAAGTTGCTTTGTGTATACTCATTTTTCCTTATATAAAACAGGGAGGTATACTGTAGCCAGGGATCAGGTGGCACTTAAAGAGACCTGGAGATGAGAAGCCCCAACACTGCATAAACTGGGCACGGTGGTGCAGGACTGCAATCCCAGTACCTTGGGGGAGGGGGTAGGTAGGAGAATCAGAGGTTCAAGGTCATTCTTAGCTGTCTAGGAGACCCTGTCTCAGAAAAGGAGGAAGGGCCAAGACTTCTATTCCAAAGGATAGTTTGGCTGAGGAATGGGACGCTGGATGGAAGAGACTACCGCACAAGATGAACAGACTCAGCACAAGACTACCGCTGAGCGTTCGCCTCTGCACAATACCAGGGACGCTTGGGCGTGGGTTAGGTCATGTGCTGGGATGAACACTGGTCTCTCCAAGCCCTCTCTGCAATCCCGCCTCCCACAAAGGCCATACCTGTAATCGCAGAGCTTGGGCTGACTGCCGCACTGCTGCCTGCAGAGCATACAGTAGCTGCACAGGGGCACGTTGCCGCGGATCCAGTGGTGGGGCATGGCGTCCGGCGGCCTGCCGTCGCTCTTGAGCATGATCTCCTTGCACGGGAAGCGTTTGTCGGCCTTCTTGAGGCAGCCCTCGTCCACTCGGAGCCCGCAGCAGTCGCAGAAGGCGCCCTGCAGGATGTGCTGCGCGCACACGCAGCAGTAGGTGGGATGGCTGAACAAATCGGTGTCGCGCCACCCGTGCTTGCTCTTGCGGAAGATGTCCCTGCGATGCAGCTGTCGGCGCGAGCGCTGCAGGCTGCACCAGAAGGTGATGAACACGGGCAGCAGCACGGAGCACAGCGTCCATAGGACCAGGTGGCCGTCGGCCAGCAGACCCTCGGCGGGCCGCCCTGGCCGGTCCCCGTCCATTGTCCCCCAGGCCCGCGTCGCCTAGGAGCTCGCCCGGCTCGGGGAGGTCGCGCTCGCTTCAGGTCGGCCAGCCGGGCTGGGAGCGCCGCGCGCCGGCCCCGAGAAGCACAGGACGCAGTCGCGGGTGCAGGCCCACCGTCACAGCGTTTATAACGGCCAGCAGGCAGGCGGGCAGGCGGGCAGGCGGCCGGCCCCGCCCACGCCCCTCTCGCGAGGCCTCTGGAGCCTGCGCCTCGTCCAGCGCGCCCCCGGCCCTACCTCCAGACGGAGCCTCCCACCGGCGTCCGACCCTCGCGTAGCTGGGCCTGCGTGGGGTGAGGAGGCCGCGCGTGCCGAGCGCACCTGCGCAGTCGGTATAAAAGCCATCGGGCCGCCAGGCATGGGCTGGGCGGGGCTTGCGGCAAAGTGACCTGAGCATGGGCGGGGCCAGATATGGGGCGTGGCCCGAGGTGACGGGATTCCACTGATGGGCGGGGTTAGGTTGGGCGAGGCCTTTGGCGACGCAACTTGCTCATGGGCGGGGCCAAGTATGTGGCTAGGCCTTTAGAGGAGTGCTCCGCCGATGGGCGGGGTTAGGGTGAGGAGCGGGTTTGGGTGACGCAATTTGTTTATGGGCGTGACCATGCCTGGGCGTGGCCTAGAGGAATGTGGCTCCGCCAATAGGCGGGGCTTGGGTGAGGCGCAGCCTTCGGTGACGCCCCCTGCTTTTGGGCGGGGTCCGGTATGGAGAGGGACCCGCGGCGACTCGCCCCTCGGATGGGCGGGGTCAGCACGGGGCGTCGCCAGATCTGGGGACGGGGCGGACTCTGGAGTGGTCAGGAAAGCTGAAAGACCTTGAGGGGTCTGGATCCTGGAGGAGGGTGGACAGACATGGAAGGGGCAGGACAGTGTGGAAGGGGCTTGGCTTGGGAAAATCAGGGGCGCATTAACAATGAGGGTGTTAGGGTAGACTGTCGAGCGGCATAAGCTCGAAATCACAGAAAGTTCTAGTATTAAGTGATTTACAGTATATGGGATTTGGCATGGTTTGAATGTTGGAAGAGCAAAATATGGCTCTTTTGAAAGTGTTACAAATTGAAAGGCACAAGTCAAAAATTGCCGCCACCAGTGCCCTTGCTGTCATGAATGTATGTATGCATGTATGTATGTATGTATGTATTTACTTATTTATTTATTGGTGCTGGCAATGGAACCCAGGGTGTCTCCTGTGCTAGGCAATACTGCACTGAACTGTACCACCAGCCTTGACTGCTTACTATGTGCCAGCTACTCTGCCAAAAGTCACAGTTCCCACGTGGTCTCAGGCCCGTTGAAACCCCTAGCAAGAGTTATCAATCCTGTTGATAACAGCTTACTGCATTCCAGATCACTTTAAGTTGGTCATCCATGGGCCAGTGGGATCGTTTAGCAGGTAAAGGAGCCTTCCAACAAGCCTGACAGCTCAAGTTTGATCTCTGGGACCCACAAAGTGGAGGGAGAGAACTCTCACAAGTTGTCTTTTGACCCCCAAATGTGCTCATCCACACACATGCACACAAACACACATAAATAAAGAAACAATAAATAAATGTAATTTTTAGCTGGGCGTGGTGGTGCATGCTTTTAATCCCAGCATTCAGGAGTCAGAGGCAGGCTGATCTCTGTGAGTTCAAGGCCAGCGTGGTCTACATAGTGAGTAGACCATCTGGGGCTACAGGGAGACCCTGTTTCAAAAAGACCAAAAAAAAAAAAAAAAGACCTCCACAAATTTAAAAAATTTTTGACTTACTTATGCCTTATTTATTTATTTATGTGTTTTTGAGACAAGAGCTCCCTGTAGCTGCTCACAGAGATCTGCCTGCCTCTGCTTTCCAAGTGCTTGGGTTAAAGGTGTGCATCACCACATGTGATTGTTTTGTTTGTATGTGCATACGTTATCAGGTGTGTGTGCAAACCCATGGAGGCCAAAAGAGGGCATTGGATTCCCCTGGAACTGGAGTTATTGATGGTTGTTAGCTGCCATGTGGAACAGAAACTGTGTCTTCTGCAAGAGCAGCCAGTGCCATCTCTTCAGCCTTTAAATATATATAATGGTTTTTTTTGGTCTTTTTGAGACAGGATCTCTCTGTAGCCCCAGCTGGACTGGAACTTGCTATGTAGACCAGACTGGTCTTGAACCCAAAAAGATCCACCTGCCTCTGCCTCTTGAGTGCTGGGAGTAAAGGCATGTGCCACCACTCCTGGCATAAATATAATTTTAAAAAGGAGTTAATTCAATCATCCAGGTCAGCTTTCAGCCTAAACCGTGAAAGAAAGCAATTCTATAATTTACGTTGTTTTTTTTTTTCCTGTGGGAACCTTACTCTGGGGATCTTGCTAAAATGAAGATTCTGATTCCCTTCCTCAGGGAAGAGGCTGGAGATTCTTTTTACTTTGAGATAGACTTTCTAAATAGTCCAGGCTGGCTTGGAACTCAGAGCAGTTCTCCTGTCTCAGCCTCCCCTGAGTTGTGATTTATAAGTGTGTACCACCACACCCAGGATATTATTGTTTACATTTTCATAAGCATTAACCTTTTCATTTTATTTTTGTTTGTTTGTTTGTTTATTTATTTACTTATTTATTTATTTATTTTACATGTATGAGTGCCTGAGGAATGACACCCAAGGTTGACCTCTGGCTTCCACATGCATGCATGTGTGTAAGTGCACTTGGAGAAGAGAAGAGGGTGTCTGATTCCTTGGAACTGGAGTTATGGACCATTGTTAGCTCCCATGTGGGTGCTGGGATTCAAACTTGGGTCTTCTGCAAGAACAACCAGTGCTCTTAACCACTGAACCATCTCTCTAGCCCCTAACTTTTTCATATTCTTTAGATAAGTGTGAGACCCTAAGAAAATCATCCTAGACTGAGGAGTTGTTTATAATAGCAAAATAGTAACTACTGAACCATGAACTCCTTCATGCTAAGCCCCCAAGCTACACTCCTAGCCCCTAATTACTACTATCATAGCTAACCTGTGTTTACTAGTTAGTATATCTAGACACTGTGCTCCATTTATGACCCTCATTTTATCCGGGGAGAAACTTTGTGTGACATTAGCCCCAGTCAACTGGTTTGGAGCATTGACTAAAGCCGTGGTGCTCTTAACCTGTGTAGACTGTTTTGGGCATTTGGGGGAGCCAACTTCAGCAGCAGCATCACAAAAATGTGGATTTTCCTAGATCCTGACCAGGTCCCCTATTCAGAATTACAAGTTGAGCCTCCCCTACACCCTATCCTGGTCATTTATTCACTTATTTATTCAAAAGTTTTTTGTTGTTTAAATTTTGAGACATCTCATTTACAGAAGAACTGAAAACATATACATATGGTAACTAGGAGGATAGCTTAACTAGTAGAGTGCTTACTGTGTAAGCATGAGGACCATAGTTTGATTCCTAGGACCCACATAGAAAGCTAGGCATGGTGGAACATCCCAGTTTTGGGAGAGAGAGGAGAGTCCCTGGGACTCACTGGCTAGCCAGTTGTCAAAAAACAAAGTGGGGGTTGGAGAGATGGCTCAGCACTTAAGAGTGCTCGTTGCTCTTGCAGAGAACCTGGGTTCAGTTTCCAGCAGCCATATGGTGGCTAACAGCTGTCTGTAACTCCAGTTCTGGGGGATTTGACTTCCTCTTCTGGCCTCCTTGGGCATTGTATGCACAGGTGCATTTATGTTCATGCAAGTAAAACACTCATAAACACCAAAGTGCCTGAGGAAGGACAGCCAAGGTTGACCTCTGGCCTCCACATGCATGTGCTTACACACACACACACACACACACACACACACACACACACACACACACCAAACTCCAAGCAAACAGCTTTAAAAGTCCTAATAGAATAGACATCTGTGTACCATCTACAAAGGTTGACATATTGTACACTAACAGCAATTCTGTTTGGGCTTTTCTATGTGTGTTGTCTCGCTCCCCACACAAAGAATACCTATCCTGACATTATGGTCTTTATTTCTTTGCTTTTCACTAGTTTTACCATCCCTGAAAATATCCCTAAACAATACAGTTTTGAAAAATTGCAAAATAAGCCCAAACCTAGCCCTGTCTAGAAGTAGCAGTAAAGCTCGCCTATGTGAAGGTGCCCAGGAGGATTTAAGCTGAATGCCTCAGGGACAGATCCCGGATTCAGATTCACCAAGGAGACCCCACCCCAGGAAGTCAGTTGGGCAAGGTCTGGGTATGATTGCTTGTCATAGTGGAAATTTCCAAGCCTGACTGTAGTTTGAACAACTGCCAAAAATATGGTTGCGGACGGAGGATGCTGTGGAATATGAGAATGTTCACCTGACTCATGATGATCATGAGGTGATGGGGAGCAGGGTCCTCACCAGAGCTGAGTGTCCAGGGGAACAAAATCCAGATGTGCAGCTGTACCAGGCTCACCAGACACCCTGGCTTTAGCCTGGCTTCTTTCATTTACTGATAACTTTTTTCTTTTCTTTCCTTCTTTTTTCCTTTATTTCCTTCCCTCCCTCCTTCCCTCCTTCCCTTCCTCTCTCCCTCCCTCCATCCCTCCATGCCTCTGTCTCTCCTTCTTTCCTTTTGAGGCAGGTTTTGTGAGGTTTTTGTTTTTTTTGTTTTTTTTTTGTTTTTGTTTTTGATAGGCTGGGTGTAAACTCCTGATCCTCCTGCTTCCACCTACCAAGGGCTGGGATTCCAGGTGTGCACCACCATGATTAACTTATTAATGTGCTTTAAAGGCTCTTCCATGTCCGTTGGTGTCTTGACAGCTCATTTGTCTTAGTGCTGAAAGGTACCCCACTGTCTGTGTATACTCCAGGTTCTTTGTCCATTTTCCTCTGGAAGGATATCTTGGTTGCTGCTAAGTTTGGCCATTATGACTCAAGCTTCTGTGAGCAGCTGTGCACATGTTTTCAGGTGGACATAATCCTCAACTTGTTTGGGTAAATGTCTTCTCTTTAAAAAGAAAGATTTATTTTATTTTTATTTATTTTTAATTTTATGTGTATGAGTGTTTTGCCTGCGTGTATGCAATTGCACCCATGTGTACAATGCCCATAGAGGCCAGAAGAGGGCATCATATCCCCTGGAACTGGAGTTACTGATGATTGTTAGCTGCCATCTGGGTGCTAGGAACCAATCCAGGGTCCTCTGCAAGAGCAGCCAGTGCTCCTAACTATTGAGCCATCTCTCCAGTCCCTTCTTTTATTTTAGTGTGTGTGTGTGTGTGTGTGTGTGTGTGTGTGTGTGTGTATGTGCACACACTTGAGTGCAGATGCCCATGGAGTCCAGAAGAGAGTGTCACATTCCTTGGAGCTGGAGTTATAGGTGAGCTGCCTGATATGAGTTCTGGGAACTGAACTTAGGTCATCTGGAAGAGCAGCAAGTGCTCTTAACCACAGAGTCATCTTTCCAAACCCAAATGGCCTCCCTTTTAAGCACTTTTTGTTGTTTTATTAAATCTCCCTCTCATTTTTGCTTTATTTTAAAATAAATTTCCTCAGTTTTATCCTTAAATCTTTTAAAGTTTTCAGTTTCTGCTCTTGTGTTTTTAATTTGCTTTTTAATTCATTTGTGTGTGTGTGCGTGTGTGTGTGTGCATGTGTGTGTGTGTGTGTGTGTGATGTGTGTTGGTGTGGATGTGACTTTTGGGAGTTCTCTCTTTTTAACAGGGGTTCCTGACATCAAACTCAGATCCAAGCACTTTTACCCACTGTGTCATCTCACTGGCCCTCATGTTTAAAAAAATTTTCCTTCTTTTTTTCTCACACTCCTTTTTTTTAAAGATTTTTTTTTTCTCTTTTTGAGACAGGGTCTCCCTGTAGCCCCAGCTGTTCTGGAACTCACTATGTAGACCAGGCTGGCCTTAAACTCACAGAGATCTGCCTGTCTCTGCCTCCTGAGTGCTGGGATTAAAGACGTGTGCCACCATGCCCGGCTAAAGATGTATTTTTAATTTTTAATTATTTGTATATGGTGGTGGTGGATGTGTATATATGAGTGCAAGTGGCCACAGAGTCCAGAAGAGGACGTCAGATCCCCTGGAGTTGGAATAACAGGCCATTGTGAGCCTCTGTGTGGGTGCTGGAACCAAACTTGGGTCCTTGGCAAAAGCAGCAAGTTATCTTAGCTGCTGAGCCATCTCTCTAGCTTTCCCATGTCTCCCTGTAGCCCCAGCTAGCTGGCCTGGAACTCACTATGTAGACCACGCTGACCTTGAACTCACAGAGATCCACCTGCCTCTGCAACCTCCTTCCTCCCAGTGCTGGGATTAATGGCGTGAGCCAACATGCCTGGCTTTTCCCTCCTTTTTTTTTTTTTTTTAAAAAAATTATTTTTATTTATTATTTTCATTTTTTGTGTATGAGTGTTATTGCCTGCATGTATGTGAGTGCACCAGTGTTGTGCAATACCACGGAGGTCAGAATAGGGTGTTGGATTCCACTGGAACTGGAATTAAGGATGGTTCATAGCCACCATGTGGGTGCTGGGAGTTGAACCCCGGGCCTCTGCAAGAGCAATCAGTGCTCTTAACCTCTGAGCCATCTCTCCAGCCCCATTCCCTCCTTTTTTAAAAGACAGGGTTGAGCTATGTTGCCTCAGGCAATCCTCCCGCTGCAGCCTGTAAACAGAATGCTCAGTGTTTTGTTTTTGTTGGTTTGTTTGCCAAGTATTTCTTATTTCCAGTATCCTGTTCACATTGTTTGGGAACAAAACATGTTCTCTCATGTTTCAGAAGATGTTATTTGTCTATTGACTTTCTTTTTATAGTTGCTGGTTGCCACCAAGGATTTGTTTAGTTAATAACTATTTGGTTTAGAGACAATGTATTGCTACGTAGCTCAAGTTCGCCTTGAATTTTTTTTTTTCCCCCCCTTTGGTCTTTTTGAAGCAGGGTCTCCCTGTAGCCTCAGCTGGCCTGAAACTTGCTATGTAGACCAGGCTGGCCTTGAACTCACGGAGATCTGCCTGCCTCTGCCTCCTAAGTGCTGGGATTAAAGGCATGTGCCACCACACCTGGCAGCCTTGAATTCTTAATCCCCCTGTCTCAGTCTCCTGGCTGCCAAGATTGCACAGATGCCATCATGTGTCTCGTTCTATCTTCTTTTCTTTCCTTCATCTTCTGCACACATACAGTTCTCAGGTGTCTGACAGACCTGCAGGTGATCTTATGCATGGAACTGCTGGGGTCTCCTGGTTGTGGAAGTTTTGTCAGCTTGACTGAGATACTAGTGAGAAAAATAGCCTCTGTGCCAGTATTTTCCCCAGAAGGAGTACTGTCTCTTTCAGTTACAGGCCTAATGCTTTTACTGAATGCAATGTGCTATGACAGTGGCCTTCAAAGTGGGCTTGCATGTTCCACTCCTCTCCTAGGATCATCTGTCTGCATTTTACATTCCTGCCCCTCGGCCCATGTGCCTCTCCTTCCTGTTTAGGTTGGACTGCAGGCTGTCTCTGGCCATCAGGAACCATTGCTGACCTTGGCTGTCTTCACCTGCTGGGCAGACACAAATTGAGGCCAACGTCCAGACCCAGAGGAGAAATTAAGTCCATTTGTGGAACCGCGCAGCAGGCCGGAAAGGCCTCTGTCCAAAGCCAAAACATCTCACCATTGTATTGCTGCTCCAAACAGGAAGGGGTGTGTACAGGCAAAGTGCTAAGGGTTAAGAGAAGCCAGGACGGGTGTGGGGGTGGCACAAGTCTTCTCAAATAAAAAGGCGTCGTAGTCACTTTTCTAATAAACTATAAAATTTAGTATCCTGTTATGCGTGACTAATCTTTGTATCTTTGGTCTTCTGAAACTGTTTCACAGACTCCTTTCTTCTTTTTTAAAATTTATTTTTATTTTATGTGTATAAGTGTTTTGCCTGCATCCATGTGAGGCATCACATAAATGTAATGCCTATGGAGTGCCAGAAGAGGCTGACGGAGCCCCTGGAAGTGGAGTTACAGACAGTTGTTAGCTGCCATGTGGGTGCTGGGAATCACATCTGTGTCCTCTGCAAGAGCAGCCAGTGCTCTTAACCACTGAGCTATCTCTCCAGCCTCTTTTTATTTCTTTTTATGTGTATGAGTGTTTTGCCTGCATGTATGTAAGCATACCCATACATGCAGTGCCCATGGAAACAAGAAGAGGGCATCAGTCTGGAACTGGAATTACAGATGGTCGTTAGCCACCATGTGGTGCTGGGAATTGAACCCTTAACCACTGAGCTGTCTTTCCAGCCCCTGTCTTTTTCTTTTTAAAGACACGGTCTCACGTTGCTCAGACTGGCTTTGAACATCCTATGTAGTAGAGGATTACCTTGAACAAACTTTTTTTTTAGACAGGGTCTACCTGTAGGCCCAGCTGGTCTGGAACTTGCTATGTAGATCAGACTGGCCTCCATCTCACAGAGCTCCACCTGTGCTGTCACCCTAGTGCTGGGACTAAAGGTGTGCACCTGACACTTCATTGAACTCTTGATCCTCCTGCCTCTTCCTCCCGAGTGCTGGGTTTCTAAACATGCACTGCCATGCCTGGCTTGGTGTATGGACTTTCTACTATGTGTTTGGGAATAGGGTGCATATGCAAATACAAATAAGGGGGACTTCATATAGAGAAGGAAGGGAGGAATAGTGATAGCTCTAGTCACAATTTTCCCTTCCTTTCTTATTTTGTTTTTGTTTTGGATACAAAGTCTCCATATGTAGGCAGGGCTGGCCCCAAACTGATGATCCTCCCACCTCTACCTCCCAGCTGCTGGGATTGCAGGCACACAGCACCACACCTGGCTAAGCCCAGGCCTACTGGTGACACTGAAGTCCATTACAGCCGTCATACCTCTGCCTACACACTAGGCATGCATTTGCTTTTGAATGGCCACTCTAATAGCAGGACCTTATTAATAACTGAAACTCACAGCCAGTCTTGGTGGGTTTGGGCAGGTTGGCTGACCTAGGTTGGTTGCCTTGAATGACTTAACTTCACAAACACCTTGCACAACCCTCCTTGTGTCATGTCTGCTATGTTGTCCTGTTGTCCAAAAAAGTCACCAGGTGTATTAGTTACTTTTCTGTTGCTGTGATAGAAACACTGACCAAAGCAACTTATAGAAGGAAGAGTTTATTTGAGCTTACTCTTCCAAAGGAGCTAGAGTCCATCATGGCAGGGAGGCATGGTGACAGGAGGTGGCTGGAGGAGGAACGGAAGCTAAGCTCTCATATCTTTAAGCAGGCACAGGAAGCAAGACAGTGCCTGGAGATTTGGCAAGGGTTAAGCACTCTCTAAGCCTGTCCCCCAGTGACGTGCTTCCTCTAGGATAGCCACACTTTCTAAGACCTCCCAAAACAGCGCCACCAACTGGGGACAAAATGTCCAAATACTCAGAGCCTATGGGGGACATTTTCATTTAAACCACCACATTCCACTCCCTGGCCCCCATAGGCTCATGACCATATAAAATGCAAAATGCATTTAGTCCAACCTTAAAAGTCTCCATAGTCATTACCAGTCTCAATACTATTCGAAAGTCCAGTCCAAAGTCTCTTCTGGGACTCAGGGAAATATCTTAAGTGTAAGCCCCTATAAAATCAAAAGACAAATTACATACTTCCAACATACAGTGGAACTGAATACACATTATCATTCTGAAAGGGAGGAATGGAGGCATAGCGAGGAAATACTGGACCAAAATAAGACCGAAAACCAGCAGGGCAAACACCAAGTCCAGTAGCTCCACATTCAACTTCTGAGACTTTACTTCCAAAAGAATTAGATGGCTCAGCTTCTCTAGCTTTGCTTTGTGCAACACATATGTCTCTCTTGGGCTGGTACCGCTCCCTGTATGCAGGTCTTCTTGGCAGATGTCTCACAGCTCTGGCACCATGAACGTCTTCTCGGGGTCTCCATTGCCAACCAGGCTTCACCTTCACAGCTTCACAGAATGGCCTATCAGGGCCTTCTCTATGCAGAGGAGCAACCCTTGCTGCATGCTGCCTGGCCTCGGTGGCTCTCTGAAACATCAGAGGAAGAGCTGATGACCCCTTCACTCTTGCAGCTTTCATGCCTCTAAAGCCAGAACCGGGTGAATGACACTGCCAAGTTTGACTGCAAGTTTGGGACGGACCCCAGGCTGCTGTATCCATTTTAGGAGCTTTTCTCTTCAGTGACCCCTGCAGCATTTTCCTTTCACAAGTTGGAGGCTTACCTGGGTGTCCTCCAGGATAACCACACCTTCTAAGACCTCCCAAAACAGCACCACCAACTGGGGACAAATGTCCAAATACTTGGAGCCTATGGGGGGTATTTTCATCCAAACCACCACACTGGGTCTAACCCTTAGCTTCTTAAAGTGGGTGTCGGAGCCCATCTGAATGGTGGGGTGTGAAAAATTTGGCAATAGTAAAATATTTCTGAATGTGAAACAATGAAAAATTAATTCAAAATCAAATGTGTGATAAAGCACTGGTGTTTCTGGAAGTGTTCATGGGTGTTGCATGGGTTGACCTTACTGCAGACTCAGTTCTGAACACTTATAACACCAAGGAACGCTACTGGAAACACCTCAGCTCAGATTCGAAACTAAAGTGTTATAACTGCAGTGATTTTATTGTACATACAGCATTTGCTGCTCTTGGGCCAGTGAAATGACTCAGCATAACAACACTTGCCACCAAGCCTGATGACCCGAGTTTGATCCTTATGACCCACATGGTGGAAGGAGACAACTGACTCCTAAAGTTGTCCTCTGACTTCCACATGCACACCTTGGCATGCATACACTCATACATACAAATCAATCAATAAATGCAATAAAGATATTTTTAAAAAGAAAAAGTCAAATGAATTTTGACTTGGGATTAGGATAGAATTACCAACAATTTTTGAAATGGCCCTAAACATACTCCTGTTGTCTAGTACTATGTATTTATGTACTGGCACTGATAATTATAAAATCAAAATATCAACTCTGAAAACTGTTGAAGAAGTGCTCCGTCCTGCAGTATATAATATTCAGCCAGGATTGAATTTCTTTTGTGTAAAAATAAATATATCTCATTAGTATGCAAATTTAATCTTAATGATAAAATTATATGTTTACAAAAGAAATGTTTTAAAATAAATTTCTTGGGCTGTAGAGATGGCTCAGTGGCTAGGAGCACTGGCTACCTTGTAGGGGATCAGGGTTTGATTCCCAGCACCCACATGGTGGCTAACAACCATTTGTAACTCCAGTTCCAGGGGAATCTGATGCCCTCTTCTGGCCTTCACAGGCATTGCATAATACAGGTGCATGTATATACATGCAGAGAATACACTCATACATGTATTTTATATTGATTGTGAAAATATAAAGTTTATAGTCTCGTTGGAAAAATAAATAGTAAAAACAGACAAAAGCAATTGTTATGTAGTCAACCCTGGGCCTAAACAATGTAGACACATTGCAATTCTTTTTGGTTGGGATAGATTCAGTATCTTTCTGTATTAAAAGCCCCCTTGCTGGGTGTAGTGGTGCATGCCTTTAATCTCAGCACCCAGGAGGCAGAGGCAAAGTAAAACAAACAAAGTACCCAAAACAGATTTCTATGATTGAAAAATTTCTTTACTTCATAGAATTTGAAATCTCTATTTATTTAAAAAATATTTTATTATTTTTGTGTGTATGAGTATATTGCCTACATTTATGTAGGTCCACCTGTGTAGTGCAATGCCCGCATAGGTCAGAACAGGGTGTCAGATCCCCTGGAACTGGAGTTGTGGATAGTTGTCCGCCACTATGTGGGTGCTGGGACTGGAACCCAGATCCTCTGCAAAAGTGGCCAGTGTCTTAATTGCTGAGCCGTCTCTCCAGCCTGAAATCTTTCTGTGAAGGCATGGAGAATTCCATAGTATTTGTTTTATCACAGATCCTTAAATATCTGTGTAACTTGAGAATTCCTTCAAAAAAGAAAGGGGAAACTCCTACAAATTAGTTCTGTTAATGTCCTGAGATTGTAGGTGGTGGCTTGGCTTTTTCCCCCTTTTTTCCTTTTTTTTTTTTTTTTTAAGGCAGGGTCCTGCTTTCAGTACAGGCTGCTCAAAATCATCCTGCCTCGGCATCCGAGGGTTGGGATCACAGCTGTGCATCTTCAAGGCTTGTGGTAGCACCTTCGTATGCTCTTAGCTGTTGTCAAATGGGTAGTTCAGCTTTCCTAGCCCTCAGCATCTGAAGACCTCCAGGGGTGCTCGGTGGTTACTTGCCTAGCATGCTCAAGGTTTGGGCCTATGATGGGGCAAATAAAAAAAGAAAAAGGAACTCAAGTTGTACATTAACTAAACTAGCAGAGAAATAGTCTTAGGTACTTGGAGCACCACCTCTTCCTATGACTGGTGATTCTGGGGACCCCTGGCAACTTCTTGAATAGATAACTGGCGGCTTTACTTTTCTCTCCCCTGGCTTTAGTTGTCCGGCTTCTGCGCTCTACTCTGCCACCTTGTGGCTATATTGGGAATTGCATCCTCTACTGAGAGGTAATTATCCAGCTGCTGCTGGTTTTATCTGGGAATGGGGAAAGGAAGAAGAGAATTCTCACCAGAGTGACAGAGAGACTTGCTCTTTCCATCTTCCTATAGCACCCTCCCCACTTTGGGGTATTTCCAGAGGCCAAGCGGAAAGGCGCTTGAATGGATCTACAGTCACACATGTAGGATCCTTTCTTCCCAGGGTATGATACAGGCTCTGATTATCCACTGTCATCTCCCCAGACCATCATAGAAATAATACAAGCTAACTTAGATTTCACAGCACAGTGGAAGCGACAGCTTTTAAAAAGTAAACAAATATGATATTAACAAATTATGGTACATTGACAACAATTGATAGAAATGGGGGTAGAAGGCAGGGACTTGACTGAATAGGAGAAATTTCAAGTTGAAACCTAAAGGGTGAAAAGGGGGAAGTCATGAAAAGAGCACATGCAAAGGTCCTGAGGTAGGAAAGCGTTAAGTTGAAGGTGAGTGATTGCAGTGAACTGGAGGGAAGTGGTAGAGTGAAGGCACAGATAGCCCAAGGTCCTGTAGTACATGCATGGAGCTGGTTTTGTTCTGAGTCCAGTGGGAAGATGATAAAGTTTCTGTTTGTTGGCAAACATCACTGCTGCAGCATGGAGGATAGATTGAAGTGGGAACAAGGGAGCTGGGAGACCAGCTGAGAACCTAGTGCAGAAGCTGGGTGAGCTGGGACAGTGGGATGCACAGCAAAGGAGATGGAAGACCACAGGCATGCCGTCTAGTTCAGCAGCCAGCCATACACAGTGGCTGAGCACTTGATATGTGAAAGTATAGAATACACCAGAGTTTGAAGGTCTGACTCAGTAGTGACCAAGGGAATGTGAACTAGTCCAGAAATAGCTGGTTTATATTTTACTTTTCTTAAGAAGCTTCCGGAGGCTGAGGATGCAGCTCAGTTGGTAGAGTGCTTGCTTAGCATGCATGAAGGCCTGATTTTGACCCCCAGCACTGCATAAAAACAGACATGGTAGCCGGGCATGGTGGCGCACGGCCTTTAATCCCAGCACTTGAGAGGCAGAGGCAGGTGGATCTCTGTGAATTCAAGGCCAGCCTGGTCTACATAGTGAGTTCCAGGACAGCTGGGGCTACAGGGAGGCCCTGTCTCAAAAAGACAAAAACAAACAAACAAACAAAAAAACTCCAAATACAAAAAACAAAAAAACAGACATGGTGATGCACTCCTATAATCCCAGCACTTGGGAGGAGGAGGCAGGAGGATCAGAAGGTGGGGATCATGATCATTCTCTGTTACATAGAGTTCACCAGCCTGGGATACATGGGATCCTGTTTCCAAAAATAGTTTCTGGAGCTGGGTTATGGTGGCACACACCTGTAACCCCAGACTTGAGAGGTGAGAGCAAGAGGTTGAGGAGTTAGTTCAAGGTCAGCCTGGGCTACATGCAACCTCGTCTCAGCACCCTCCTCCCCAAAAGTTCTCTCTCCCTCCCTCCCTATTTATTTTTTGGTCTTTTGAGACAGGGTCTCTTTGTAGCCCCAGCTGACCTGGAACTCACTATGTAGACCAGGCTGGCCTTGAACTCACAGAGATCCGCCTGCCTCTTCCTCCCGAGTGCTGGGATTAAAGGCATGCGGCACCACACCCAGCCACAGTATTTTTTTTTATCAGACAGAAGTTACCAGATTAGAGAAATGCTTTCAGAGTGAATGTATACTGAACATTTTAGAGGTTTCTAGCAAAGTATAAGGTACAGATTTTTTTCTAATTGATGGAAGTTTATAACAAAGCCACGTAGTGTTCTAACCAATCACAAAGAACAAAAGAAATGAAAAATGAATACTACATATAAAACAAGATACTTGGTGCTGGAGAGATGGCTCATTGATCAAGAGCACTGACTATTCTTGCAGAGGACCCGGGTTCAATTCCTAGCATGCACATGGCGGATAACAACCGTCTGTAGCTCCAGTTCCAGGGAATCTGCCGTCCTTTTCTGACCTCTGTGTGCACTGCAGGACATGGGCGCACCTAACTACATGCAGGCAATACACTCATACACAGAAAATAAAAAGTAAAAAAAAAAAACCCAAGAGACTTAATTTTTTTATTACACTTATTTGTGTAGTTGTGCATATATGTGTGCATAAGGCTGCAAGCAAGCCATAGCACAAGCGTGGTGGTCAGAGAATCAGTTCTCTCTTTGAATCATGTGGGTCTCAGGGATCAAGGGCATCAAACTTGGTAGCCATCTTGCAGGCCTGAAAAAAACCCCAAATAATTAATGTGACAAATATATATATTTCTAAAATAATGCTCTAAAATTCCTTGGTTTATGAAAACAGTATAAACACAGAAGGTTGCTAAAAGCAGCAGAATGCCTAAAACCTAACACCGCATTTTGGGAAATGTGCATTTGAGACATTTTTGCTGACAAAGTGACTCCTTTCCTTGTTTACCGGCTGCTCAAAATATCTGCATACCAACCATGTGGCAGGATAGTTTGGTTTTGAAATTTTGTTTATTTTTCTTCCTTCTTTTCTTTCTGAGAACATTTCAGTTTAATATCATTTACCATGCATTAGCATAAACTCCAACAACTGCAGGTCAGGTTCTATTTTCTTTTGAGCTGGCTAAGTGACCATAGAAACATATTATTTTTCTGAATGGAGTTTTATACAGATAAATGTGCATCCCTTCTAGATATGTTTTAATAAGTAGATGTAATAATTTCTTCATATGATATTTATTAATGAATTTCAGAGGATTTCAGGAGCATATTGAGAATTTTCTTTCTCTCTTTCTTTCTTTCTTTCTTTCTTTCTTTCTTTCTTTCTTTCTTCTTTTCTTTGAAAAGTCACATGAAACCCATACTTGCCTTTAAACTTCCTAAGAAATAGAGGATGACCTTGAACTCCTGGTCCTCCTGCTTCTTCCTCCCACGTGCTGGGATTACAGAAGTGTGCCCCCACACCAGGAAGATTTTCTTATCTTTGACAAAATAGCCTTCAGTCTGCTTAAGGCTGATTTTGGTCTTGCTGATGGCATATTGGCTAAGGCCCCATGTAAGAGGAAGGGACAGCTCTGAGATTATGGGTGTCAGTCAGTTTATGTTACTGTACTGATATATGTGAAGGGATCAATTAAAAAAGAGAAAAGGTCTCTTTGGCTTACAGTTTTGGAGGTTCTAGCCCATGAAAGTTTGGCCATGCTGTTTTGAGCCTACACATCATGGTAGGAACACAGAGTGGAACAGAATAGTTCACTTCATGAGCCAGGAGCAAAAGAGAGGGAGGAGGGGCTGGAGAGATGGCTCAGTGGTTAAGAGTGCTTGCTGCTCTCCCAGAGGACCCAGGTTCAGTTCCCACACCCACATGGCGGCTCAAAACTGTCTGTAATTTCAGTTTCAGGGGATCTGATGGGTGATCTCCTCAGGCTCTAGGCAGGCACATGATGCACTTAGATACATGCAGGCAAGCACGAATACACATAAAAATAAATAAATCTTTTAAAAAGCAAACAACCGAGAGAGAGAGAGAGAGAGGGGGGGGGCAATAACCCTCCCTTTTTGTAGCCACGTGGGCTTTTGGGAAGCAGTCCACATCTGAGCTGTAGCAGGGGGCATAACGGGAAAAGCACACAGCATAGGCTTGAAGAAAGAAGAGACACCTCCTCCCACCCTCCAGCATCCGTGTATGAACTGGGACTTGATTTCATATCTCTGGATCTCAGTTTCCTTAATTTCAAGAATTAATGGCTAACAGCAGCTGCCACTGCCACTGTGAAGGCCAGGGCTTGTCCTGCATCCTTTATCACACTCCACAAGATGCATCTGTTAGCTCCTTTTTCTTAGAGGAGAAAAAAGAAGTTCAGAGAAGCTAAGCAACTTACAGTGCTAGAGAGAGGTGACATTGGGGTTTGCGAGGTGACACTGAGGTTTTGAGGTGATATTGAGGTTTTGAGGTGACACTGAGGTTTGAACACTGGTCTTTCTGGCTCCAAAATCAGGTGGAAAATCTTTTCTTTTTTTGAGATGGAGTCATACTACTGGGTAGCCCCGGCTGGCCTGGAACTTGCTATATAGACCAGGCTGGTCTCTAACTCACAGAGACCCCCCTCCCCCCAATTCAGCCTCCTGAGTGCTGGAATTAAATTAGTTTTCTATGCACCACCAACCAAGCCTGGCATTGAAAATCCACCCCCACCTTGCTGTCCTTTATCATGCCCCTGCTTGATTCTTTACCTACATCTGAAATTATTAGTGAGTGAGTGAGTGTGTGTGTGTGTGTGTGTGTGTGTGTGTGTGTCTGTGTCTGTGTTGTGTAATTAGATTGGTGAATGGGTTTGGGGAAAATGTCATAAAATGTGCAAATGTAAGAGATGATTAGGGCTGGAGAGATGGCTCAGTGGGTAAAGGCACTTGCTGCCAAGCCTGACAACCTGAATTTGGTTCCCAGGACCTACATGGTGGAAGAAGAGAACCAACTCCCACAAGCTGTTCTCTGACCTCCACTCCACACCTGTGTTGTCACACACACACACACACACACACACACACACACACACAATGTTTAAAAAGAAATGATGAATGGTCTGTGAAACAGAAAATAAGCCAAAGCTTCAGAGAAATACTCTGAAATGACAACAGAATGTGCCTGACAGATCTGTTTACATGAAGTGAATATTGCATGCAGCGCTCTCAAAACCGAGCTCAGGAAGTCACATTGCAGAGGATAATTTCTGGCCTCAGGATAAAAGCTCATAGGATTCGGAGAGAAATATTTTAACAATCATTATTGCAAACTCCTAGTCAGACACACTTAACATCAAGCAGGGAGCCCTGTGCTTCAAAGCCTACAGGGCATCGGACTTGACAGGGCTTCCCTCAAAGAGGCAGGCTCTGCTGGGAGAGGTCAGTCAGCGGAGAGGCAGAGAGGAGCCAGGCACCATGGAGAAGCTGCTTGCACTGGTCCTCACTCTCACCCTGCTGGCTTTCTCCTCAGGTAGGTCTTACTCCAAGAACACAGCGTATTTCTACACCAATGAGATCACCTGCTCTAAGTGTTTTGGGTATTGAAAAATAGTTTTTTCATTTCAGATAATATATAGTGTAGATTGTCTAGAGATTTTGATGCTTTTGTGTTTGTTAGAGGAAGCTTCTTGTTAGAGTCATAAGGCATAAATCACCTTTTTGTCTGTGTGGTTTTTTGAGATAAGGTCTCACTGTAGCACTGGCTGGCTTGGAGTTTGCTGTATAGACCAGACTGGCCTCATAACTCACAGAGATCTGACTGCCTCTGCCTCTTGAGAACTAGGGTTAAAGGTATGAGCCATCTTGCTCAGCTAAATAACCATTTCTTTTTAAAGCCTTTAAATGTGTTTGAGTACTAATTTTCCAAAATGCTGCTAAACTTTCAATTATACCTTCTTGGTATAAGATCACTGAAGTTTGATATACTTTTATTATATTAGTATCTTTTAATGTTTGCCTGTGATTACCCCAAAAGAATTTTGTTACCATGTTTGCTCTGAGAGGAAGATATGATGATCGAGTTTAACATCGTCTTACTGTTATAGGCAAGAGAACGGGAAGAAAATAGGTTTAAAAACCATTTTCAGGTCTGGGGATGCAGCTCAGTTGGTGGGGTGCTTGCCTAGCATCCCCAGGACCCCATTAACTGGGTGTGGTGGCAAACACCTTTAATCCCATACAGATGGGAGGTGAGAAGTTTAGAAGTTCAAGGCATTCCAAAGTCATCCTAATTACACAATGAGTTCAAAGCCAGCCTGGGATATACTCGAGACCCTGCCTCAAAACAAAAACAAGCAAACAATTCATTACATAATGCCTACTTTAAAAGAAATGGACCAGAGCAGTAGGCAAATAGCTTTAAATTGTGGATCTTTTGCTTTGAGTTAACTCTAGTAGAAAAAAATTCCCTTGCCTTCTGGATTTCCACATCATTTGGGACATATTCTCTAGGAAAGAATCGAGATGAAACTTGCCAATTCTTTGCTCTGGACTGTGGAGATGGAGTGTGGACTCCTGGGCCTGGGAGTCCCTCAAAGCCCTTTCTAATTCTTTTCAGAGGCCTCTCCCATTCTGACGGAAAAGCAGGCCAAACAGCTTCTGAGGTCCCTGCGGCAGGACAGGCCCAGTAAACCTGGATTCCCTGACGAGCCAATGAGAGTGAGTGCTTGGCCCTGGCAATTTTAGAGAAGATGCTGTCTTCTGAGTGCTCATGCCTTCTGAAAAGAAACTGGGTACTCATCAAATCATGAGCTCGTGGGGAGGGGTTCTATTAGAGACACAGGTAACATGTATGATCTCAGCTTTTGTCCTATAGTATCCCTGTATCCCACCCCCCAGAGGTGTTGGTTCTCCTTAGTACAGAGTACTTAAAAATGGTGGGGCCAATGGGAGGGGTGACTCAGGATTCTGAGTGAGTTGCTGAACATCTCTTTCCTCTGGGATCTGGTTGCTAGGGAGCTGTTTCCTCTGGCTGAGGACAACCCACTGTGTCCACCTTGGCCCCAGGCAGGCTGGACTAGCATCCTCAATCAGTGATGGTCTCCCTGGGCAGAATCCTGCTGCCAGCTGCCTCTGATTATGGTTTTTGACCTCACCTCTGTTCTGTGGGTTGTGCCTAGTCTATCTGAACCAGGGCACTTATGATGGTTAATACTGATTATCAACTTGACAGGCTCTAGAATCATCTCTAAGACAAGTCTCTAGGCAAGTCTTTGATGGTTTCTAGATTGAGCTAATTGAGGTGGGAAGACCCACTCTAAATGTGGGCAATGCCATTGCATGGGTCCTGGACTATAGAGAGAGGAGAAAACAAGCCGAATGCCAGTTTTCATTTCTCTTTAGTTCCGGATGGTGGATACAAAGCGACCAGCTTCTTCCTGTTCCTCTTGCCCTTTTCACCATGATGAACTGGAACCCTCAAGCTGTGAGGCAAAATAAACTCTTTCTTCCTTAAGTTTCTTCTTGTTGGGCATTTTTATTATTATTATTATTATTGATCTTTTTGAGACAGGGTCTCACTGTAGCCCCAGCTGAACTTGCTATGTAGGTTAGGCTGGTCTTGAACTCACAACAGTCTGCCCACCTCTGCCTCCCGAGTGCTGGGACTGAAGGCGTGCACTACCACGCCCGACTTGAATATTTTATTATGTATTTATTTATTTTATTTAAAAATAATTTATTGAGAATTTCATACATGCATAAATATTTTATTTATTATTTTTATGTGTATGAGTGTTCTGCCTACATGTATATAAGTGCACCCATGTCATGCAATGCCCATGAAGGTCAGAAGAGGGCATCAGATCCCCTGGAACTGGAGGTATGGATGGTTGTTAGCCACCAGGTGGGTGCTAGGAATCGAACCCAGGTCCTCTGGAAGAACAACCAGTGCTCTTAACCACTGAGTCATCTCTCCAGACCATGTTGAATTTTTTTTTTTTTTTGAGACAGGGTCTCCCTGTAGCCCCAGCTGTCCTGGAACTCGCTATGTAGACCAGGCTGGCCTTGAACTCACAGAGATCCGCCTGCCTCTGCCTCCCAAGTGCATGTCGGATATTTCTAAAAAAATATTTTATTTATTATTTTTATTTTATGTGCATGAATGTATTGCTTGCATGTAGGTAGGTGCACCCATGACATACAATGCCTGAGGCAGTCAGGAGAGGGCGTATTTCTGCTTCATCCAAGTGAAGGCTCATCACAATGCCAACTTAGGATATCTGGGGTTGTTGTCTGGTGGTGGCTCTGTGGTCTAGGTTGGTCTCCTTCTTGGGTTCCTTCACTTGGGTGTCAGCTCAGTCTCTTTCTACCAGGTTTCTATGTTGAGGCTCAGAGGGACCTAAAGTCATACTTGCCTTCTCTCATTTCAGACTCATGGGCATAATTTGAGATGCCGTGAGGGTCAGAGGACAATTTGTAGGAGTCAGTCCTCTCCTTCCACCATGTGGGTCCTAGGGACTGAACTCATGTTTTCTGGGGTGGCAGCAAGTACTTTTACCTGCTGAGCCCTCTTGACAACCTGACCTTCTCCATTTTCTAACTCCTTGGGGAAGTTTCTTTACATTTCTACACTTCATTACTCATCTACAAAATGAAGATAATAAATCTTACTTCTATTGTTGTGGTATCATTGTATACACTAACATAAAATGACTTTTTCTTTTTTTTTTGGTCTTTTTGAGACAGGGTCTCCCTGTAGCCCCAGCTGTCCTGTCCTGGAACTCACTATGTAGACCAGGCTGGCCTTGAACTCACAGAGATCCACCTGCCTCTGCCTCCCGAGTGCTGGGATTAAAGGCATGCACCACCACGCCCGGCCTATAAAATGACTCCTTTATGAAGACATGGTAGCTCACAGTTCTTTGGACAGTGCTCAGTAGTGCTAGGTAGGAAGCAGTACTGGGGGAGGAAGTCTTGGTGCTGTGGAAGGCTAGGTGCTGTGGCTATGTGGAAGAGTCACCTGGTCTCTGCTCAAAGTCTAGTGAAGACAGAGAAATGAGATTTTAAGTGGCTTAAAGAAGATCCCAAGATTTTAACCTGGCAAAGGTGGAGGTGGCTTTTTTGGCAGAAGTAAAGGGTGGTTAGAATGTGTAGGGAGGGACATGAGGGGCCAGGGTTAGGTCAAACAGGGTTTGAGTGCCTTGGAGTTCATCTTGTGCTCAGAAGGGAACATAGGAAGGGCTTCCGGAGCTGGGGATGGGGGGTAGGGGGTGGACACATGGTCAGTGAAGCAGTTAGAAAGGAAAGGCTGGGGCTGGCAAGATGACTCAGCCGTTAAGAGCGCTGATTGCTGTTGCAGAGGTCCTGGGTTTGATTCCCAGTACCCACATGGTGACTAACAACCATCTGTAACTCCAGTTCCAGGGGAATCCAACGCCCTCTATTGACCTTTGTGGGCACTGCATGACAAGGGTGCACTTACACACGTGCAAACACACTCATACACATAAAATGAAAATAATAAATAAAGTATTAAGAAAAAAAAAGGAAAGGCCCAAAATTGAAGTCTGAGGACAGAGGAGGAGGAGCCTGAGGAGGCACAGAGCACTGGGAAGGGGACCAGGGAGGGGACAGAACAACAACAGAGGAGATGGATGTCTGAAGGGTGTGCTAGGGGCTCTATTTGGCCCTGTGCTCTTGGCTGCTGTCTGAGTGCTCTCCCTCCCCCTCCTCCTCCCTCTTCCCCTCCTCTTCTCCTCCTCCTCTTCTTCCTCTTTTTGTTTTTTTGAGATGAGGTCTCACATTGTAGCCCAAACTGGCCTATAATTCACTATGTAGCCCAAGCTGGCCTCAACCTTGTGGCTATCCTACTGCTTCTTTTTACCTCCCAAGTGCTGGCTTCTGGAAGGGTCATTCTTTTTTTTTTAATTTAAATAAATAATTTATTGAGAATTTCATACATGCATATAAGGTGTTTTGATCAAATCCATACCCACTCCCTCCCCTCCAAGTCCTCCCGTATCTCCCCATCACTTTTTTCTGATAACTTCGTGTATTCTTTCTTCTTCTTTGATTTATTTTTATGAGGATTTTGGCTACTCTAACACCCCCCTCCTTCTGAAGAGGTATCCCTAAAATCTTTTAAGGATTAGATACAAGCTCCCAAATACTTTCGACATTTTTGGCCTTTGGAACAGAGTATGTTGCTAAGAGGCCCAAGGACATTTTGACTTTTAGCCAAGAAACTGGATACTTTTCTTTGGGGTCTTTTTTTTTTGTCTTTTTGAGACAGGATCTCCTCGTAGCCCCAGCTGTCCTGGAACTCATTACGTAGACCAGGCTGGCCTCAAACTCACAAAGATCTGCCTGCCTCTGTCTCCCAAGTGCTGGGATTAAAGGTGTGCACTACCACGCCTGGCTTTTTTTTTTTTTTAATATTTTATTTCTGAGAGGCTGGTGTGTGCATGCCACAGCATGAACTTCTAGAGGTCAGAGGACAACTTGTAGGAGACAGTTCTCTCCTTTCACCATGTGAGTTCCAGGGATTGAACTCAGGTCCTCAGGCTTGGCTGAAGGCACCTTTACCTGCTGACCCATCTAGACTGCCTCTTGCTTAGTTAGTTAGTTGGTTAGTTAGTCGTTTGTTTGTTTTGGGGACAGGGTCTCCCTGTATCCACAGCTGGCCTGCAATTCACTATGTAGACCAGGCTGGCCTCAAACTCACAGAGAGCTGTCTTGGGGGTCTTTTTACCCTAACTGCTTAGCCAGTTCCTACCTTCTATTCTTATCACACCATCCTCTGAAGAGGTTACCCAACTTGCCAATAAGGAATCGGGATGCAAACTGCTCTGGCTTCTTCCATGCTGAATAGGAACACAGGGTGAGGCAATTGGAGTACCCCTTCAGTGGGTCTAAGACTCCCAAATTGCATAACTCTTATCTCAAAGGAGGAAAAGAAAGTCCTTGAAATCGTTGAGTAGGAGATGTGAAGGAGAAGTTAAGGCAAGAATAATTAGCATTATAAGTTCTGGACAGGGAACTTGAAAAAAGTCAGAACAGGGCAATTTTCAAATGTTCATATGAGAGTCCATTGGAGTTTCTTGAGAAGGGCTTCCAAAAGCATCCCTCTATTGGGTTCCTCATTTTTCTTTTGTCTCTGGAAAGGTCATTCTAAAAGCTTTTCACGGGTTCCAGAAGGCTGGGGAAGTGGGTCAAAGGGGCTTGGAAAAGCTGCTGCCACTCCAGGTAGCAGGTTCTGATATGCTAAAAAATCTGCCACTTGTATGTTTCTTCCTTCCTTCCTTCCTTCCTTCCTTCCTTCCTTCCTTCCTTCCTTCCTTCCTCCCTCCCTCCCTCCCTCCCTCCCTCCCTTCCTTTCTTCCTTCCCTCCATTTTTATTACATTTATTTATTTAGTGTATAGACATGTGCATGCCACTGTGTGTGTGGAGGTCAGAGGACAACTTGTGGGAGTTGATTCTCTCCTTCCAGTATGTCAGTCCTGGTGATCTAACTCAGGTCATCAGACTTTGTGGTAGGAGCGACTTTTACCCGCTGAGTCATTTCATTGGCCATTTTTTTTTTTTCTGAGACATAGTTTCATGCAATCCAGGTTGACCTCAAATTCAATATGCAGCCAGCATTGTCTTTTAACATCCAGTCCTCCTGCCTTCACCTCCCAAGTGCTGGTGTGTGCCACCTTACCTAGCAAATAAGTTATTTCTCCCCCTTTCTTCTTGCAGTAGGATTGAATCAAGACCTCATGTATGCTGGGCAAGTGCTCTACCACTGAACTACATCCCAGCCCTTCAGACAGCGTCTGCATCTGACTGTCTTGAGCTCTGTAGAGTAGTGGCCTTGGCATTGACTGAAGGCACTGTAGACCACCATCTGCAGATGTTTGAACCTCATTGGAGCTCGTTTTTTTCTCCCCAAACTGTGCTACACTTGGCTCTAAATGCTGTTTTGTATGGTTCTCTCCCTGCTCAGAAACTTCTGAGTACATTCCTTAACTGACCTTCTTTTCCTTGCTGGGGCTATCACCTGCCACAGCCTTGAGAATTTTCACAGCTGAATCTCAGTGCAAAGTATGGTGGCCCTGTGCTTGATTGAGACATCATGAGCTATCAGTGAGGCTGCGCCTTTGGCTATGTGAGGTCAGGGGCTGGTGGTCAGAACTATCCTGTGGGCTTACATAACCCAAGGGCAGAACCAATTCCTTTCTTGTCTTAACTTCTAGTTAAGACTGCCTTCCATCTTCCATCTTTGTATAAGTTGACAGCCATCTGTTTACAGATACCCCCTCTTTGGGAAAAAAGGGCAGGATGGACATACCATCCTGGGTATTTGAGATTTACCAATATTATATGCGTAGGTGTGTGTGTGTGTGTGTGTGTGTGTGTGTGTGTACGCAACTAGTATAAAAATAATTCGAGCTTTCCCTGGAGTAGCCCTCTCAACTGTAAAGGCGCTTGTGTTGATCATCTAGGTTGAGATAGAAATTCTTGCTACTCAATAGGGTCACAGAGGGCTGTCCAGGCTTCACCTGGGAGCTCATTAGACAGGCAGAACCCAGGTTGCTCCTCATGCCTCCTGGAGGTATGTCATGTTTGTGCAAGACCCCAGCCATGCCTGAGCACTTTTGAGTTAAGAAGTGCAAACTGGGCATGGTGATTGTGCTGGATAGCCTTAGTGTCAACTTGACACACCTGGATTGAGGGAGCCTCAACTGGGGAATTTCCTCCACTGGACTGGCCTGTGGCCATGTCTGTGGGGCATCATCTTGATTACTGAGTGATGTGGGAGGGCCCAGCCCACTGTGGGTGGTGCCACCCCTGGGCAGGTGGGCCTATGTTTTATAAGAAAGTTGCTTTGAGCAGGGACCAGGAGAGCAAGCCAGTAAAAAGCATTTCTCCATGGCTTGTGCTTCAGTTCCTGCCTCCAGGAGGCTAGCCTGTTCTACATAGTGAGTTCCAGGCAAGCTGGGGTGCCCCTTGCTCTTGTGTTGTGGCACACATGTGTTCTTTCTCTCTCTCTGGCTTTCTTTCACACACAGATGAAATAAATGTAATTAAAAAAAGAAAGAAGTGGCTTTGTCTCTGTTCCCTAAGACTAGGGCAAGTTCGTGCTTGTTTGTTTTAAAGATTTATTTATTTATTTAGTGCAACAGGGTCTCACTCTGTAGACCAGGTTGGCTTTGAACTCACAGAGATTTGCCTGCCTCTGCCTCCCAAGTACTGGTATTGAAAGTGTACTCCACTCTACCTGGCATCCTGTAATATTTTTGAAAAATTCTTTTTTAAAAATTATTGTATGTGTGTGCATAGGTCAGAGGGCATCTTTGTAGAGTTGGTCTCCTTCTACGTTTTCTTGGGTTATACGGATTGAATTCAGGACTATTGAGCCTTTACCCTCTGAGCCATCTTTTTTGTTTGTTGTTTGTTTTTTGAGACAGGGTTTCCCAGCAGCTCCAGTTGGCCTGGAACATGCCATGTAGACCAGGCTGGCCTTGATTTCACAGAGATCTACCTGCCTCTGCCTCTCGAGTACTGAGATTAAAGGGGTCTGTCACCTTGCCCTGTTCCTCTGAGCCATCTTGCTGGCTTAGTTTTTTACATTCTTTTAAAAATTAAAAAAAATTGTGTGTAAGTGCACCATGTGTGTAATGACTGTGGAGGCCAGAAGAGGTCATTGAATCACCTGGAACTGGAGCTACAGACAGCTAGCTACCATGTCTGTGCTGGTAACCAAACCCATGTCCTCCGTAAGAGCAGCCAGTGTTCTTTACTGCTGAGTCATCTCTCCAGCCCATTTCCTATATTCTTGACAACATGGGGTATCATCAAATTCTTCATATAAAACTTTTTAAATGGAGAGGAACTTTTGAAGGTAAACTTGGCCTATGTGTGTGTGTGTGTGTGTGTGTGTGTGTGTGTGTGTGTGTGTAGAAAGTTGCCAAACAAAAATGACAATATTTCTGAGTGATAAGATTTGGGACCAATTTTCCCCTTCATCTATATAGCTTATGTAGTTTATGTGTGTTCATTTCTTAGGGCTGCTTTACTGAGGTGTGTCGTTTAGAACAATAGAAATTTATTCACTGACATCCCAGGAAGCCGGAAGTTTGCAGTCAAGCGTTGGTGGAGTTAATTCCTGTATCTGTCCCTCCCCTTTCTCCTAGCTTCTGGTGGTGGTTGGAAGTCCTTGCTGGATCTCAGCACATGGCTGTGTTGCGCCAACCTGTCTTCTGTCACATGATTTTCTTCCTGTGTGATTCTGTGTCCACAATACCCATCTTTTTTTTTTTTTTTTCAGTGTTAGAATGTCTTACCTTTGTTTCTGGTTACTGTGCTAAAATACCCTGACAAAAGCAACTTGGGGTGGGGGCCTGGCTGTTCAGGTGGCTCAGTAGGCAAAGGCACTTGCTGCTAAGCCTGACTACCCGAGTTTGATTCCTGGACCTACATGATGGAAGGAGGCAATTGACTCCCAAGCGTTGGTGGAGTTAATTCCTTGCACATGCATGCTATGACTTCCACATGTGTGCTATGGCATGTGCTTGCCTACTCACCCCTACTCAATAAAGAAATAAATAGATAAGTAATGGGGAAAAGGCAATTTTGGGGGCAAGGGGTTTATTTTAGCTCATAACTTCAGGTTACAACCTTGTTGGGAAGTCAAGGTGACAGGACCTTAAGTAGCCAGTCATATCCACAGTCAACAGAGAATGAAGGCTGCATGCTTACCAGTGCTCAGGTCATTTCCTCTACTCTCACTACAGTCCATGACCCGAACTTAGGGAATGATGCCACCCACAATGGGTAGATCTTCCCACCTCAGTTAAGACAATCCCCCCAGACAAACCTATAAGCTAAGCTGACTGAGACAATCCCTTACCAAGACAAAGAAAGTGGTTTGTCACTGAGCTTTCTCTCCAGTCTTTCACATTTCCCTCTTTTAAAAATTATTTTATTTTATGTGTATAAACGTTTTGCTTGCACGTATGTAAGTGCAATGCCTACAGAGGCCAGAAGAGGTTGTCAGATCCCCTGGAATTGGAGTTACAGTTAGCCATCATGTGGGTGCTGGGAACTGAACCCAGGTCCTCTGCAAAAGCAGCCAGTGCTCTTAACTGCTGAGTGGTTTCTCCAGTCCCACATTTCTCTCTTCTTAAGAAGATACCAGCCATTAGATTTAGGACATACTCTAATCCATGACCTCATCTTTAACTTGATAACATCTGTAAAGATTCATTTTCCAAAACAAAGGGTCACATACATATGTTCTAAGTGGATGCGAATTTTGGGGGCAGGCTATTTAAGCTGTCAGTTAAAAACTGTAGCAGGCATCTGCATGATTCCCACAAGATCCTGTTGTTAGCAGTGGACAACAGCTGGCATGCCTAAACCCTGCTCACTGGCTCTCCATCTTGGCCAAGTTGCTTAAACTTTTTGAGTCTCAGTTTCCTCAGCTAGAAAAGGAGGGAATAATAATGACCTCCCAGGCTTGTTGTGAGGATGAAGTGAGAGAATGTGTGCCAGTGCTCAGCACAGTACCCAGGGTCTACTAATGATTCTTCTTAAAGAAGGAGCAGCTGAGCAAATAATTCTTTTTTTTTAACTGATATTTTTTTGTGTGTATTTCATACAGAACATCCCAAACAATCTTATTCATCTTTATACCTGTTTCCCAAATGGCACCCTCCCATAGCCTCCCCTCAGTAAATAATTCTTAAATAAAATAAAACCCTCCCCACCACTCTGCCAAGGTAACTGATGTTCAATCACCCAGAGCTTCTTGTTGCTTCAAATGAGAACTTAGCACCTTTTCAAGATGGCCCCCTTTGCTTGCAGTGCCCTTCCCTCTGAGCTCCATCTGGCTTCCTTTCCATCTTTCTCAGTGCCTCAGTGTGTGTGTGTGTGTGTGTGTATGATTGAGAGATTACATTCACATAATTTTATTGCAGTATATGTTTTTACTTTTGTGTGTGTATATGTGTGGATGTATATGGTGTTATGGGGTGCATGTTTGTGTCCTTTTATGTGTGTGCTCATGTGTTTCTTTTATGTGTGTGTAGTCCAGAGGTGAACCTTGGGTGTCACTCTCCAAGAACCATCTTCTTTATATTTCGAGACAGGGTCTCTTACTGGCCTGGAACTTACCAAGTAGTCTAGGCAGGTTGACCGGTGGTGAGCCTCAGAGATCTGACTGTCTTGGCCTCCCCAGTTGGGATTATAAGCATATACCACCATAACTGGCTTTTTTGTGTGAGTTCTAGGGACTGAGCCCAGGTTCTTTGCAAACACTGTACTGACTAAGCATACGCCCCAGTCCAGGGAATTCTGTTTTTATTCCGCCAGCTTTTGTTCATTGTTATAGAGAAGTGCAGTGGCTTCCTCTCCATGCAGATCCACTCAGCCTCCCTTGGGAGGCACACAGGTCCTTTCCTGAGTGTTGGCAAGCTCTTACTATTTCCCTAGTCCCACAGTATATACTTTTAGTTGCTCTACTTTATTGGCATTGATTTCTGGTTTTTAAAGGATTTATTTTTATTTATGTGGATGTGTGTTCTGTGTATGCTCAATGAGACCAGAGGAGGGTATTGGATGCCCTGGACCTGGAGTTATAGGTGGTTATGAGCTGCCTGACCTGGGAACCTAACTTGGGTTCTCTGGAAGAGCAGCAAGTGCTCTTAACTGCTGAGTCCTCTCTCTAGGCTCTGTCATGGATGTCTTACTTGGCCCAATTTTTGATTTTGTTCTTTGAGACAGGGTCTTCCTATAACCCCAGCTGGCCAGGAACTTGCTATGTAGACCAGACTGGCTTTGAACTCACAGAGATCCACCTGCCTCTGCCTCCCAAGTGCTGGGATTAAAGGCCTGTGCCACTACGCCCGGCACTTAGCCCAGTTTGTAAATTAAATTTTATCATAGACCTGTATGTATAGGAAAAACCATAGTATATCTAAGTTCAGCACTAGTTGCAGTTTCAGACTTTCACTAGGGGGCTGAGAAGGTATGTCCTATAGATAAGAGAGACTGACTAGTCTATGCATCCATAAAACAATGCTGTTGGGCTGGGTATGTGACACAGGCTTTTAATCCCAGAACTTGGGAAACAGAGGCAGGCAGGTTTCTAAGAGTTTGAGGCCAGCTTGGGCTAAGTGGTGAGTTCCAGGCCAGTCAGGGCTACCCAGTGAGACCCTATCTCAAAACAAAACAAAGAAACAAACAAACCAACCAACCAACCAACCAACAAACACACACACACACACACACACACACACACACACAGTGCTGTATACTTATATAAACATATATACCTGTGACTGTGAAAATGGCCGAGAGAGATGATAGATTGACTTTTATCTCTACCATCTGACTGAGGATTGCATGTGGTACTGTGGTGGACTTTAAACTTGATTTTTGAATTTTATTTCTTTATAAAGAATATATATATATATGAGACAGAATACCACTGGTCTGGAACTGACTATGTAGTACAGTCTGGTCTTAAACTTACAGACTGCCTCTGCCTCCTTAGTGCTGGGATTAAAGGCATGCACCATCTTGCCCACCCCAAGATTTGTATTTTTATTGTACTTTTATTTTTAAAAATAAAATGGAGGTACCCAGGCAGGCCAGAGGTGTTGGATTCCCCAGAGTTGGAGTTACTGGTGGTTGTGAGTGACCTGGGCACTGAACTTGGGTCCTCTGCAAGAGCAGTATGAGCTCTTAACTGTTGAGCTCATCTCCATCCCTGATGAAACTTTTTTTTTTTGTGTGTGTGGTGCTAGAGATCAAATCCAGGCCTTGTGCGTGTCGAACAAGCACTCTATCAGTGAGCCCTTCTTCATATTATTATAGACTCTTTGTAATTATAATGTTGCTGACTTATCCTCTTGTATTAGTTGGCATATTTCTACTTTAATTGGAAACAACACTCTAAAATGGTTTTGTTTAAATTTTTAAATAAATTAAGTAACCAATTAATTTGTGTGTGTGTGTGTGTGTGTGTGTGTGTGTGTGTGTGTGCAGATACCACAGCGTGCATGTGGAGGTCAGAGGACAATTTGTGGGAGTCAATTCTCTCCTTCTAGTTTGTGGGTCCCTGGGCTTACACTAAGGTTGAAGGCATGGTGGGAAATGTCTTTACCCACTGAGCCATCTCACCGGCCCTAAACTTTTTTTCTTTGCATAAACTGCTTTGCTATGGTTATATTTATAGAAAACAGATTAAACCGAGGACACGAACATCTTTTAAGCTTTTTGTATATACTATCGAATTACTTTACAAAAGCACTTTGACAGTTTATGTTCCTCTTCCAAGACAGTGTTCTGGTAGAGGCTTTAAGGAAAACTATGATGAGAGCAAGGTGCTGGAGCTCAAGTTGGACACCAGGCCGCTGCTGGTGAAGCAAGGGGCGAGCAGGAATAAAAGATGCCATGTAGGGTCCGTGTGGACACTTCAGTGCTATTCACAAGCATTGGTCTGTGAGAAGCAGCTATATGGGGTGACCGTGTGTTTCATGGTCTCCCGTGGCACCTGCCTTTGTCCCCATCTCTTCTGTTCCTCACTGCTTGGCGAATGCTCCTCACCCTCTTTTGGAGAGGCTTTCTGCATATCTCCCCTCTTCCTTCAACAAAACACTCACAGCACAAGATGGCCATTTTATAGACTCTAAAAAATATTTTATTTATTATTTTATTTTATGTGTATGAGGGTATTGCCTGCATGTGCGTAAGTGCTCCTGTGTTGTACAATGCTCATGAAGGTCAGAAGAGGGCATTGGATCCCCTGGAACAGGAGTTACGGATGGTTGTTAGCCATCATGTGGGTGCTGGGAACTGAACCCTTGTCGTTTTTGAGTACAGCTAGTGATCTTAACCGCTGAACCATCTCTCCAGCCCTGTGACTTTATATTTTTATGTTTTTCCTACTAGACTGTTCTAAATGACTTGAAGAGATGGACAGTTTGTTTCACTTCTGGATCCCCAGCACCACCCCACCTTGGCATTTACCAAATACTTGTTATATTTATTTCCATTTCTTTCTCTGCTTTTCTCTGGGGGTGGGTGGGGGGGCTGGATTCTGTGGGGTATAACTCTACCATAGAACCTGGGTTTGTTTCAAAGAAATCTTTTCTATTGCCTCATTTAGACTCATTAAACTTCTCTTAATCTTCTCAAATTTTAGGGAAGAAATTGTTTGCCAATTGTCAGGGAGAGCCATGGAAATTCTTTAAAAAAAGATGACATCCAGGCGTCAGTGATGTCTCTGGTGACTGTATTCATAAGCACTTGTATACCCTGGGAATTCGCCTTCCTAGGAAACTGGCCATTTTGGCTTGTGTTTCTTTCAGGAATGTTCTTACCGGGCATGTATAAATCATGTTAGCTCTATGGTAAGTAGCCTTTGTAAAATATGCTTTAATGTTCAGCCCCTTGACAAATGTCCTAGAAACTCTATTACCTTCTTGTTCCCTGTGATCTCAAAGATGGTCCAGAGTAACTGAGATGTCAATTGCACTCAGCACAGATCTACCTTCTTGGGGGTGTGGAGTGTGGGGTCCCAGGGCAGTTAACTTCTGAGCCATCCTCTAGCCCATGTGATTATCTTGCTTTTACTAATGAACAAAACAACCTTCCAAATGTCAATGGACCTGTAATTCTGGCCAAATGTCACAAGAAAGGATAGTGACATCTTGGAAAAAGTTTGTCCTGATATTTGGTAGATGGTCTGCTTGGGAACTCTCAGGTCAGGCCAGGCTCTGATGGGCATTTGATTTCATTATCACACTCCAGTGCCACAGCAAGCTTTATGTGCAATTCCCTTCCAACAACCAGGAAATGATTTACTTACATCATTACAATGGGCTTTTGACACGGAACACAGATATTAGTTTTTGTTTTGTTTAATTTCTTCCCCTCCCTAGAGAAAACAAATCTAAAGAAATTAAAACCTGTTTTCCATCTCCCCCTTCTTTCTCAGTCCAGGAACATTTGAGATGATCATTAATGCTGGGTCATTTCTAACTCGGCCAATGCAATTGTTGAATTTGTGGTTTTTAGCAGATTTGTAGTTTGGCTTTTCATCTTTGACTAATGACTGCTTTTAGGCCTTTGTGGCATATTCATTTCCCTAACATTTTAAATAAATACTGAAGTGTCATGGAAACCAGTGCTGGCTTCTTTCTTGCTCTCGGTGTGTGTCTCTTTTGGTGGTTTTTCTTCAGTGATGACTTCAGCTGCTGTTTAGGAGTGTGAAATAGATACTGCCTTTTGATTTTATGTACATTTGGCTTGGGCTATTAAAACAAGAAGATTGACATGGATGGTGAGGAACCTTCCACGGAGGACATAGTAAGAAGACAGAGAAAGAGAAAAAAACAAGCCTTTTCATATACTCATTTATACATTTCTTCAGTGAGCTTCACTGAGGTCCTACTATGTGCCTGGCATTAAGCCATACACTCAGTGTACTGTGGTTGTTGCCATAAAAAACTAATGGGTTGCATGAGGTAGCATGTGTCATAGTCCTCACTATTAAAGAAGCAGAGGATCACCTGAGCTTAAGAGCTCAGGAGCTTGTGTGTGTGTGTGTGTGTGTGTGTGTGTGTGTTTAATGAAACATCCCTTTTTCACAACCCAACTCTGCAGAGATAATTGTTAATGTCTGGATATAGACCTCTTTTTAAAATATTTTATTTTTAAAATTATGCATATGTATGTGTGTGTGTGTGTGTGTGTGTGTGTGTGTGTGTGTGAGTATGTACATGTGAGTGTAGTGTGTGCAGAGGTCAGAAGAGGGGGTAGAATCCCTGGAACTGGAGTTACAGTTGGTTATGAGCTACTGGATATGGGTACTGAGAACTGAATTTAGGCCCCCTGGAAGAAAAGCAAGTGCTCTTAACTGTTGAGCCATCTCTTCAGCCCCAAATCTAAGAGTTTGAGACCATCTTGAGTAATGTAGCAAGATACGATCTCTTTCAAACACAAAATGAGGGCTGGGGATTATGACTCAGTGGTAGATTGCTTGCCTGATAAGCATAAGGCCCTGGGTTCAGTCCCCAGCACCAAAACCAAACCAAAGCAAGGTGAACCAAAACAAGGCTGGACAGTCTGTTGAGAGGAACATGGATTCAACAGGTTAGGATGCAAATAAATTTAATTATAAAACATCGTGCTTACCACTGGTGGCATTTGTTCAGGCCACCATGATGTCATCAGCATCTGGAAATACTGGGAGGCTGCAGGACTCACAGTAGCAGATGCATGTTTTCCAGCTTTTGATTTCTTCCTGAAACTTCCAATCATCATTTAAATATTTTATTATTTTATTTTATGTGTATGTGTATATTGCCTGCATGTAGGTAAGTGCACCCATGTCGTGCAATGCCCGCAGAGGACAGAAGAGGCTGTTGGATCCCCTGGAACTGGAGTTACAGACAGTTAACTGCCATGTGGGTGCTGGGATTTGAACCCGGGTCCCCTGCAAGAACAGCCAGTGTTCTTAATTTCAGCTGCTGAGACATTTCTTTAGCCCCCAACCATCATTTAACAGCAAGTACTGTGAATTGTTTTCCTGGAGTGGCAGGCTCACCTGGTCATTTTCAAGATGTTTCCCAGAGAGAAGAGACAGTCCGCAGAATGGGAGAAAAATCTTTGCCAACTATATATCCACCAGGGGATTAGTATCTAGAATCCAGAAAGAACTCCCCAAACATAACATCCCAACCACCGAATCATCCAAAGGGCTAATGAGCTCAATAGACAGTTTCAAAAGAAGAAATTCAGATGACTAACAAGTAGTAGACATCCTTAGCTACAGACCACCGAGGGAACACAGCACACTTTGAGGAATGCTGTTCTGGTCTTTTATTCTATAAAATGTCACTGAAAGTTGCCTGGGCACCAGAACCAGAGAAAGATGCTTAGCTTCCACAACCTCACAGTATACTCAGATCTCACTTAGGGGATCGTAGTAAACTTAGCACCTAACATTACTGGATTCCTACCATGTGTCAGGAATGGGGTAGGGGCAAGGATCCATAACATCAGTGCCCATTAGGAAACTTGAGAAAATCGAATAGAGCCTTTTTGTAAAGATGTGGGCAGAATTCATGTAGTGCATCGAGAAATGATAAAGGCTCAAGGGGCTAGGAGAAGTGAGGAATTGGGTGGTTCTTGGAAACTGAGAGAATAGCCCTCAAGAGCTGTATCTTCAGGAGAGGACTGCTGGGGTACCCAGATATTCCCCTCTCTTCCTATCCTCTGATTCCCAGCCAGTGGCTTCCACTAGCCATATCCAGCTGAGAAACCACAGGACAAAGGTGCTATCTGTGATTACTGCTCATCCTGGTCACAGGGCCAAGTGAAAGAGTGGGGAGCACAGATCTGAGGGGAATGGGCACAGGCTACTTATCTGGGATAGAACATTATTCATATTCTCTCATTTAATCTGATTAACATCTTGCATATGGGCAGATTGGGGCTGGAGAGGCAAGGTGACATCGGCAGGGGCTGGATTAGAAGGAGCTGCAACCTCAGTCTCAGCACCACATGGCCTGACAAACAGGCAGGAAGGTGGCATGGGTCTTCCTTTCAGTGCCTGCTTCCACAGAACAGTTCAACACCTAATACACTGCAGGGACTGCTGCTCCTTACTTTAGGACTCTATGGTGACTTCCTGTTTCTCCCAAGCACTGTTCTTCTGGATAGACACCTTGGGTAGGGCAGAAACTCAGCCCCACACCCACAAACACGTCCCATAAGAAGCTGGGGGATAGGGTTGGGTTCCACAAGGAACATTCTTATTATCCACCTTCCACCTCAGCTGACCCTGAGACTCCCTGCTAGACCAGTGAGTACATTTTGATGAGTTAAATGAAAATACAGTGATAGCCAAACAAACAGCATGGGGGAAAGAAAAGAAACCCAGAAAAGTTAGAAGCTTCTTAATTCATCCCAGGGACTGTTTTTCCTTTTTACAATATTAAAAAAATTTTATTTATTCTTTTTATTTTATGTGTATGAA
>NW_008342393.1:11457416-11467416 GCF_000622305.1 Nannospalax galili | reverse complement strand
TGATATACTAAGGTGGACAGGGGAAATTTCATGGGATCCCACATCAAGATGAAGAGCTATAGACAATCAAGGATGCTGAGGGAGGGAGAATTAGTTTTCTCTAAGGACTAACTCCCTGAGAGATCATTTAACCCCATTTGGGCAACCTTAACACAGGTACACATAAACAACACTAAATGAACTTAATGCATGATATAGATGTATACTTATAAATGTATGCATGTATATAACAATACTAATCATCATCAAAGGAGAGGACAAGTAATTGAGAGGGAGCGAGGGGGGACGAGGGGGGAGAGGGCTTGGAGCGATGGAAATAATGCATATACAATATGAAATTCTAAATAAAAAGAAAAAGAAGCCGGGCGTGGTGGAACATGCCTGTAGTCCCAGCACTCGGGAGGCAGAGGCAGGCTGATCTCTGTGAGTTCAAGGCCAACCTGGTCTACATAATGAGTTCTAGGACAACTGGGCTACAGGAGATCCTGTCTCAAAAAGATCAAAAAAGAGAAAAGAAAAAAGAAAAAAAAAGAAAAAGAAAAAGAAAATGCCCCACAGACATGCCCACGAGCCAATCTGATGGAGGCAATTCTTCAATTGTGGTTTCCTCTTCTAGGTGCATCAAGTTGCTAGCAAACCTTAGCCATCACACACTGATACTAGATGGTGGGGTCTTGTGGTAGAAACAGTAGAAATGAGACCCAGCCAGCAGCTCTGAACAAGGCAGGCGAGGCTGCTTTCTGGGGACTTCTGCCAAGCTGGCTGATTTGAGTTGAAAGGAGCTAGCACTGACCAGAGGTGACCAGGCTGCTCACTTAAAGGAACAGAAGACTTCATTGATTCCCCTTTTGAGAGTGAACTGAACTTTGATAATTACTTGTTGGTCACTGGAATAGTTTCAAAAGATGTTCTTATGTGCAGATATTCTGACCTTGTGCTTGCTGGTAGACAACAGGTAGACAGCTTGGGTGGGCTCAGACATCAGAACTCTGGGTGACTCTGACAAAGTTGGGGACCCACTGGGGTATAAACTAAGAGTGATACTTCTGAGTTGCAGGCAGTTAGGTGTCTGGAGTAGTTGCTGCCTGTTAGGCTCCATCAGCAGTGGCTAGAGTGCCTACAGGGGGATGCATACGTTCCAGGCATTGCTGACCGCCAGACTTCCTTGTGTCCTTTTATGGTTGGGTTTGACTGGTCTTCTGTTCCAGAGATATAGGTATGGGAAGATTTTCCTCCCCTTCCTCTTTCAGGTTGTACTCTTTCTCAGCAAGCAGAGCTGACCCCTGCTGATAGGCAGCTTGGATGTTCCCATGGATGCAACCTCCCATCAACTGTGTATTTGTCCCAACAGGAATACATGCACCACCTGCAGGCCCTGGAGCACCGTGCCGAGGAGCAGTTTCTGGAGCACTGGCTGAACCCTCATTGTAAGTCCCACTGCAACAGGAATGGGGTCTACCCTGTGTAAAGTGCCTGGGACCCTTGGTATGTCCTAGGCTTTCTACTGGGGGTGGGTGGCTGTGGACAGCATGTGCATGGGCTGTGAGACCCTCTGGGGCAGTGGTTAGCTGCTTGTGGGTTAGGAGGTGACAAGAATAAGATGGGAGAGCCAGCCAAGAAAGAGCAGGGGAGCAGGCTGGCCACCAAGAGAGCCCAGATGGGGAAGGGGATGGTACCCTATTTGCCATCTAGAAAAGATCTCTCTGGACGAGAATCTACATTGTTGACAGCTGGGTCTCTCCAGGCCAGATCAGCATCAGTCAGCTTTACTCATGACATCTGCCACAGTCATCAGCGTGGCCTCTGCACCAGAATCAGCACCTTCCTGGGCATGGCTTCATCCTTCACTGCCTCCCCCTTAGTCTTCCCACAGCAGCCTGTGCAGCCCTTTTCTCCTGGGCTGCTCATCCAGTCCACCTGTAGCAGGCTGCTCAAGGTTCCCAGTACCCAACCTTCGCTTCCCTGTTCCTAGAGATTGTAGCCCTGGCTGACCTGGAACTCACTAGGTAGACTAGGCTTCCCTTGAACTGACAGAGATCCACCTGCATCTGCATCCTGAGTGCTGGGATTAAAGGCATGTGCCACCATACCCAACTTTCCCTCTCTTTTTTGAGACAAATTGCATGTAGATAAGGATGACTTTGAACTTTGGGTCCTTTTCCCCCTTCACCTCCCAAGTGCTGGGCTTACAGGAGTATGCCACCACACTCAGTTTTATGTGGTGCTGGGGACTGAACCCATGGTTTCAGCATGCTGGGAAGCATTCTAAACAAATGATATATGTCTGCAGTCCCAAAAGTGTGTCTCTAGCATAGCTGCATTCTTGTCAGGATGGTTGCAGTAGGGTTGGCTCCATACTCCCAGGCTGCCACTTCCCTCTGCTCCAGGGACCTTTGTTTTCTATCACCGGAAACTCTTATTGGGTTTCTTCCAGAAAACAGCTGTGGGGGCCAGCAAGATGTTTCAGCTGGTAAAAGTACTTGCCACCAAGCCGGATGACCTAAATTTGATCCCTGGGACTCACATGGTGAAAGGAGAGAACCAATTCCTGCAAGTTGTCCTCGGATCTCCATACATGACTGTGGCTCAAGGGCATGTACACACACAATTGTTAAAACGAGAGAGAGGAGAGAGGAGAAAGGAGAGAGAGGAGAGAGAGGAAGAGGAAGAGGAGGAGGAGGAGGAAGAGGAGGGGGAAGAGGAGGAGGAAGAGGAAGATGAGGAGGAGGAGGAGGAAGAGGAGGAGGAGAGGAGGAGGAGAAAACAGATCTGTGGGATAGTTAGAGACTCAGACTCAGGAGTTGACCAGAATGAGCTTGCCTCTGTCTCAGCTCTGCAGACTCAGGCAAGCTGCTTCTCCACTCTTGAGATTCTGTTTCTGCATCTGAACAATGATGATGTCTCTGGGGCTCAGTAAATGACTTCTTAAACAGAATCATTTGTTACTGCCATGCAAGGCTGCTGAGAAGAGGGGGTGTTTGGGTGTATAGTCCCCATGGCTTAACCCTCTAGGGGTGACTGAAGTCTCTGTTTAGTGGGATAGGTCCCTGTCAGGAAGTCAAGGACCTGGATCCTACAAACATGGGGTTCCACAAAGGTCTCATTCCAGATAGCTCCCACTTACAGGGAGACAAGGAATTGGTAGCTACAGGGGTGGGTCAGCCTGGAATTTAGAGTCAAATAGCTTGTAAATCCTGAGCCCACTAGTCATTGGCTGAATGTAGAAAAATGACTTGACTTTTTTGTTTCTCCTGTAAAATGAAGCTAATAACAGATTCTCTTGTGTGCTGTCCTAAGGATTCAAAAAGTCCGCAATGGGCCTGGAGACATGGCTTAGTAGTTAAAAGTGCTTGCTGCTCTTGCAGAGGACCTGAGTTTAGTTTTCAGCACTCACGTTGGGTGGCTCACAATCACCTCTAACTCCAGCTCTAGGGGACCTGATGCCCTCTTCTGGCTTTTGGGGGCACTGAAATGTATGTGCACACACACACACACACACACACACACAATAAATAATAAAACAAATCTAAAAATATTAGTGTATGGAAGATGGAGTTACTCTGGTGCTCACAATAGGAACTGCTCAAGAAATGACAGCTGGGGGCTGGAGAGATGGCTCAGCTGTTAAGAGCACTGGCTACTCTTGTAGTGGATCTGGGTTTGAGTCCCAGAATCCACATGGCAGCTAACAACCATTTATAACTCCAGTTCCAAGTAATCCAACACCCTCTTTTGAGTTCTGTGGGCATTGCAGGACACAAGTGAGCTTACACATACACACAGGCAATACACTTATCTATATAAAATACAAATAATAAAATATTTTATGAAAAGAAAGGACAGCTGGTGGCTGCTTCCTTCTCTTTCTTTACCACATCCTAACATTGTTTTCTCATCCTTTCCTTTTCCAGCAAGCATCTTGACAGGCAGTGACCTGGAGGATGCTGAGACAGGCAAGGCTCCACCTTCCATTTGATCAGAAACTGCAGAAATGGATGTCTTCGGACCCCAGGAACTTGTGGCCCTTATGGACAGGCCAGGAATTGCCTTGGGGGTGGGTGACCAATATGTAGTCTGCTTCATTTTACTAACCTGCTTACATCATGAAAACTAAGGGCTTAAAGTGCAGAGCCCCTGAAGACTGTCTTACTAGGGTGTCAGTGTGGGCAGAACCCAAGTCTTCCCTAGAGGAATGGAGTAGAGTGTGGAGTGTGGAAGGTACTGGACAGGCTGCCTGTTCTGGGGATCTTGGGGTCATCTTGCTCAGAAGTGGGAAACACACTACTTGCAGCTGCTGAATTTGGGGTCATCTGTTTTTTTCTTTCTTTGAGGCTCTAATAAAAGTTGGTGTTTAATCTGCTTCCTGCGTGTCTCTTTTCCTACAAAAAGAGGAGCAGGGATTCTCTTCCCTTGCTTTCTTTTTTATAAATCCAGTATCAGAAAATGTACTGCTCTTTACCTAGATGAATGGTGGCAGGTGAGATAGCTCAGTGGGTAAAAGCACCTGCCACAAAGCCTGTTGGCCTGGGTTCCATCCCTGGGACCCACATGGTAGAAGGATGGAACAGATCCCTGCAAGTTGTCCTCCGACTTTCATAAGCACAGCATGGCATGCATGCATCCACTCACATGCACACAAATGTACACTAAATAAAAATGTAATAAAAATTTAAAATAAGTTGAACTATGAGCGCTCAACAATTTTGCGCAAGGGCTACTTTTATTTATTTTTTTGATAAAGAGGAAATTTCCCCAGGGTTAGCGCAATAGGACCATAACTCTGTTCTGGGCACACACCCAGCCTTCTAGCAAAGGAGACATTTCTTGTGGAAAGGGGAGTACTGCTCTGTGTCCGTCGCCCTCACTTGTGCCTCAGTTCTGGAATAGAGATCATATAGTCAAAGGTCAACCAAGGTGACATTGGGAGGGTGAGGGGGGGTTGCCCTGAGTGGTTCCAGGGATGGGAGAATCTGGCACCCTCCAAGAAGGGTAAGGCAGATGCCCTACACGAGGTCTGGGGGTCTGCCCCAGGGAGGCTGGGCAGGCTTGTCTAGGGAGAAAGTTACTGAACCTCCCTATAACAACATGAAAGAAAGTGACAGAACAAAAAAGGAGTCCCTTTCGTCAATCCTGACCTCCCGGACCGGCCCCCCCCTCCCGCACAAAAACCTCCAATAGATAATGTTGGCAGGTTATGAAGTAAGGGTTCTTACATGTGATTGCCTGATAGGAGCTATCAAACAAAGGTCATGAAACCTTACGTAGAAAGTTCTATAGGGACACCTGCCCAGCAACTATCTGTTCAACTTGGGACTGATAGTGTTTTGTTATTAATTGTCATGACTGAGGATTATGGATTCAAAATATTTGATATAATCTTTCTCATTTTTATCTTGAAGCTCCCCGTTTGCTTCTGCCTCTTTGAACATGCCTAGAGCTTACTATGACATCTGTGTTCCTATTACAGTGTTGATCTCAAAGAAATATTATATTTTGGAGAATCTGTCGTATTTTAGAGAATACTTAGGTGGACAAGCATCATCTAATCTTTAGAGATTAGACAACCAAAACTCAACAAAAGCAGATACTTGGAGTGCAGGAGAAGGGCCCTGAATGGCTCCTGGGAGGGAAAATCTGACATCCTTTCCAAATGCAAGTCCCTGATTGAGATCTATCGCTATGAAATTGGTAGCTCAGTTTCTGTGTGGTTCAGTATTCTGGTTCCCTGCCCCTCTGTCTGTCTGTCTCTTTTCTCCTCCCCCTCCTTTCTGTGCCTGGCCTGTGCCTGTGCCCCAGGAGTTCCTCTTCTCTGGTGACTTAGTGGCAGGTGTGCAGCCATGTTCTCAAAGTGTGGCACTGGGGCAGGCAGGCAACGAGTTACTCTTGTAAATCTCCAGGTCCCACCCAGTCCTCTCCTTCCTCAGGACTCTGGATCCAGAAGCACTTGGAGTTTGGGAATCCAGAGCTTCCTGGAACTTCATGATGCTGTAATGGATCTGAGTGTACCTAGGAGACCTGGGCCTCCTGTCTTTCCCTCAAGTCTCTGGTGGATACTCTCAGACTTTACTGTGTAGCTGACACTGCCCTAGGTCCAGGAAGTGAACAAAATAAACAAAGCTGATTTTGTGTGCATGCACATGTATGTGCAGTAGTGAGTGTCAATGTGTTTGCGTGTGGCGGCAAAAGTCAACATCTCATGTCTTCATCAATCTCTTTCCAATTTATTTTTTGAGACAGAGTCTCTCACTGAACTGGAGCTCACTGATTAGCTAGTCTGGGTGGTCAGTGAATCCTCAAGTCTCTGCCTCCTGGATTTGGGACTATCATGCGGCTTTATTATATGGCTGTTGGGGATCTGAACTCAAGTCTTCCTGCTTGTGCAGCAAATCCATCACCCACTGAGCCATCTTACCAGCATCCCAAAGTTGATTAATTTTTTTGACATTTGTTAATTTATTGTGTGTAGGTGTGTATACATGTGCATGCGCATGCTATGACATGAATATGGAGGTCAGAGGGCAACTTGTAGGAATCGGTTCTCTCCTTCTACCATGTGGGCTCCTGATAGTGAACTCAGGTTGTCAGGCATGCAAGGAAAGTAATTCATCTCTCCAGCCTTAGTCCAGCCATTTTAAAATATATAACTCAATGGTGTTTTGCGTATTCACGGTGTTGGTGTAACCAGCACGCTGTCTAGTGCCTGACCACTTTGTTACCTACACATGAGACCCCATTTGCAGTCATTCTCTGTTTCTCCCTTTCCAGCCCCCAGCAATACCAGCCTGCTTTTTGTATGTATGAACTGGCCTATTCTGGGTATTTCATATGCATTAAACCATGTGATGTGTGTTTTTTCATCTCTGACTTCCTTTACATAGTCTGTTTTTCAGGATTTTGTTGTTGCAGCATTATTAACATTCCTTTTGCAGGCCAACTAATATTCCATTGCTTGGTTATGTACCATTTGGTTGACACATTCGTCGGTGGGTGGGTATTTGGGTTCTTTCTACTTTTTAGTCCTCATGAGTAGTACTAACATTCTGCTATAAACATTCATGTACATGTCTTTGTTTGAGTAACTTTTCTATTCCATTGAGTCTATACTTAGAGTAGAATTGCTGGGTCAGATGTGACTTCCCTTGTCTCTCTCTCTCTCTCTCTCTCTCTCTCTCTCTCTCTCTCTCTCTACATGTGGGTAGAGCCCAGAAGACCGTCTTGGATGTGTCAGGAACTCCATCTACATTATTTATTTATATTTTCTGTATATGACTGTTTTGCCTGCATGTATGTAAGTGCACCATGTGCATGCAGTGCCTGTGGAGGCCAGAAGAGGGCACTGAATCCCTTAGAACTAGAGTCATGCATAGTTGTTAGCTGTCATTTGGGTGCAGGGAACTGAACATGGGTCCTCTACAAGAGCAAACAGAGCTCTTAACCACTGAGCCATCTCTCCAGTCCTGATCTACTTTACTTTGAGTCAGGGTCTCTTGTTGGCCTTTTGCTCACTTGTTAGGCTAGGCTGGCTGGTTAGTGAGCCCCAGGGATCCAGTTGTCTCCACCGTCCCCTCAACCCTGGGATTACAGTGAGCATGCTACCACACCAAACCCAACTTAAAAAAAAAAAATCCTATTTTTTTGAGATAGGGTCTCCCTGTAGCCCCAGCTGACCTGGAACTTGCGATGTAGACCAGTCTCACAGATTCACCTGCCTCTGCCTCCCAAGTGCTGGGATCAAAGGTGTGCACCGCCATACCTGACTAAAATTTTTATTTTCAAAATAGGCTCCAGGAATTGAATTCAGTCCTTGTGCTTGCAAGGCAAACACTTTATCCCCTGAGCTATGTCCCTTGCCCTCTATTGAACTTTTTGAGGAGCTGCTGTTCTCCATGGCAACCTCATTTCATGTTCCCACCAGCAGTGCACAAGCATCGAGACTTCTCTGAGTCATTGCCAACAACTTAATATTTTGTGATTAAAACAAGTAGGCACTCCTTGTGTGTGTGTGTGTGTGTGTGTGTGTGTGTGTGTGTGTGTGTAAGCTGCCTTAGAAGCCACGGAAGATTTGTTGAACCTGTTACCACTGCCGGCCGAGACTCAACGCTGCTGCCATGTCCTGCTACCTGCGCCCTCCCAACACGTCTGTGTTGTCAGGAACATGGCGGATGACACCAGGTCTGAAGACTTGTGGCGAGAATTTAGTCATTATGGTCCTATAGTTGATGTGTATGTTCCACTTGATTTCTACACTTGATGTCCAAGAGGATTTGCTTATGTTCAATTTGAGGATGTTCAAGATACTGAAGATGCTTTATATAATTTGGACAGAAAATGGATTTGTGGGCAACAAATTGAAATATAGTTTGCACAGGGCGATTGAAAGACACCAAATCAAATGAAAGCCAAGGAAGGGAAGAATGTGTACAGTTCTTCACGCTATGATGATTATGACAGTTAGAGACGTCTAGAAGCCGGAGTTATGAAAGGAGGAAATCAAGGAGTCAGTCTTTCGATTACAACTATAGGAAGGCTAAATCACATTCTAGAGCTGCATCCACACCAAAAGTAGAGGCACCTCTAAAACAGATTCCAAAACACATTATAAGTCTGGCTCAAGATATGAAAAGGAATCAAGGAAAAAAGAACCGCCTAGATCCAAATCTCAGTCAAGATCACAGTCTAGGTCTAGGTCAAAATCTAGATCAAGGTTTTGGACTAATCCTAAGTCCACTGGCCACTGATAGTATAAGTCATGATACTTTCTAGACATGTGTCATTCATTTACTCATAGTTTGATATACTTAAATTATCAGGACTACAATGTTGCAATGATGTGTTTAAAAAAAGAACAACACTTTGTTAGTTTCCCTATACCAGCCAATGGTTCTAATTAAAATGATATGCTGTTGAGAAGCCCCCCTCCAAACAAACAAACAAAAAAATGAAGTAGGCACTCCTGATGGGTGTGAAAGGGAGTTTATTGTAGTTTTGATCTTCATTTCTCTAATGACTAATAATAATTGTGAACATCTTTTCATGTGCTTATTGGTCGTTTCTGTATCTTTTGGGGAGAGAAATATCTAAGTCCTTCCATCATTTAAAATGTCATTAGAGGGGCTGGAGAGATGGCTCAGCGGTTAAGAGCATTGACTGCTCTTGCAGAGGACTCAGGTTCAATTCCCAGCATCCACATGGCGGCTACGAACCATCTTTAACTCCAGTTCCAGGAGAATCTGAAGCCCTCTTCTGATCTCCGTAGCATTGCACGACACGGATGCACTCACATACATACAGGCAATACACTCATACACACAAAATAAAAATAATAAAATATTTAAAAATGTCATTAGCTTTCTACTATTGAAAAGCCAATGTTTTTATTTATTTTTATTTATTTGTATATTAGGTGTGTGGTGGTTTGAATGAAAATGTCTCCCTTAGGCTCCAAGTGTTTGGACACTTTGTCCCCAGATGATGGTGCTGTTTTGGGAGGTTTTAGAAGGTGTGGCTATCCTGGAGGAAGCATGTCACTGGGGGTGGGCTTAGAGAGTTCTTAAGCCTTGCCAGATCTCAAGTCGCTCTTGCCTGCTTCCTGTGCCTGAGTGATGATGTGAGAGCTTCACTTTTGCTGCTCCTGCTTCAGCCACCTCCAGCCACCATACCTCCCTGCCATGATGGGCTGTAATTCCCCTGGAACTGTAAGCTCAAATAAACTCTTACTTCTATAAATTGCTTGGGTCAGTGTTTCTATCACAGCAACAGAAAAGTGACTAATACAATGTGTATGAGTGGTTTGCCTGCATGTATGTAAATGTAAATGCTGGTGGAGATCAGAAGAGGGTTTTGGATCCCCTGGAACAGGAGTTACAGACAGCTGTTAGCCTCCATGTGAGTGCTGGGAATGTAATCTGGGTCCTCTGCAAGAGCAGCCAGTGCTGTTAACTGCTGAGCCATCTCTCCAGTCCCTCAGTTACCTTTCTGTTATTGAAAAGCTAATGATTTT
>NW_008342393.1:11437415-11457153 GCF_000622305.1 Nannospalax galili | reverse complement strand
ATCTATCTATCTATCTATCTATCATCTGTCTGTCTATCATCTATCTATCTATCTATCTACCTATCATCTATCTATCATCTATTAATATCTATCATCTATCATCTATCGATATCTATCATCTATCTATCTATCATCTATCTATCTACCTATCATCTATCTATTATCTATCTATGTATCTATGTATTTATCTATCATCTATCTATCTATCTATCTATCTATCATCTATCATCTATCGATATCTATCATCTATCTATCTATCATCTATCTATCTATCTATCTATCTATCATCTATCATCTATCGATATCTATCATCTATCTATCATCTATGTATCTATGTATGTATGTATGTATGTATCTATCATCTATCTATCTACCTACCTACCTACCTATCATCTATCGATATCTATCATCTATCTATCATCTATCCTCTATCGATATCTATCATCTATCTTCTATCTATCTATCTATCTATCTATCATCTATCTATCATCTATCTATCTATCTATCTATCTATCTATCTATCTATCATCTATCATCTATCTATCTGTATTTTATGTGTATGAATGCTTTGCCTAGGTGTGTGTAAGTGCACCAGTGTTATGCAATGCTCATGGAGGCCAGAAGAGGACATTGGATCTCTTAGAACTGGAATTATCAATGGTTTTTAGCTACCATGTGGGTACTGGGAACAGAACCGGGGTCCTCTGCAAGAACAGCCAGGGCTCTTAACTGCTGAGACATCTCTAGCCACAAAAAGCTTTTGTAGTGCTAAGAGTGGAGCTTACTAAGGGTGGAATCTTGGACAAGTTGTAAAATGTGTCTTGCCTCAGTTTCCCCTTCTGTTTCATGACAGATGACATGACTGCCAGTAGTGAAACTTTACGACCCTTGCCTGGCCCATGGTAGGCTTGTACTGTGAGTCAGATCCTAATTTATCACACGCAAGCTGAAACTACCAAGACGTAGCAGATGAATGACTGCTGGGAAGTAAATACAGAGGTGAAGACGTAGCAGATGAATGACTGCTGGGAAGTAAATACAGCGGTGATGCAACCGAGAGCAACTGCAAGGCTATTTTAGGTTGGGTTGCACAGGGAAGGCTTTTCGGAGGAGGTGACACTTGAGCTGACACCAGAATGACAGGAAAGAGCCAACCGTGTGAAGATCTATGTACAGGAAGGGCACTCCCAGCTGAGGGACTGGCTGGGACAAAGGTCCACAGGCAGGAACAAACCTGGCCAGCTCACGGAACTGCAAGAGGGGAAATGGGGGATGGGAAGCTGGGTTTTCTTGATGTGAGGGTCCTGGCTGGCAGCGACAGTGTGGGATGGCTGTTGCTTTGGATTCAGGAAGTCAGGGTGTGAGGGGTCTCTGTGCATTACCTCTGAAACTTGAGATACTGACTGAGCCCATTTGGCAAAAGCTTTCCTTTCCTCAAGTTAAAAATCAAGGCTAGAGGGCTGGCAAGTTGGCTCAGCAGGTAAAGGGACTTGCTGCTAAGTCTAAAGACCTGAGTTTGATCCTTGGGACCCACGTGGTAGAAAAATAGAACGGACACCGGAAAGTTGTCTTCTGTCGTGCACATATGAGCCATAGCACATATGCCCCCACCCCCCAACAACAGAGACAGAAAATACGTAAAAAAAAAAAAAATGTAAAAAACAAAATTTCTTATACTTCATGGGGCTACTGTGAAACTTAAATGAAATAAACAATGTCATATTTAAGGTGATGTGACTTACAGCAGTGTGGTGTTGGGAGCACTCAGCTGAGGTTTTTTTTTTGTCTTTTTGAGACAGGGTCTCCCTGTTGTTCCAGCTGGCCTGGAACTACTATGTAGACCAGGCTGGCCTTGAACTCACAGAGATCTGCCTGCCTGTGCCTCCCAAGCGCTGGGATCAAGGGCGTACACAACCATGGCCGGCTTCAGCTGAGGTTTAATGTTCATCCCTTTGTACTGGCCCCAAAGTCAAGGAGCAGGGCAGGTGTCTTTGGAAAATTCCTCCTCCACTCTCAGGTGGTCAAGGAGAGCAGAGATGTGTTTCCATTCAGCTCTCACCCTCCCTCCTACTCTCCAATCTTCCTGGAATCTTTCTTCCAGCCCTGTCCTGCTGAGCTTTTATTGAGCACCCTGCGCACAGCGGGCAGAAGTCTTGAGAATCAAGGAGCTCACTCCACAGCACTTCCTTTTGTTTCTTCTGGCTGTAGCCCTTCATCTTTAGGAGTAAAGGAGACCCAGAGAGAAGCGCTTGGAGTCGAGAGCCTGCTGCACCCAGAGTAGCACCCTGTCTACTGTGCTGATACTCACAATACATGGAGCCCAGTGCAGAGGCTGAGAGCCCTAAGCCAGCCTGTCAGGATTTTCTCTGGGGCTCATTCTCTCTAATTACTAAGCCTCCCAAGCCTTGGTTTACTCATCTGTGAAATGGAGGTGGTAGTTCTAACTGCAGAGGGTAATTAAAAACAGTGAGGTATGTGTATGTGTCCACCTGTCTCTGCTGACCCCCAATGCTGGGGTTGCAGGTGTACTTGGATCTTTTTTTTTTTTTTTTTCTTTTTCGTGTGTAAGCCTATGGGGTGTGCATATGTATGTTTGTTCATTCATAGGTGCAGGATTGGAGGCCTGAGGTTGATGTTGGGAGCCTTCCCCCATTGCTCTTCACCTTACTCATTGAGGCAGGGTCTCTCTGTTGAACTCAGAGCTTGCCTATGGGGCTAGCTAGACAGCTTGTTCTAGAGATGGATTGTAATCGGCAGGCTTCCTGCCCACCTGATATTTACATGGGTTCTGGGTACCAGAATTCTGGTCTGAATGTTTTTGCAGCCAGGCTTTGATCATTGAACCATCTCTCCAGCGCATGCTCAGTTTTTTACATGGGTGCTGGGGATTGGAACTCAGATGCCCCATGCTTGAGCTGCAAGAGTTTTTACCCACAGAGCCATCTCCCAGCCCTACACTGGGGTAATTTTATCCTAAGTAAGGTGCGTGAAGAATGCTTGGCAGGTAAGTCCTATGGAATTATTTGCTTATTACAAATCAATACAAAAGATTTGCTAGGCTCCTGGGCAAGCCATTTGAAATTGGGGCCTCAGGTTCCACATCCATGCACCAGGGCTCTCGTGAGCCTCCAGGGGGATTGTGCACATTGTCTGGCCCAGCCTCATATGCTGGGGTGCTGTCTGCCCTTCAGAGGAACTTCTCCATAATTTAGAAATCTCTTAGCTGAGCCCAGGGCTCCACACCCTAAAGTTCTTAAGAAATTGCTCTTTGGAACTGGAGAATAGGAGACATTGCCTCTTTGGATTGGAAGGGAAAAGGGACACGGTGTGTGTGTGCACGTGCGTGAGTGTGCTGGGCTATGCGGTGAAGACACAGCACGGGTCACACCCCCGCAGGCCGGCCCCAGGCTGGGTGGGAGCTGGTTTACTGAGCCCGGGTCTCCGGGAGCGCGGGTGGGCGCAGGCTGTGAGGGTTCAGCTGGCCACTAGGGGTCAGTGTGTCTCCGCCGCAGGCGCCCGCGGGCAGCTCACCTGATTGCCGCAGGGACCTGGCTAACAGTTTGTGCAACATCTCTTGCCTGGCATTTAAAAAAAAAAAAAAAAAAAAGACTATCTTTCTCTACAGCAAAGAAGAGAGAGTCTAGCCAGCCTAAATAACAAGCGGACTCTCTCTTTGTAGGAAAATGCAAAAGGGGGTTAAACTGTCCTCAGCATTCCTGGGCGGAGGGAATAAGGATTTAATTGTGGTTTCTGCTCTGGTTATCTGCCGAGGGTGGCACGGGGGAAAATCTGCTGAATTCTTCTTTTTCTATTTTCTGCCTCGGCGAGGAGGAGGGCGTTAATGCCGGCTGGCAGTTACATGAAACCGAGACGGATGGTGACAGGGTGTGTTAACAACAAGGGCAGGAAATAAAGTGTCATATTTTCTGGAGAGTGAACCGCTCCCTGGAGACTGATCTGCAGGAGGATGCTTGGAAAGGGGGGGGGTGTTGGGGATAAGAAGCCCAGCGCAGTTGCTTCTCTCCTCTTTCACATTCTGGTGCCTCTGTGGTGACGCATAAATTCAGTTTTATTCCCAGCCTGGCTAACCAGTCAAATAACTGGGCATAAAAAGAAAATAATCCACTTCGACACAATGTCACTTCAATATTTAGTTATTTCTCTGTCGGGAGTGGTCTTTGGAAATAAGACCAGGACCCGAGCTACCTGCCTGGAACCTAGACCTGTTCATTTTAAGGGTCAAGTTCAACCACTGGGCAGACAGGAAGCCTTGAAACTGTCTCCTTGCTCGTCCTCCGTGTATATAGTCTCACCTTATTCCAGCATCCTCCTCACCCTTCTCTATGACACTTTTTCTAGTTCCTTCTACAAGGACCCCACTCTCACCTGCCTACCCCCAGTCCCTTTCTCTGAACCAGTATCACACACAGTATCTCACTCTGAGAGAACCTGGCTGTCTCGGAATTCTCCTGTATCCTTAGCACCTGACACAGAGCCTGGTACATTGTCATAGGTGCTTAATATATATATGTGAATGAATAGAGGATGACCTTAACTCCATTTCTGCTGGAAATAGTGGCCAGTGGACGTGGAGCATACTGCCTGTGGTGAGGGCTCTGTGGGCTTTCTCTTGTTTTTCACTGATCCCACTCTGGTGATATAGGACCTTCATTGCCATCACACTCACTTTACAGATTGGGAAGTGGAGCCCCAGTGGGGGTCACTGAGGTACACCTAGGCCAGTGCAGAGAGGGATGCAGACCCTACCCCCATCATGCTGCAGGTCTCTCCCTTCTGGGACCAGCTGCACCCCACCTGCATTCTTCACACTGTGTGCTCACTTCCAGCTGCACCCCACCTGCATTCCTCACACTGTGTGCTCACTTGTCTGGCTGCAAATGATGTGTGTTTTTGTTTGATCTCCCTGCAAAGACCAAGCTCTAGAGATCAGGGTGGTGGCTGCAGCTTCTCTGTAGCTCTCAGAAGAGAGAGGCTAAATCCCGGCTGGGGCCAGGTTCTCTGGTGGCGGGCTTCAGGTTTGACCTAAAAGGTCACAGGGCCTGACTCCTGGACTTAGTGAGGCTGCTTGGAATGCAATTCCAGTTCTGCTGCTCACGACTTGGACTGGTCACTTCCCTCTCTGTCTCAGTCACCTCATTTCAAAATAGGGATAGCATCAGTCAACCTCTTGGAGCTGTGGTGAGGATCAGTGAATGAATGCATTTGCCTTGAAGGATGTTGACGTGATGACCTACTGAGGAAGTGCCTCTTAGAAAGAGACGCAGGATGTAGAATCAGCAAGTCTTTGCTGCCATTTCTGAACTGTTTGTCCCTTTACAGTTGATCAGATAGATGATTGAGGGCCTCATAGCTCCCTCTTTTTCATTTAAAAATGAATTATTCCTGCAAAAGAGGACAAGACAAGCCAGGCCCAGTGGCATGGGTTTGTAATTCCAGCTACTCAGGAGGCTGAAGCAGGAAGATTCCAAGTTCAAGGCCAGCCTGAGCAAACTTAGAACTTGACAAAAAATGAAGAAAATTAAGAAAAGGTTGGGGATAGAGTTCAGTGGTACAGTGCTTGCCTAGCATGTGGAAGGTCCTATGTCCAATCCCCAGTACTGAAAACCAAATTAAACCAAACCAAACCAAACCAAACCAAACCAAACCCCCAAGGATTCATCAAACCAAGGCTCTCATGCCTTTGGGGAGACAAAGGAAAGCACTGGACACTGCATCTGAGCCCAGCACAAGTATCTTATTAAAATATGCAAGGCAGCAAAGGATGCCCATCTAAGGCCTGGTATTCAACACAATCGGCATGGCTACTTTGGGTGGACACACACAACTGATGAGGCCAGCCGGCCTCTCCGGATGTATATAAATATTCTAGGAAGAGAAACCCAAGACCAAAGGCTCAGGCCATCCTGCACCGTCGGCACCAGCTCGTGCTCTTCCTGTGTGTGTGAGGCAGCGTGACTGATACTTATTCCTTCCTGAGAGCTGGGTGAACCCACTATGGCCACATATTTGTCAGTGTTCCCAGTGGTGTCACCAGATACTATGTTCTCTGTGGCCAGCACCCGTGCTATTGCGTTTCTTGAGAAGGTGGATGAGGAGGAGAGGTTGATCTTGAGGTGTGTGTGTGTGTGTGTGTGTGTGTGTGTATGGGGGGGTCAGACTGCTTGGGAGTGGGTCTCATGGTTATCGTTCAGTCTCCCTATATTTATGAGGTACTTGTTAGACCTCATTATAGATGTGGGAATGTTGGTGGGTCCCTGTCTCTGTGGAGGTTGCAGCCTGATCTGGACCAGTTAACGGAAGTGAGGCCTTGTTATGCTGAGTGTTGGGAAGGAGGCCAGAGGCCTAAGGTGCAATGGAGTTTACATGGGGGTAAAGAGACCCTATCTTAGCATCCCAAAGGAGTGTTGTCTAAGCTGAATGGTGAGGAGTAAACAGGAGGTAGCTGGGCAAGGAGGGGAACTCCAGGCTTGTGCTACGTAGTTCAGCTCTGTTTTTTATTCTCTCTCTCTCTCTCTCTCTCTCTCTCTCTCTCTCCCTCCCTCCCTCTCTCAATGTGTGTGTAGGCCAGATGTCAACCTCAGATATCTTTCTGAATTGTTCTCTGTCTTAATTTTTTTGAGACAAGGTCTCTACCTGAACCTGGAGCTCATCAATTGGGCCAGACTGTCTGACCCAGAGATCCTCCTGTCTCCATTTCCCCAATTGCGGGACACATTCTTCCATACATGGCTTCTTAACACAGGTTCTGGGGCCGGGGGACTGAACTCAGGTCCTCCTGCTTGCACAGCAAGCACTTTATTGACTGACCCAGCTCCCCCTAGCTCTGTTTCTGGGGATACTTATTTCTTCAGCTGACCTGGCTTATGCTGACTACTGACATAATTATTTTTTAAAAATCTTTGAAAATAGTTATATTTGAGTGACTTTACAGTTCTGCACCAACTGTGGCAAAATCTATGAAAGTGGTAATATGAGTTGCAAAGTTTGGAAAATGATTATAGAGTTTTGTAAAGAGGTTGACACTTAGGGTGGACCGCTATCTTGGTTTTCCTCCATTTGGTATTCCTGTGATGTAGAACTTCCAGTGTTAGAACTGGGAATGTCTCAGCCATGTGGGATGAATTCCTCAGTCTGGCCCTAAGTGCAACTGACTAGACATCTTGACCAGCTGCTTTGAATCCAAGCAGTGTGAATGGGTTTCCTCCTCAGAGTCTCCAGGGGTACTGGGATGTCTGAGGGAGTCAGTGGGTCCCTTTGCTAAGCAGCCCTGACTAACATGGGTGAACTCTTTCCTTTGACTGATAAAGAAGTCAATAAGCAGGAAAGCAATGGGTCCATTCAAGGTTGTGCTGAAAAAAGTGACAAGAGTGGGAGCTGACCACCTATTCCTGTTAGTTACAGTTCATTTTCTTCCTCCTGGACAAGCAGCTAGGGATCTTTGCTCTCCTCTGATTTTTCTTTCATAGCATCTGTCTGCTTTCAGGATTTCTAGGATAATACTAAAGCAATTGAAACTGGATGACCTTTACTAAGTCAAGACACTGTCTTAAGTGTTTGGTGTATATTACTCACTGATCTTCACAATGATAGGCACTGTTATTATTTGCTTTTGATCTTTATGGATCTGGAGACCCAAGGAGTTAAGCTGCTTGCCCAAGATCATCCAGCTAGTGAGTGGCAGAGGCGAGACTTGTAACCCAGGCTGTCTGGCCCAGAAGTCTGTGGGCCCCTACTTCTCTGCTGATTGTTTTTAACCACACTACCTGTGAAGCAGCAGCCCTGTGGACGCTGCTCACCTTGCTCCATGTGCTGCATGGGAAGGTGTGCTGGATAGTTTTAGTTGTCAACTTGACACACCTGGGTAGACGGAATCTCAATTGAGGAATTTCTTCCATTGAATTGTCCTGTGGCCACGTTTATGGGGCATTTTCTTGATTGTTGAATGATGTGAGAGGGTCCAGCCCACTGTGGGGGGGTACCATCCTTGGGCAGGTGGTCTTGTATAAGAAAGCGGGCTAAGCACAGGCCAAAGGAGTAAGCCAGTTCCTCCATGGTCTGTGCTCCAAATTTTTGCTCTGAGTTCTTGCCTTAGCATCCCTTGAGGCTGAATTGTGCTGTAAGCTAAATAAACCCTGTCCTCCCCAAGTTGGTTTTGGTCAGTGTCTTTATCACAGCATTTGAATGCAAACTAGAACAGAAGGGTTCAGGGAGAGGCACCATGGGATCTGGATTTGAATTCTGGCTCCAGCATTCATTTAAAATGCTCAGGCCTCACCTCTGTCCTGTGTAAAAATGGGAAAATCATCACTAGCATCAGGATGTTTGCTTTTCTTTTCCTTGCTGGGTTGTTAAAATGATTATACAGAAGTATATATCAAAGGACTTTGTGAACCACAAACTTGAATACAGATGAATACAGGGTAAAAGGGGATGCTCCTTCAAGACATGAGAACGAAGTGTGAAGCCCAAAGAGGAAAGGCAACTGGTTGACCTATTGAAAACATGAAAAAGGCCTTCCTTAAGTCTAGACAGGGCTGGGGATAGAGCTCAATTGGTAGAAAACTTGCCTTGTATGCATGAGGCCTGGGTTCAGTCCTCAGCACTGCTTAAAACCTGGCTGATGATGCACCCTGTAAGGAAGATCAGAACCTTGAGGTCGTCCTCAGGTATGGATCTAGTTGGAGGCCATTGTGGACATCAGGAGACCCTGTCTTAAACAGAACAAGTCCAGATAGTAGTGATAGAAATGGTAAATGTTCAGTGATGCTTGTTGGATGGATAAATGATACAAGTTGGAAATGCTGGGACTGGAGCGATGGCTCAGTGGTGAAGAGCACTGACTGCTCTTGCAGACGACCCAGGCTTGGTTCCCAGCACCCACAAGGCAGCTAACAACCATCCGAAACTCCAGTTCCAGAAGATCTGATGCCCTCTTCTGACCTCTGTGGGAATTGCACGACATGGATGCTCTTACACACATGTAGGCAATATACTCATACACATAAAATAAAAATAATAAATTTAAAAAATACTAACTTCACAAAATACAAGTTGGAAGTGCTGCTGCAAAACAGGCAGACCTGGTCAAGCCCAACAAAACAAACCCCCTTCCAAACAAACAAAAGCAAAACATTGTCCCTTTACAGGTGAGAAGATCCAGGACAGAAAACCCAAGAGACACACACCAGCCCGTGTACCTGCTCCCGGCCCTGCCCTTCCTAGCAGCTGACTCTGGATAAGGGCTATGGGGTCTTTGAATTGAGCCTCATTTTCCCCTTTCGACCTTCCAGATGGTGGAGGTTAAGTGAACTATTTCGTATAACACATTTAGTGCTTAAGGCCGGGTCCTTGGGACTCTGTCAGTCACTGTTAGCTGTTGTTATTAGTGGTGGAAGGTCCTGGTTTCAAGTGAATCAATAGCAACTGCCTAGACAGAATATGGTGATTTGTATATTTCTCTATTCCTGCTGAGATGCTGGAAAAAGTTTCTAAGGGGGAACAGTTTCTAAGGGGGAAAGTTTCTAAGTTTCTAAAGTTTCTGGGAGGAACTCAAGGGGAGAGCACTTGCCTAGCATGCTCCAGGGTTTGGATCCAATTTTGTAGTTGATTTAAAAAAAAGGAGCTGGGGGCTGGAGAGATGGCTTAGTGGTTAAGAACACTGAGCGTTCTTGCAGAAGACCTAGGTTCGAATTCCAGCACCCACATGACAGTTAACATTTTCCAGGGGATCCGACAGCCTCTTCTGTCCTCTGCGGGCATTGTATGACATGGGTGCACTTACTTACATGCAGGCATAACACTCATACACGTAAAATAAAAATAATACATAAAATATTTTAAAAAAGGAGCTATGCAGGTATACACACACACACACACACACACACAAATTGTTCCTCGCATACCATCTACCTTTTCCTTCAGACAAAGTCTCTTCTTTGGCCTGGAGTTCACTTATTCATCTAGGCTGGCTGACCAGGGAGCCCCAGGAATCCTCCTCCTCACTAGCTCTGGGATTACAAGTGTGTGACACCACACTGGACTAGTTAGGTGAGTACTTGGGTTCCACCTCAAGTCCTTATGCTTGCATGGCAAATACTTTATCAACTGAACCATCTCCCCTGCTCCAAATGCTACTTATGGAGTCTAATGTGCTTGTTGTGAATCTAAAACTGCTTGAAAAATAAAGTCTATTAAAAAAAAAGGAGCTATGAAATCTTCCTCTCATTTAAAAACCTCTCTGATCCATTCTGCAGGCAGAAGGATACAGTCCAAGACCCTTTGTAACCTGCCTGAGATTCAGTCCTTCACATGGGTGCGAACCTCTCTTTCAGTCAATCCTATAAAATCTTTTTGCTCTAGTAAAGGGCCACCCCATGGAGAAATTAGCGTTCATCTAGTCTTCTTGCTGATTCCAGCCAGCCAACAGAGGCTTGGTGGTAACAAAGTTTCTTTCAGAAGCTCAGAGGCTGAAAGCTTGGTTTCCGTTTCTTGGAGCAATGGCTGTCTTCCCCTTGTTTATCCCCAGCATCTTATCTGTGGGGGGCATGAAGGCTCTACCCAAATAGGCCCCACCTGCTGTTGAAGTCGTGGAAGAATACTGTGATGAATTTACAGGGTCACTGGGAGACCCTCTAATTTTCTGGGAAATAAGGCATGTGTGGCCACATTGTGTAAAATTTCCTCTTTTATACCCTAGCTACTTGCCATGGACTGTTTACTTGGAGTCTGAGGGTATATTTACCATTCAGGCAACATCACAAGTTGTCAAAGAAATCTACTCAGAGTAGGATGTGTTGGGTGTCTCGCCTTTCTAAAATTGACATTCATCTCTTTTTGTTTTTAAATAAATCTTTTTAGGTGCTAAGTTCACAGTGCAAATACCTCAGAAAGGGTACTGGTGCAGAGTCAAAGTTTAAGTCAGGGCAGATGTGCTGCTGGGGAACAAGACTCTATCTATAGTTTTGTCAGGAAAGGGAACTGCCTGTCTCCTGGGTCCCTCTACTGTGAGTCCCTGAAGAAGATGCCTGGGAACCACAGAGAACTGATCTGTGGAGGAAGTGCCTCATGGGTCTGAAAGCTCAGTGTGTCATTACCAGCAAACGAGGGCCAGTCACACAGTTTAGAGCAGTTGCCTCCAAAGTCAATAGCTGAAGGAATGCTTTGGGGGAGAGAATAGAGAACATGTTTTTTCCCCCAAATTTAGAAGTCACTTGCATTCTGTGGGTTCTGACACTAATATCGAACTTGAACATAAAGTTCTGACAAAATACGATTTCCTAATTCAAAACAAGGTGTTGTCTAAGAGAGTCTGAGAGGATGTCTTTGAGGTTCACAGTCTCTTTCAAAACAGCCTGCTTGAGAGTTCAAGGGAGAAGAAACTAGGACGAGGCTGGTTGCATTCCTTCTGACACTGTGGGACTTTTAGAATGAAGCAGCACAGGGTGGGAGCCAGTGTGGAGAGGAGCAAAGAATGCTGGGAAATGTGCACTCGAGGTTTTGCTGACTTTAAGACATTGAGAAATTAGTAGGAATTCTACCAGGTGCCTGTGTCTATGAATCTGGCAGTGGTGGCTTTCAGTCTGGTGACTAGCCAAGAAAAGGTACTTCTCAGATCCTGGGGACAGCAGACTGTCCCAGGAACATGACACAGTAGGAAGTAAGGACAAGATTATACTCTCAGGGGGCTGTGCTGTGGACAGGGTCCCATATTAGCAGTTGGGTTTTGGGAAGTGGGTAGTCATTGGGGGGAAATCAGCAAGATGATGGAAAATTGTAGAGGGTAGGTCCTCTCATTTACACAGTGTCTCAGCTCTACAACAAGGCCACCAACTCCACAGTGACACTCCTGGTTTATATTTCTATAGAAAAATAGTAAAGTGTCCTAGAGCCATGTCCCCACCAGTGCTCAAGTCCATCTTGGGATGACATCAATGCAAACACAGATGGAGCTAGAACTAGGAGGAGGAAAGTGAGAATTTCTCCTAATTGTAGTGACAGAGTCCAGATTCACACAAGCTATGAAGCTCTGGGTTTAAACAATGAGTAACAGTAGTTTGCCTTTCCATTAGACTATTAATCACTAGAGGAGATGGGTAGAGAAGTATACCATGTTCATCTCTGGATCCTAAGCACTTAATATACTTGTCCATGGCTTATAGTATATGGGACTCAGTGAATACTTGGAGGATGGATGGAAATAAAGATGGATGAATGAGTAGGTAAATAAATGGGTAGATGGATGGTTTGTTAGATTGATGGGTAGAAGGGTAGATGGATGCAAGAATAGATGAATGAATAGATAGGTGGATGGGGAGATGAATGGAAGGATAAATGGATGGATAGAGGGTAGCTGGATGAATGAGTGGCTAGGTGGATGGGTGGATGAAAGAGTAGATAGAAGGATGGATGATATAAAGAAAGTGGATAAATGGGTGGAGAGATGGATGGATTGTTAGATAAGTGGATGGATAGATGAACAGGTATATGAATGAAAAGACAGATGGATGAATGGATGGTTGAATGGAATGGTAGTTGGAAGGCAGGATGAATGGGGTAGATAGAGAGGTACTGCAAGGATGCAGTCTGATAGGTCATGATCTCTCTCTGCCTCAGCTGTCTTTCTTCCTTGATCAGTCAGCTTGCAGTCATCCTTTATAACATATCATCAGAGACAGAGTGCACAGGATAAGCAAAGGTCTAGAAGTCAGAAAGGGCAAGGCCTAGCTGTGGCAAGAAGGTGTGTGGGGGGGTTTGGAAGTGCACTTTCAGGGATGGGCAGAAATAGGCAGTGCAGTCCGAGAATTTTAATAAGGAATCAGACCACCAAAGGACTCTGGATAGCCATCTGAGCCTTTGTACTTTGTTCTGAGAGCCATAGGAACTGAGAAATGTTCCATACAGGTCAAGATCCTGGGGCATTTGCACTCCATGTCTTTGTCTATACAGATTTTGAAATAGATGCTTAGAGCTGTGTTAGGAGGAACACTCACCCAGAGCAGAAGCCAGACCAGCCCTATGTTGATAGAAAGTCTTGGAGCTGACTCAGGTAGAGTTTACTGTGTAGCCTTACTCTTTCAGCTTCTATCTGGATGACTCTGGTGGAGTCATTTCCCTTGTGCCTCAGTTTCTTCTCTGTACCATGACTTACCCAGGACTGACTCATTGGGAAAACTGTATGCTCAAAGAGGACTTTGTGCTTACAGCAACGCTGGACTCAGTTTAATGCTTGTGCTGGATAGCTTTAGTGTCAACTTGACACACCTGGGTTGAGGGAGCCTCAATCGGGGAATTGCCTCTATTGGACTGGCCTGTGGCCATGTCTGAAGGGCATCTTCTTGATGAGTGATGTGGGAGGGCCCAGCCCACTGTGGGTGGTGCCACCCCTGGGCAGGTGGGCCTGTGTTGCATAAGAAAGCAGGCTGAGCAGGAGCTGAGGGAGCAAGCCTATAAGCAGCATTCCTCCATGGCCTGTGCTCCAGCTCCTGCCTCCAGGTTCCTGCCCTGAGTTCCTACCTTGGGCTCCCTGATGAACTGCATGTGACCTGGGAGATGTAAGACAAATAAACCCTTTCCTCCCCAAGTTGGTACTAGTCAGAGTGTTTTGTCACAGCAATGAAGAACAAACTAAGACAATGCTCTAGTGTTAGCTTGAAACACCTACAAATATGGGAGTGAAGATTTCCACATTTCAGTTTGCACCAGGTCCCACTAATCATGTAGCCAGTCCTGAATCCACCTCACAGGGATATGATGGGGTCAGACTAGCATGTGGACAGGTGAAAGACCTTTAAAATAATAAAGCGCTAAACAACCATAGCCTCACTGATCCTCTCTAATATTACCATCCTAACTATGTCAGTATTTGTGGATGACAGGTGCCAGGGCCTAGGGAGGATCAAACTCAGTCTCTGTTCTTGAGGAACTCTGGGCTGTTCAGCAGTGGGCAGATCTGGAATGTGAACTTGTGCCTTCAATACCCATGTCCCATAATTCTTCTAAAATGAACTATTGTTACTATGTCCACTTTTTTTCACTGTTGAGTAAGAGGCAAGGCTAGGCCACCTTCCATACAGTTCAGTTGTAATAACCGGGGTTCTCTAGAGGAGCAGAACCAACAGAATGGATGTACATTAAAAGGGGATTTATTAGCTTGGCTTTCACAATGCAGTCTGGGTAGTCCAACAATGGCTGTCTCACATAAGAGAGGCTGAGAATCCAGGAGTTGCTCAGTCCACGAGGCTGGATGTCTCAGCAGTCCCAATCTAGCACTGAAGGCCTAGAAGATTCCTGGAAAGCTGATGGTCTTCAGTCTGTGTTGGAGGCCTGAAGAAGCTGGTTCTAATATCAGCAAAAGAATGCAGCAGCAACAGGTTAGATGGACTCGCCAGCAAACTTGAAGGCAAGCAGGCAAAAAGCAGAGTTCCTTTCTTCCATGTCCTTTTATTTGGGCTGCCGCCAGAAGGTGCTGCCCACATTTAGGGTGGGTCTTCCCACTCCAAACAATCTGATCAAGAAAATCCCTCATGAGAGTGCCCAGTGGCTTGACTTTTAGTTGATTCCAGATCCAGTCAAGTTGACAACCAAGATTAGTCAACACAAGTACAGGGAAAAGCATTGTGCAGACAGGGGACCCGTAACTGTTCACAGAGAACAACCTTTGGGAGGTTGACAAGATTATGCTCCACGAATCCCCACCTAAAACTCCTTTAATGTTTCCTACTTCCAAATTCACCCTGCCACAAAGCCCTCAGTGGTCCGGCCTCTTCTCTGCTTCTCTCCAGATGGGCCTGTCCTCTCAAAGCCACTCTGACTTCCTCCTTGTCACTCATCTGTACCCTGTCCCTCCCCCTATAGACTTGGCACATGCTGAGTCTTCTTCCAGGACTCCATCCTTCCCTCGCATCACTGCCTAGTTTTCCCAGCCCTCTGACACCTCAGGGAGGCCCATCCTACCCGCCCCGGTTAGGCTATTCTCCTCCTGATGATATCTCTAAGCCAGGCCCTCATCCCTGGCCTAGCAGTCCCTGCACTTGGATCTTTGCCTGTCTTCATGTGGCTGCCTGCTGCCTGTGTCCTGCAATAGCTTGACCACATTTTTGTCTGTTCCACATGGTAGTCCCAGTGACTAGAAGAGGACTTGTCACAGCACGGGTGCCTGATAAATACTTGGCAAGTGTACGAACAAGCATAAGGTGTTGGCAGTGTTTATGTGCAGTCATTCTCTCCAGTGAGATAGTAAAACTCTAGGCTCAGGACTGTTCAATAATCCTGTAGCAGTGAACGGGGAGGACTCAGCAATGGAGAAAAGAGGCAAAGTGGATTTCTGTGCTTGCTGAGGTTAAGAAGCTCAGTCACAAGGGCTCCTCACATGCGCCAGAACTGCACTAAGCCCTCTAAATGCACTGTTGTGCATGACCTCGCAGTACATCTCTGGAGTGGGGCCTGTTGTCTTATTGCACATGGCAAGACTGAATCTCAGAGAGATTCTATGGTCTTCCCAAGGTCGTAGATTTCATAAAAGGATCACCTGAAGTTGAGGTTGGCTTGACCAGTGCTAAGTCTCAGATTTTCATGACGTTCTTTCTGTAATCCCTGATGTTCCTACTTTGACCCACCTGAGTCCCTCCTAAAGAGTCCCGAGGCCCTCTGGAGGCTCCAAGATTCAGGCACCTGCCATGGGGCTGTGACACAGTAGCTCAAAAACTGAGCAAGAAGCTCAGCAAGCGCAGGAACCTGCTTTTGTTCTTTTGCCTTTGCTGAGTCACCCTGAACAAGGTAGGCATTCCCTGTGGGGCTCTGATTTTCCAGCTCTCAAGCTGGGAATTGCACCTCAGGGTCTGTGCATTTATTTCTACCTGGAACTAATGCTGGGCTAAGTCATAGCTTCACCTGCATAGTCTTTCACAGCTCTGCCTCCTCATGTCCCAGCTCTGTTGCCCTTCTGGTACCAAGCGGCCTCCTGCCCCACAGCCTTGGCACTTCCAGGCCCTTGTCCATGTCCATCCTCCTGTGGTGCGTAAGGACTGAGCTGACTACTGTTGGCGTAGGCTTCGTAGTCACAAGTGGTATAGAGAGCACTTTCTCACCCACCTGGGCTAGTGCTGGGCCCCGTTCTAGTTCTTCTCTATTCACTAGCCCCAGTGTGTTTCCTTTAAAGACGTATCAACTTCTGAAATTATATACATATGTGTGTGCATATACATTTATAAAATTTATAATCTATCAACAAACATAAAAATTCTATTCTCTGTCTCAACGCCATCATTTCTCACTGTTTTCTCTTGTGGCCTCTGCTGCACTGGAATACGGGCCCAAGTAGCATGGGGGAGTGGCTGTCTTGTTCACTGCTGCAATTTAGCTCAGTGTTAGCTCAGGAGCATTTACTGGGCCAGTGAGGTGGTTCAGTGGATAAAGGCACTTGCCATCAAGACTGATGACAAGTTTGATCCCTGGGACCCACATGGTGGAAGGAGAAAGTCGACTCCCATAAGTTGTCCTCTGACCTCCACGTGTGTGCTAGCTATGGCACACTCACACCCCTCCTCCCCCCCAAAAATGTAACAGAAATTTAGAAAAGAGTATTTACTGGATGTGTTGAATGGGTCATAATGAGTAAAGGGAATGGGATGAGTAAGTGAACGAAACTGTGTACTTGTGGTCCTAAGAGTAAAAGCCTAGCAGGCGGGGAAGGTCAAGCGAAATCACAGCCATTGTCAAAGCCCAACAGCAACTTTGCAGCTCACTTCCGGGAGCAATGTAAGTACCCAATAAATATGCCTAGAATACATGAACTCCTAACCAAGCAGGTTGTGGCAGAGGCCTGGTGTGGCTGTTACTGTACTTCTAAGCCCATCCTGGAGAAAGATCACATACCCCAAAGGGCCATGATGAAAGGCTCCCTTTTGCCCCTGTACTCCAGCCAAGGAAGTTCCAGCTACTGGGACTCACACGTCTGCACCTGACTATGTCACCCAGGGATTTTTGTGCTCACATTTTAGGAACATTTCCAAAGCTCTCAGGCATCCTGTTACTATAAAATCTACAGCTCTCCAGGGACACTGATTGCTTATTTAAACATTGTTATTACATTTATTTATTTATTTACATTTATTTATTTGTTTCATGTATCTGTGTGCGCATGTCAGGGGTTTCATGTGGAGATCAGAGGACAACTTTTGAGAGTCAGTTCTCTCCTTCCATGGTGAATTGCAGGAATCAAACTCAGGTCCTCAGTCTTGGTGGCAATCACCTTTACCCATGGAGCCATCTTGCCAGCCCTGATCTGATGTTTTCAAAAAGCATACCACAATAGAAAGACAACACATTCTCCACTCCACTCCTGCCTGCCTGGGCCCTTCCCCAGCTCCCACCTCCGCCTCCTCCCTCCTGAGTCACATTTGATATTTTAGAGTTATGGATTCGATTTTATTTCTCACAGCTGTTGCGAAGCTGGAGCAATCCCGCAGAGCTAAGATACTGGAATGGCTTTCAGGCAGAGCCTATTTCTGATGCAGATCTGCCCACCTGCTAACTATCCAGCCCCTCTCTGGAAAATGAAATAAAAAAGTAAAACATGACAGCGTAGCCATTGCTCTCAAGGGGTCAGAACTGAATATTTCATGTGATGAGTATTTATTTCACGTATTGAGTGAATGGATGAATGGAAGGATAAACAGTTCTGTGCTCTCTGTGAGCACCAAAGATTATGCCATTTTCTGAACAAGATTTTTCACCCAGAGAGGGGGAACCTGGAGTATTAGCTTGGAACAGCTTGCTAGGGTGAGAGGTGGGGGCTTGAGAAAATATCAGATCCCTTGCCTGCCTCTGGGCTGGCTGGGAAACCCCTGCCCCACAGAAACAATGATCTAAAGTTCTGGAGAGGGTGATTTTGCAGTCTCCCTAGGAACCCTCTTTCATGGTTCAATCAGCCCTCAGTCAGGAAGTTGTTTCTGGGTCTGACATGTGGCCCTTATGCTGCATTATACCCTGCTGATCTTAAACTATCCCCATTTCCTGGATGGCACCTATTTAGGGGATTTCCTGAGGCCCTGGAAAGTAACCCAGCTGCCTTTAAAGGCTGGTCTGGACGAAATCTGTCTTCCCTGTCCTGTGGCTGAGCATCCCTGCTGCTGAGCCTTTGATGATTTCCTTGCTTGCCAAGGATGTTCAGCCCCCAGCAGGGAGGCTGCCCTGGGCAGTATCCTGGGATGGGCTCTTAGGCCATGTTGAGGGGGAGGCTCCCTGTGCTATATTCCAAACCGTAACCTTCCTGGGGCCAGTGTTGAGCACAAGTTTAATTTTGCCCTGTAATTGCTTTACTGGCAGGCTAGCTCTGCCTCAATCTTCACAATGCCTTCAGGGTACCTCTGGTGGAAAGGGGTCTCAAATTAAAGACCTTGCCTCCTGCTGCAGAAGGGTGTCATGGCAGACTGAAGGCATTTCCCCTTATTTTGATCTCTGTGTCCGTCATTGGCCATTCTTTCCAGTGTGAAGGAGCCGTCTCCTTCACATCCCCCAAGAGCCCCCATGGGTGACTGTATGAACTGGAAGATGCAGGAATGGATGGGAGATGCAGGGATGGATGGAAGAGACAGGGTGGATGGAAGAGGCAGGAATGGATGGAAGAGGCAGGAATGGATGGGAGATGAAGGAATGGGTGGGATATGCAGGGATGGATGGGATATGCAGGGATGGATGGAAGGGGAAGGAATGGATGGAAGAGGAAGGAATGGATGGGAGATGCAGGGGCGAGTGGGAGACACAGGGGTGAGTGGAGAGCCCAAACATACTGGCGTTTTGGGTTTAGCAGTAGGTTTGCTGTCTACCACTAATGGAGATCAAAAAATAAGTAGGGAAAACTACAGTCAGGGACAGAGAGACCCTAGCTGAGAATCCCAGACAGAATTTAGCTTCTGCACTGGGCCATGAACCAGTCCCACAGCACAGGAGAGGAGATACAAGCATCCTTTGTATTGGTGACATCAGCTCCATGCTGCTTTTTTTTTTCACTTTACCTTTAGGATTCAGTAAATTTTTCCATCTTTCCTCCCCTGTGCTCACATTTCCACCACAACCCAACAGAGCTGGACAGAAGCCCTCTGAGTTGTGTTCAAGTGGCTCTGAACCTAGAGGACAGTCCACTTTCTTGGAATTTCTAATGAAGGACTTGCTAGAAATATGGTTTCTCTGCCTCTGGCTTCTAGAACAATGTGTAACGATGGGCGTGGTGGTTCACGTAATCTCAGCACTCAGGCAGAGGCAGAGGCAGAGGCAGAGGCAGGAGGATGGAGGCAAGCTCCATGCCAGCCAGGAATACATAGCAAGACCCTGTCTCAAACAACAAACAGAAAAACAACAGCAAAACTACAGGTTATGAAAAGCGATGGACTTGGAAACAGGTTGTCTTGGGAATCAAATCCCACTCCCTATGAAAAAGGGAATTTCAAGTCTGTCCAGGCTGGGGAGATGGCACCATCAGTGAAGTGTTTGCCTTGTAAGCATGAAGAGCGGAGTTCAATCCCCAAAACCTATGAAGAAAGAAAAAGCCAGAGGTCATGCCACTTGCTTTTAATCCCAGTGCTGGGGAGGAAGATCCCAGTCGGCCTAACCTGGGTAGTGAGTTCCAGGCCAGTGAGTTTCTTTCTTTCTTTCTTTCTTTCTTTCTTTCTTTCTTTCTTTCTTTCTTTCTTTCTTTCTTTCTTTCTTTCTTTCTTTCTCT
>NW_008342393.1:11410598-11437255 GCF_000622305.1 Nannospalax galili | reverse complement strand
CACACACACACACACACACACACACACACACACACACACACACAGCCCATACTGTTTATTACTAACATCACACATCTCACACATATACTGTGTCCTTCTAGAACAGAGGGGGCAAATCAGTCTCTTCCTCATAGAGTCATCAGCTGACGTGAACGACCCTCCCCTAAACCTCCCATGGGAGCGTCTCAACACGTTCAGACAAGAAGGCCTGCCCATGCCCTCAGTGATCAGATGGAATGCCACCCCAAAGTCCCCAGGAGTGAAGTCAGCAGGTGAATCACTGAGAAAGTGCTGCTTCCTTCTGCAGACACCATCTCTGTTTTCTTCACACCCCCTCATTCCTTCCTCTACCAGGAAACAGGAAGCTGCCCTTAGGATAGGATGTCTTCCTGCTTGCTTCAGGTGCACATGAGCTGACAGGGTCTCCTTTTTAACCCCAAGGTCAATATTAAGTTCTCAAGCCTGTGAGAAGATGTCTTCAATGCAAGAAAAAAAACTTTTTTCCATCTGAATTTTTACCCTGCTTACTATATTTGATAGTTTCTAGAAAAAAAGAGATATCTTGTCTAACAAACTAGCATGCGTCTTTTCATTGCACACTTCGTTATAGTTTCACCTTGGCTACCAGGAAACTCACTGAAACTTTTTGGCTCGGTTGCACTAGTTTTTCTTAGTTTAAGTCTTTTAGTTCCAACCTCCACTTAGTGGCAGCTCCTGGGTGGTCAAACAGCTATGGTGTGTTCTTTCAGCTCAACAAAAAGCCTGCTTGACAAAGCGAAAGGTGTGATTCTTCAGGGAAAGAAAGAGGTGTGTCTCCAAAAGAATTGTGGGTATAGGTTTTGTGCATGGAGTCAAACAGAGTGAAACTCACAGAAAGCCATCCAGTCTGGGAGAGAGATTATTGTCACAACTTCTCCTAGATGATGCAAGAGAAAATGAGCCTGCTGGAGCTGTAGCCAGGTGTCAGGTGGAAGCAGAGAGCGCTGTGATCTCTTACTGTCGGATAAGCTCTTCTGACATGGCGAAGGCCTATAGGCAGGGAAGGCTCCCCAGAGGCAGAGACAAGAATCGGGGCGGGGGGGAAAGGACCAACAATTGCTGAGGGTGCAGAGCAGGGTCTAGTTCAAAGAACACTCTCTATCCAGTCTTGGTGGACACTGCAGGGACATTCCCAGTGGACTGTGGAACCTCGAAGATGAGTGAGGGCTGAGTGAGTCAGGGCTAGTTGAGTTAGGACAGATGGGTTGAGGGCCAGGTGCTTCCTGTTCTTTCCTGGCCTAAATAGGAACACTTCTGCCTGTGCTGTTCCAGCTAATGTTAGGTGTTTGCGAGAAGCAATCTGTCTTGGTTCTTAGGTCAAATGAAGCCGAGCCTCAGTCAGCTGTGATGTAGATCCAAGGTTGTGGGATTGTAGCTCCATACCAGCTTTGGCTCAGACTTCCAGCGTGCCTCAGGGGTGCACACGTGGGAAAGGAGGAGGTATTTGTGATAAAAAGGCAGATAAGTGAGCAAGGTCTGAAAATGCACTTCAGGGAAGGATAGTTCCCTGCCCTTGACTCTGGGCTTCTCTGTTTTGCTGGATGTTAACAGGTATGGCGACATGAACGAAAGTGGAAACGTGCTTGTGTTACTGAACTTTATACGTTGTACTTGTGCCATTGTTGTGAGGAGATGTGAAACAGGCCCAGTGGACTGAGAGCTATGTGGGGCGAAGCTGTCCCAGGTGACCCAGAGACCTGAAGCCTGAAGTCAAACCACCCCATGGGACCCTCAGAATTACTTCTTGTTTTCAGGCCACTTTGATGCTTGTGGTTGCTTGTTATACAGTATTAGCTTACTAAGACAACCCACAATAGCAATCAGGAGCCCCAACAACTTCCTAAAATGCAGGAAGTAGAAAAATAAACTAATAAACTGAACATGGATGGTGGTAATAGGAAGGAGGAATGCACCTAGTATTTAGGGGAAGCGGAGGGAGTTCTGACTGCTTGGAGAACTAACTCCTCAGAGCTGGTGGATTCTGAGGAAAGCCGAAGGCTGCATAGTAGCAAGTGTGCCGTCCAGTCTTCCAGGCTGGTCAAAGCAAAGGCATAAAGACTTGGTTGAGCCCATGGGTGAGGTGACTAGGTTTATAGACTGAGGTTTCTCAGAAATTCCCAGTGTACATATACAGGGTGCATACTTACTATTTGATATGTTTATTATACAGCAATTTTCTGATAATTAAACATCTTAATATAACTTTGTGGTAAGAATGCTTTTTACACATTCCAGAGATTACCCAGGAGTTTAACTTAAAAAAAAAATCTTGTTGCATTGTATGTATTTTTAGAAGAGGGTAGAGTAAAAATAAACAGATTAACCAGAGTGCTGGGAAAGGGGGTTGGGTGAGAGAGAAAAAAGTCATTCAGAAATAGACCATGAAACAAATTACCCGAACAAACCGTTGTGAAAAAAAATTGTTTAAGACAGCGGTCATAAACTTGAATACCTCAGGGGTCACTTGGGCAACATAAGTAAGACGGGTGGGTAGAAAGAGTGGCAGTACAGTGTGCATGCTCTGTCCCTCCGTGACTTGCCATATGGCAATGGGCTCCAGTGGATTTGTGAGCATTGTACACTGAGAAACAGGGCCACCGTGGATTTGTGAGCATTGTCCACTGCATGAGTGCTCAGATGAGAGGGCAACTGGAGGCTGAAACACAGCCCAAGCTGTGCTTACCAAGCCTTGGGGTCAGGACAAAAGCCCTGGAAAGCCAAGGGGCCCAGATTCCAGCCTCTACTCATCTCCTTCAGTGAGCCTTTGCTCAAGATCATATGCAGTGGGCTCTCACCCTCCCATTATAGAGGTCAAATAAGATATCCCTTCCTTTTTTCTCTGTTCTTTTTTTTTTTTTTCCTTTTTTTGTGTATGGGTTTTTTCCCTGCAAGATTTAAATGTCACCATTTTAAAATTTTATGTTGTATATATTTTACCAGAATTTATTAAAAATTTTTTTTTTTTTTTTTTTTTCCATTTTATGTGTATGAGTGTTTTGCCTGCAAGTATGTAAGTGTACCATGTGTGCCCAATGCTCATGAAGGCCAGAAGAGAGCATTGGATCCCCTGGAACTGGAGTTACAGATGGTTATTAGCTGCCATCTGGGTGCTGGGAACCGAACCTGGGTCCTCTACAAGAACAGTCGGTGCTTTTAACCACTAAGCTATCTGTGTAGCCCTCTTCTTTTTTCTTTTTGTTCTTTTTTTTCTTCCCTCTCTCCCTCCCTCCCTCCCTCCCTCCCTCCCTTCCACACTGTGGATTGAACCCAAGGTCTTGTGCATGTTAGGCAAGTGCTCTCTACTACCAAGCTATATCCCTAGACTTCTTTTCACTTTTTATTTTGAGACAGGGTCTTGATAAATTGCCCAGGATGGCTTTGAACTCACTCTGAAGTCAAGGTTGGCCTTGAATTTTGATCCTTCTGTCTCAGCCCCTCAAGCAGCTGGGATTATAGATAGGCAAGTGCCACTCATGCAGCAGGAGCTGCTATCTCTGCTCTGGGCATTTCAGGCACTGGCACCCTTCCCAGGCTCAGGACCTGGGATCTTGAGTGACAGAAGCACGGAGGTGGGGAGAGAGCACAGGGTGACATCTGCTGTGTTTGCTATGTTGGTGACACATATAGAACTTTTGAGAAACAGTGAGCTACTAAACAAAACTCTAGAATGCTGACAGATCCAGAGGGCCTCTACTAGCCATAGCCAGACTGAGACAGTTCAGAGACAGGAGAGACTGTCTCCACCCATCCTCAGTCACCTTTCTACATCCCTGAGTATCTGCTTTGTGAAGATCCCTAAATTATGTGTCTCACCATAGTGGGTGTCTGATGTCATTGTCATGGCTTCAGCTGTCAACTTGACATAAACCTAGAGTCACCTGGGAAGAGGAACCATAACTGAGGAATTGTCTTCATCAGACTGGTGTGTGGCTATGTCTGTGAGGCATTTTCATAACTGCTGATTGATATGAGAGGACCCAGTCCTGGGCGGGTGGATCTGGGATACATAAAAAAAGTAGCTGAGTAAGTTAGGGGAAGCGAACCAGTAAGCTGAGTTCTTCCATGGCTTCTGCTTCAGGTTCCTGCTTTGAGCTCCTGCCTTGGTTTCCCTCAGTGGTAGACTGTAAGTGGAAATAAACCTTCCTCTCCAGGTTGCTTTTGGTCAGAGTCTTTTAACACAGCAACGGAAACCAATTTGGCCTTGCCATTTTGTTTTACTGGTTTGTTTGTATATGAGAACACTCTAATTTAATCATTACATACATATACTATATCTTAATTTTAAAAACATAAATTGGGTTGAGAGATGGCTCAGTGGTTAAGAGTTCTGACTGCTCTTGCAGAGGACCCAGGTTCGATTCTCAGTACCCACAAGGCTGCTAACAACCATCCATAACCCCTGTTTCAGAGGATCTGACATACAGGCAATGTCTGTCCGCAGGCATTGCATGACATGGGTGCACTTACACACATGCAGGCAATACACTCATACATATAAAATAAAAATAATAATTAAAATATTAAAAAGCATAAATCATTCTTTGCTTCAAAATTATCATGTCTAATTCTAGACTTTTACGTTTTATATATATATGTATTTATATATGTGAGCAGTATATAAAATTTAATGAAAAGTCAAATTGAAAATTTTTTTTGGTATTTTGTAGACAGGGTCTCCCTGTAGCCCCAGATGGCCTGGAACTTGCTATGTAGGCCAGGCTAGCCTCAAACTCACAGAGATCTGCCTGCCTCTGCCTCCTGAGTGCTGAGATCAAAGGCATGGGCCACTACACCCAACTAAATTGAAATTTTTATACAATATATTGAATATACAGAATTAGAAAAATATCCTTATGGTAATGCTGTCTTATTTTAAGATGATACATTAGCTTTTCATTGCTGTGGCAGAGGCCTGAGAGAAACAAAAGGAGGAAAGGCTTGATTTTGATTCTGATTTCAGAAGGTTCAGTTCATGGTCAGCTGGCTCCACTGAAATGCAGACTTTCACTGCGGCAGGACATATACCAGCAGAGGCTGCTCACCTTCTGGTGACTGGGGAGCAGAAAGATACAGAGGAAGCGGTCTGGAATAAGATCTGGGATAATATATGGCCCCAAGTATATGCCCCCAGTGACTTATTTTGTCCACCTAATCCCCACGTCTGAAAGTTTATACCATCTAGCAATAAAGAAACCATATTAAGAATCCTTTCATGGGGGTATAGTGGCCTGTACCTTTAATCCCAGCCATCAGGAGGCAGAGGCAGATGAATTTCTGTGAGACTGAGGCCACCCTGGTCCACGTTGTGACTTCCAAGCAGGCTGGGACTAGGGAGACCCTTTCAAAAAACAAAACAAAACAGTCTTTTAATAGAATCATCCACAGATTACATTGGAGCCTTCCTGATCCAATCATCTCTCAGTGATTGGATTCATGAGCCACCTGGAAGATATTTCATGTATAAACCTTCACAGATGACAATTGATAACTGGGAGTTATGGTTTGAATCTGAGATGTTGCCATATGCTCCCCAGCTTGTGGTGCTGTTTGAAAGTAGGCCACTAGGACTAGGCCTTTGAAGATTATAGCCTGACCCTTAGTTTTAATTCCTTTCTTTTCTTCTTGGTACACATGGTGTGAGGAGCTTGTGCCATACACTTCCAATTGCCATGAACTTTCCATTACTGTGCCTTCCCTGCCATGACGGGCTGAGATCCTATGAAATCATGAACCAAAATAAACCTTTTCTCCCTTAAGCTGTTTCTGTCAGGTATTTTAATCACAGTGACACAAAAGTATCTAATACAAAAGATTGTTACCAAATGTGGGGGCACTGCTGCAACTAAACCCAACCTTTGGTTCTTAGGCCCTTGAGACTGGTTTGTGGGAGGAATGTGGAAGGCTTTAGAGATGTGGGCTGGAGAAGCCCTCCTATGCTGCAAGCAGAGCTTATTGGGTGATTGTGGTAGGAGTTCAGAAGACCAGACACTGAAAGAAATGTAGTTAAATGGCACTCATGAGCTTCAGATGGTAACAAAGGTTTTGGGTATTAGACTAGTGGCCATTTGTGCTAGATAGCTTAATTGTCAACTTGACACACCTGGGTAGAGGGAGCCTCAATTGGGGAATTGCCTCCATTGGACTGGCCTGTGAGTTTGACTGTGGGGTATTTTCTCAATTTTTGTGTGATGTGGGAGGGCCCAGCCCACTGTGGGCAGTGCCACCCCTGGGCAGTTTGTTCTTTATTGTATAAGAAAGCAGGTTGAGCATGGGCCAGGAGAGCAAGTTGGTAAGCAACATTCTTCCATGGCCTGTGCTTCAGCTCTTGCCTCCAGGTTCCTGCCCTGAGTTCCTACCTTGGGGTCCCTCAGTGATGAAATGTGATCTGGGAAATGTAAGATAAAATAAACTCTTTCCTCCCCAACTTGGTATTGGTTAGAGTGTTTTGTCACAGCAACTGAAAGCAAACTAGAACAGGATGGTGGGGTACTGCTGTGACAGACCTGACTTCGGTGTTTTTGGGAGGATTGTGGAATTGTTTGGAACTTTGGGCTGGAAAAGCCATTGAATGCTCAGAGTTTGTTGCTGTGGAGCTTGGAACAGCTATGCTGAAAGAGTTGTAAATGATGGTGGCCTGGCTTGTGAAGCTTCAAAGGGAAGCAGAGACTATCAGGGCTGTTTGTGTGAATCTTGAAATGTGACACTGTGGGTTCTGGTCAGCTGGGACTGAAGAATCAGCTGTGATTAAGAAGAGGCCACAGCCACTGAAACGAAACCTTTGTTTTATTGGGATAATTGATGCTGGTTAGCTGGGGCTGAAGAATCAGCTGTAAGTAACAAGAGACCAGCATCACTGTGGTGAAATCTTCTGGGAAGTATTTCCTTAGGGTCAGCACACAGAAGCTATGGTCCAGAGGGGACCCGAGCCTCCATCTCAAGCTGGAAGCAGGACTTGGTAATGTGTAAGAGTCTCCTGCATGGTTCTGGTGTTGAAAGCGTGAAGGGGTCACAGAGAGCAGCTGAAGTTTGGCACCCTGAGAAGCCAGGAAAGGCCATTGGTGAAAGTGCAGCCTCAGGTGCAGTAAAGACCCCCAGGATTGAAGGGGTCATGGAGAGAATCTGAGGCTTTGCATCCTGAGAGGCCAGTGAAGGTGCAACCTCAGTTTCGGTGGAGGCCCTAGCTTTCTGGAGATGCCAGGACCATGGGACAACCACCAAGGGCAGCAGCAGGTGTGGAATGGAGCTGGCCTGGGTCTTCGAGATGAGCTGTGTGTGCTGTGGATGGCAGAGTCAGAGACGTGGAGCTGCCAAAACTCTTTGGAGCTAAGAAGACGGTGAGTAAAATCCCAGATGACCAGTCTTAAGCTATTTTGCTGGACTTAAGTTTTGCTTAGGTGTGCCCAATTCTTCCCGTTTGAAATAAGACAGTACTGGTTTTGGATTTTATAGGAGCCCACAGTTTAAGAGACTTTTAGAAGCGATTATAGACTTTTAAGTGCTTGGATTTTTTAAGGACTGTGGGGCTTTTAAGGTTGTACTGTCTTATGTTGTGATATTGTTAACATCATATCTTAAAGGTTATGATTTAATAGTAATGTGTTTGTCAAGTTGACAAGGGGTCAATTGTAGTGGATAACTTAATTGTCAACTTGACATGCCTAGGCAGAGGGAGCCTCAGCTGGGGAATTGCCTCCATTGGACTGACCTGTGACCACACCTGTGGGGGTGTTTTCTTGATTTTTGAGTGATGTGGGCAGTGCCACCCCTGGGCAGGTTGTTCTGTATTGTATAAGTAAGAAGGCTGAGCATGGGTCAGCAAGCAGCATTCCTCCATGGACTGTGCTTTAGCTCCTGCCTCCTGGTTCATGCCCTGAGTTCCTACCTTGGGCTCCCTGATGAACTGTGACCTGGGAGATGTAAGATAAACTCTTTTCTCCCCGGGTTGGTATTGGTTAGAGTGTTTTGTCACAGCGAAGAAATTGCCTTATATCTATCTATATGTGTCCTGAAAATTCCAATGAGAATGAGTTCAAAAGTAATAGACAAATTAATTTGGCAGGGGAAATTTCAGGGTAGTATAACATTCAGTCTGTGTATGGCTATTGCCAGCTGCTTTAGCTGCTTTTAGCCAAGTTCACAGTGAGAATCAGGAGCAAAAAGTCAAGCAGAGGATTTGAAGTGAAGTTGGACCAGAAGAGGAGTATATTTAAAGTTTCGGACAAGGTGGCCTTAGTTGTCAGAGATTAACACAGCTAGTAAAGGTGTCTTGAGAACAAGCCACTACTCATCAAAGGCTCCAGGGTATAGAGCTGAAGAGTCGTTTGGGGGACTCTCCTTCATAAAGGAGAGCTGCAGAAGTGCCCTGCTCAAACAGGCTGCTTGGGGAAATGTTTTTCCAGATTCATCTGTCGGGAGAAGCTACTATGGGTCTAAGTGGCCCCACCTACTTCTTGAGCTGGAAGCAGAACTTGGCATCATCCACATAGTTCAGGTTTTATAGGCACGCAGAATCCAAGAACTTCAGGGTCATGGAGGCTTGTATCAAGATTTTAAGTAAGGGCTGGAGAGATGGCTCAGTGGTTAAGAGCACTGGCTGCTCTTAACCTAGGCTTGATTCCCAGCACCCACATGGTGCTTAGCAACTGTCTATAACTGTAGATCCAGAGGATCCCACCTCCTCTCATAACATTTTCGGGCATTGCATGGCATGGGTGCACCTACATATATGCAGGCAATACACTCATACACACAAAATAAAATAAAAAAATAATAAAACAAGATTTTAAATGGAAGCTCATGAGGCCAGACAAAATACAGTAGAGTCAGATTACCCTCAGGGAGTACCTAAGTGGGCTATGCCTAACGTTTTGAAAGTAGAGTCTAAGCAGCAGTGGAGACCCTAAAATATTGGAGATGCCAGGAATGTAGGGGTCTGCTGAGGGAAACCACAGCTATTAAGTGCAGCCAGCAAAGAGAGAGGCCATGTGTGCTGCAAGTGGTTGGCTGATAGGGCAAGGATGCCCGAGCTCGTTGGAGCTGGGATCATGCCATCACCTGCCCTGGAGGCTGAGTATAGAGCTATAGGATTTACTGCTGGGTTTCAGTCTTGCTGGGGTTCAATCTTTCCTTGCTGTCTTCTTGTCCCTCTGCTCTGCAATGAGAATGTTTACTCTGTGTCTTTGAATATTGAAAGCATGAAACTTCTTTTTGCTTACGAGGTTACAGATGGGAACAAAGATTTCTGGGAACTGGACTAGTGGCGATTCATGTTACATTCTAGCAAAGCGTTAGTTTACATTCTGGGGCTCACACCTAAGAGATTGCCTTGAGTCTCAATAGAGACTTTGAAATTTGGATTTTTGAACAGTATTAGAACTCTAGACTCTTTGGGGTTCTTGAAGTTGAATTAAGTGTGTTTTTTTTTCACATGAGCCTTTGGGTGCCAATGAGTAGGATGTTATAGTTTTAATCCGAAATGCATTCTACAGACTCATATTTTGAACACTCATTCCTCAGATGATGGTACTGTTTTGGGAAGCTGTAAAACCTTTGAGAGGTGGGGCTTGGCTGGTGGAATTAGGTAGCTAGTGGTGGGCCTTTGAAAACTATAGCCTGGGCTCCTGTTCTGGTCCCTTTCTCTGATTCCTGGTCACTATGATGCAGGGAGTTTTGTTGCACATCCCTGCCACAAGAACTCTGTGACTTTCCTGCCATAGTGGACTGAGACCTCTAAAACCATGACCTGAAATAAATCTTTTCTCCCTCGAGTTGTTTCTGTCAGGGACCATGGTTATAGCACTGTGAAAGTAGCTAATATACTAAGGATCACTTAATACTTGAGAAATACTTACAATGAGAGAGGGCGAGGGAAGGAGACATACGAAAGGAAAGTTGGGAAAGAGAAAAAGAGGAAAGAGGAGGAAGAAAAAAGATTGAGACTGAGTAACTATGAAAGACACAACTTAGAGATCAGAAAATAAATTACGCCATCTTTCTAACTATATAATATTATCAGAGATTTAAGAGGGCATTATGCAGTGAAAACACAGTACACTAAACAAGTAGGAATTATAGACTAAGATGTAGATCCTAGAGATTAAAAATAAAAGCAGTATTGGGCCTGGAGTGATGGCTCAGCAGTTAAGAGCACTGGCTGCTTTTGCAGAGAACCCGAATACCATTACCAGCACCTACATGGTGGCTAACAACCATCTGTAACTCCAGTCCAGGGGATCTGATGCCTTCTTCTGGCCTCTGCAGGCACCAGGCATGTACATGTTGCATGTACATGATGCACATATGTGGATGTAAACAAACACTCATACACGTAAAATTAAAAAATAAACTTTAAAAAAGTAATAAAATAATATGAAAAAACAAAATCCCAGAACGTAGGTAAAGAGGTAAACTATGAGAAAGGAAATGAGACAGGGGAAGTCCAGGAGTGTGACAGCCACATTACAGGACCCTAGAAATGGAACAAAGGAAGAGAAGAAAATAATTCATAAATAAAATAATGCTTGAAAATTTCCAGTGCTGAAGGACATGAGTTTATAGACAGAAAGGTGGATCACTATGAACCTTTTCAAAGTGAGAAGATCTTGAAGAAAGGAAGCAAAGGAGGAAAGGAAGGGAGAAAGGAAGGAAGGAGGAAAAAAGCAAGCCCCGTCCAGGAGGGCATGACACTGACACGCCCTATTGGCATCACGGGATGCTAAAGTGTTTAACAAAGTTCATGTTTTCAGACTTCTGAGGAAAAATGATTTCCAACTGAGTTTTCTCCATCCAGAAAAATTATGAATCACAACAGACATTTTCAAAAGGATTTATAGAAGGTTTGTTTCACAAATTTTTTATTAGGACCCCGCCCCCAAGCCGCTACTTCCAACTCCTATACCTGTGTGAAATGAGCAGATGCCAGGCACGGCCACTGGGCCATTCAGCTAATGAGATCGACTTTTCAGATTGCTGTTCCCAAGTTCTGAATTCAGGAACTATTCACGACAACTTATGCATGAATTTTTAGGATTGACAGTCAGGTGGCAACATTGGCCTGGCAGAGTCAAGTGAGAAAGTTTCCTTGTCTTAAGCAAGCTAATACCATTTTAGATTAGATTGGTAGAGTACAAGCCAAAAAAGTATATATATATATATAATATAAGTAAAACTTTTGGAAAAAAAAGAACTTTCCATAAAGAGAAAATGAACTAGGTTTCCTGTTCAGGTCTCTGTTGGTTCATTCCTCTTTCTTGTTTGTCTCTGTCTGTCCCCCTCAGTCATGGTCATTTCTGGCCAACAACAGGATGCCCTCCTTCTCCTTCTTAGCTGCAAACAAGTCTGGAGCCTTTCTGTCTGCATGCTCTGCCTCTGTTTAAAGGAACAGACATGCATTTCTCACCAAGGAACTGTTAGGTAAACAATAACATATTTTCTTAAACCCAGAAAGCGGTTCAGTATATTCAGCCTGGAGTGAATACCTTGAGATTCCAGGGCTGGTCTCAGGACAAAGGTTTCCAGAGGAAGGACACTTCCTTACTTTAAAAGAATAAAAGAGGACAACAGGAAACCTAGGCTAGAGGGGCCAGAGCCCTGAGGCCACAGCCGTGAGACCTCAGACAGGAGCTATGCTTCTGCCTAAAGAGCCCCGGATATATGCGTGGCTGTCCCTGGCTTTTGCTTTTTGCTCTCTCAGTGTTGTACCCCTCCCCGTCCCAACACCTGATCTCAGTGCACCCTCCTAAAGACGCTGAGAGTTAGGCTTCATCACCTTTGCCTCACAGACCGGGAAACTGAGGCCTGGAAACTTGAGTAACTTTTCCAGGGTCACAGAAAGAGGTTCACTTCAGGACCCAAACTTGAATCTAGTTGGCATCGAAGTTAGTTTCCAAAGAATCTCAATACTGACTTCCTGGAGTCCAAATTTCTGAGAGCTTTGAAGTGTCCCAAGGCCTTGAAAGAGAAGACAGGGCCTTTTTCCATCTCTGGAGGCCAGGACATGGTGATTGGGCTGCTCAGATTACTAGTGGGCTCAGGGGTAGGGTTGGGGTTTTTGGGGTCCACACTTGTCTGTACTGTTGACAGTTTCAATAAAAGGACAAGATGCATTCAGCCTCTGTCCTCTTGAGTAGACATGTGGCAATCAGGTTTCCTTCACTGGAAGTCTTCCCTCTACCCGGAGTCTTTCTGAGCTGTCCCAGTAACTTCCACCCGAGGAGGTCATTGGTTCCGTATCTGTGTGCATCTGTTGTCCCTAACAACAAAGCAATTTGACCACAGAAAATAAGACCACAGAATGCATTCTGTGTGTTTCTTTGAAACACAGTGACTTCTTTCTGATGGGCAAGGTGGAGTAGGGTTGGTAGTTGACTGACACTGGTTTGGGCCAAGGCAGGCCTCGATTCAAGAGTAGTCCCTAGGGGGTCCTGGGGAAACTGCTTACTTGTTGTGACTCCTTTTTCTCTGCCTGCCACACCTGCCCTCAGAGATGTTGTAGGGTCTCTCTGTGCCAAGTCTTGCTCAGGGGCCCCACAGAAACTTCATGGACAGCAATTTGGCTTGACAAGGGGAAACTGAGGATCAGAGAAACCCAACAGCTTGTCTAGGGTTGGCCTGCCTCCAAAGTGGGGTCTGTTTTTGGTGGTGGTGGGATGGAACCTCCTACGTGCCATACCCTTAGTCTCAGAGCAAAGGCACTTAGCTATCAAGTCACACTGGACATGTCGTAGGATGCAATGTGCTGGGTACAATAGGAGCTCAGCCAATATAGCTCATTTCCTTGACTCCTCACTCTAAGGGGCAAATAATGGCAGATTCGAGGCCACTTTTGGTACTGTGGACGAAGATGATGAGGGAGATGTGGATGCTTAAGCTCTCCTCAGCTTCCCAGCACCCTAATAAACTGGAATGGGAGAGCCGAGGTGAAATGTGGTCACCGGGATAGTGCTGAGTGTTGTCATCTTTATCAGTGGTTTCTTCCTTAGGAAGATAAAGGGCAGCCAAGTTCATTTCCTGGAAGGGAAGAGTGTCCTGAAGAACAGAGCAGAGCTGTGCTTATGCCAGACAAGCCATGTGATTGATAACGACAATAATAGCTCACCACAGCAGGTTCTTTCACAGAGATGCATGTGCCAAAGCACGATGCCCTTTCCCTCCAGCGCCACACTTGCCTTCTGTATTCGTCACTTTTCTGTTGCTGTGATAGAAACACTGACCCAAGCAATTTATAGAAGGAAGAGTTTATCTGAGCTTACGGTTCCAGGGGAATTACAGTCCATCAAGAATTACAGTCTGTCATGGCAGGGAGGCATGGTGGCTGGAGGTGGCTGGAACAGGAGCAGCAGAAGTGAAGCTCTCACATCATCACGCAGGCACAGGAAACAAGAGAGACACTGGAGATCCGGCAAGGCTTCAGAACTCTCTAAGCCCACCCCCAATGATGTGCTTCCTCCAGGATAGCCACACCTTCTAAAACCTCCCCAAATAGCGCTATCATCTGGGGACAAAATGTCCAAATACTTGGAGCCTATGGGGGACATTTTCATTCAAACCATCACCCCTTCTATCTGTGCAGGGCTGGGTGCTTGACCACATGGCCTCACCTTTCTTTCCCTCTGGCTTCTTGTTGGGTTTGTGGAAGGGGAGATGCTGGTAGGCATCGGGGGCAAGCAGAGAGGTTGGGACACTTAAAGACGATGGAAAAATAAAATAAATACATAATGAAAAAAAAGACACTCAAGGTCATTATCATCTACCTAGTGAATCTGAGCCCAGTCTGCTGAAACTGTTATTATTATTTTTATTGTATGTGTATGAGTGTATTGCCTGCATGTGTGTAAGTGCACCCATGTTGTGCAATGCCCTTGGAGGTCAGAGGAAGGCATCCGATCCCCTGGAACTGGAGTGACAGACGGTTGTTAGCTGCCATGTAGGTTCTGGGAATTGAACCTGCAAGAGCACTTGGTGCTCTTAACCACTGAGCCAACTCTTCAGCCCTGTGATGGCTAATCTTGGGTGTCAACTTGACTGGATCTGGGATTAACTGAAATGAGAGAGATCTTCTTGATTGGATCATCTGAAGCTGGAAGACACACCCTAAACGTGGGTGTTACCTTCTGATGGCAGCCCATATAAAAGGCCAAGGCAGAGGAGAACGCCTGGCTTCTTGCTGCTTGCCTTCTCTCTCGCTGGTGAGTTCATCTTGCTGCTGTAGACTGAAGACTAGCTGATCTTTTGGAATTCGTCAGACCTTCAGCGCCACATTGGGACTGCTGAGACATCCAGCCTGCTGGACTGAGCGACTACGGATTCTCAGCCTCTCTAGTGTGGTGCAGCCATTGTTGGACTGCTTGGACTCTATCCTGTGAGCTAAGATGATAAGTCTCTATACATATATATTCATTCTACTGGTTCTGTTTTTTTTTTGGAGAACCCTGACTAATACAAGCCCCATAGGTTGGGACACTTTTTAAAGACAAGTTCTCATGTAGCCCAGCAGATTGGGCTCAGATTCACTAGTTAGATGATAATGACCTTGAACGCTTTTCATTATGTACTTTTTCATTTTTAATTTTTCATCATCTTTATTTTATTTATTTATTTTTTGTCTTTTTGAGACAGGGTCTCCCTGTAGCCCCAGCTGTCCTGAACTCACTATGTAGACCAGGCTGGCCTCGAACTCACAAAGATCCTCCTGCCTCTGCTTCCCAAGTGCTGGGACTAAAGGCGTGCACCACCATGCCTGGCCTCATCATCTTTATTTTTAAATTAGTTTTTTTCCTAAATTTTTATTTTTATTGAATTTTTTGTGCATTTTATACATCTTAATTATACTTAGATCCCCTCCCCCATCTTACCTCCCCTAGCCCCCTCTGGATTTCATGCATTCTGTTATATATATTAAGGCCTATCAAGTCAAGTTTGTATATCCAGATGTCCCTCAGTGTGAGTTCATCCCCTGGAGTCTAGTCAGCCTATCTAGTGTCACTCCCTTAAAGACAATCAATTCTCCCTCTCCCAGCAGTAATCAGCTGCCATTCCTCACTAAGGTTGGGGCCTACTGCCCATTTTCCAGGTTCTTTGCTGGTTTTTGTCTGATTGAGTTTGCATGGGTCTTGTACATGCTGTCACCATTACTGTAAGTTCATCTGAGCAAGTTCTCAGAGGCCTGGAAGACTGTTTCCTTAGTTCATGCACCACCAGTTCAGGTCCCTGGCTCTTACAATCTTTCTGCCCTCTCTTTTGCAATGGTCCCTGAGCCCTGGGTGGGTGAGGCTTAATATAGGAGTTCTATCCAGGGACATACAGTTTGCAGTCTCTTATTCTGTACTTTGGCCAGTTGTGGCCTTCTGTGTGTATCACACTCTGTTACATGAGGAAGATTCACTAGTAAAAGTTGAGGGATGCATTAGTGTTCTCTCTACCCCCTGTTCTACTATGCTTCATGGGCCTTAGATGTAGAGGTTCCATTGTAGATGTGTCACTCAGGGCTGGGCGCCTCTCAGGCACTTATTCTCTGTATGTGACCAGCTATAGAACTCTGTAATAGTCTCCATCTATTGCAAGAAGAAGCATCAAACCTCAAACTCTGAAACTGCTAGAAGAAAATATAGGCAGTACCCTAGAAGATCTAGGTATAGAAAAGGACTTTCTAAATTGGACAGCAGTTGCTCAGAAATTAAGGTCAACAGTTGACAAATGGGACCTCATTAAACTAAACAGCAAAAGAGACAACCAAGGAAGGGAAGAGGAAACCCACTGAGTGGGAGATAATCTTCACCAGCTACACATCAAACAGAGGATTAATATCCAGAATATACAAAGAACTCAAAAAACAAAGAAACAAGAAAACAAGTGACCCAATAAAAAGATGGGCTAAGGACCTGAACAGAGAGTTCTCAAACTAAGAAATAAAAATGGCCAAGAAAAAAGTGTTCAGTATCCTTAGTAAGTTGGAAAATGCAAATCAAAGCGACTTTAAGATTTCACCTTACCCCAGTCAGACTGGCTAAGATCAAGAGAACAAAAGACACCAAATGCTGGTGAGGATGTGGGGAAAGGGGAGCGCTCATCCACTGCTGGTGGGATTGCAAACTTGTGCAACCACTATGGAAAGCAGTGTGAACTCTTAAAAAATTAAAATGAATCTACCATATGATTCAGTTATGCCACTCCTTGGCATATACCCGAAGGCCCCATCGTACTGTAGAGATACTTGTACATCCATTTTTTGTTGCTGCTTTATTCACAATAGCTAAGAAATGGAAACAATGTAAATGTTCCTCAACTAAGGAATGGATAACGAAAATGTGGTACATTTACACAATGGAGTTCTTCTCAGTGGAAAAGAAAGATGAAATCATGAAATTGTCAGGTAAAGGGATGGATGGAACTAGAAACTGTTATACTAAGTGAAGTAACACAGACTAAGAAAAACAAGTGACACATGCTCTCCCTCATTTGTGGATCTTAGCACCAAATCCTTATGTATGAGTGTATATCCGGATATAACCTCAGGAGCCAGGAAAATGGAAAGGAACCATGGAGATAAAGGGAAAGAAAGAGCCCGAGAGAGAGATAGTAGGAAACAGATGTTACCAAGGAGGAAATGGGGAGAATGGGCCATTTAACTGGGAAGGGAGGAGGGAAGGAAATACAGGGAACTATGGGGGTAAAGGAGAAGAAGGAACCCAAAGGAGGGGGCGGTTAATAGGAAACAGGTATTATCAAGGGGAAAATGGGGGTACTTTAACTGGGGAGGGAGGAGGAAGGTTAGATAGGGAAGGAGAGAGGGGAGATAAATAAAGCTTAGGTGGTGTGAAAAAACAGGGAGATGTATTAGCTCAAAAACCTACTGAAAAATGCACATACAATATCTGAACATGAGTGCATGTGTGTACCTGAAGGTTATATAACAGGAAACACAGCACCAGACAGGAGAAACCTCCCTTCAAGTCGTTGATCAAGGTGGTCCAAGAGACTCATAAAATAACACAGGCTATTGCCACAGCCCTTGATTATCTCTCAGAGCTTGAAGTTAAGACCCTATTGTTGAAGACAGGGCATACTTTGGACATAGGACTTGGAGCAATGGAGCTGGAACTGACCTAGAAGCCTCTTCTCTGAAGACTAGTTCCCACAGCTCTGGAGGACACTATGTAAGTTACTAAGGGGGAAAATCAAGCAATGGTCCAACCCCAGCTTTAAAGCCTAGTAACCACAACAATGGCCAGTACAACAAACTATAGCAGTATAATAGTGGCGTTATCTTGGGGGGTAATCAACAGCTATCTAATTGTACTTAAGGCCCCCTTTCACTGGGAGGGAACTCATGTGGCACTGTTAAATAGTCAAATACACATGACTGGAGGGGTCATAGATCCTAGAGAAAACCCCATTTCTATCATATCCCTAGACAAATGTAATTTCTTACTGGATGCTAAGTATGGACCCTTATATTTACAGACAAGCATACCATTTACCACTCATCAAAGAAGCTTCTTTTCACTTGTTTTTTACTACATATTTTCCAATATATATTTTATTGAATTTTTGTGCATTTCATATAACATATCTTAATCATATTTAGACCCCCTCCCCTATCTGCAACCCCTTATAGTCCCCCGTTCAGATTTCATGCATTGTCATATATATATATATATATATATTCCACTGGAGTCTGTTCAGCCTATCTAGCGTCACTCTCTTAAAGAAGACCAATGCTTCCTCACCCAACAGTGATCAGCTACCAATAATTCCTCAGCTAAGGTTGGGGCTTCTTTCCCATTTCCCCAGTGATAACCTTGAACCTGTGATCCTTCTTTCACCTTCCAAGTTCTGTGGTCACAGGCATGTGCCCCAAGGCCTGGCTTGGGTTAGGGTACTTCTTCCCATTCCTCTGTGCCACAGCTGCAGGTTCAGGCCCCAGTGTCAGAGCCCTTCAGAGTCTCTGGCTCTCACCTGGCCTCAGCCCTGGGCAGGATGCTGTTGGTAGTTTCTAGGTGCCTCGCCATTTCTGGTTGGTCCTTTAATCCTGTCCTTACTCAGAGAAAGAGTCTCCTCACTAAGTACTTGTGAAACCTGCCTTCAGCTTGGGTTTTCTGTTTCCCACACCCTAGGATGAATCTTACCAAGGGCTTCTTTCTCTGGCTCTCAGAGGAGGAAGCTGAACTGAGGGCACTGGACATGTGGCATGGCTGTAGTGCTCATTGGGGCAAAGGGGAGCTTTCCTCCTCCACTACCCACAGAGGCTGGCAAGGAGCGTGGGCTTCAGCTGGTCCTGTAAGAGCTTCTGTCTGCTGCTACCCAAGCAAACTCCTGGGAGTATGACTTCAGGGGTACAAGGGGGTGGAAGGCAGGTGGGATGGGTGGGGTACATGGGATGTTGGGGAGCAATGGGGAACACTTAGACCAACTGCCCACACCTGTCTGTTGCAACCTGTGCTGGAACAGATTGCATCTGTGTTGGACTTTTCGTTACTCTGTGAAGTACCGGAGAGGAACAAACGAAAGACAGACTGACTGACACTCACAGTTGTTGGACAGGCCACAGCTGAATATCTGAAACCCAAGAGACTCTGTAGACAGAGGGAGAGACAGTCACCCCTCCCACCCAATCAGTCAGCTTCAATTGTATGAGAGGGAGAGTCTAAGGACAGACATGGAGGAAGCAGGGGAGGCTGTGGGAAGTCGCCATCTTGGCCGGTGCTCAGGCAAATGAGGGTCTCGAAAGCTCAGCTGAGATGTAGGGGAAAAAGCTCACAGGTATCCATGCCTTTGTAAGTGACCCCCTCCCAGATAGCATAAGATTTGTTGGCAAGCCCAGATAAATATCTTTATTCCCCAAACTGTAGCTTAGAGGGTCATTGTGTTGGTTTTGTTGGTCTGTTGTAAGGACAGCAGGGGTCCAGGAGCCGAGAAGGTCACAGAGCTCCTCACAGGGGGCCTGAGAGCACGTGTGCGGCAGACCCCCCAGGAGAGAATTTGGCTTTACAACAGTTTCAGAGGTGTCAGTCCAAGAGGCTCTGTTGCTCTGGGTCCGAGGAGAGGCAGAATCATCATAGTGGAGAATACCTGGCAAAGCAGAGATGTTCACTTCATGGTGGCCAGGAAACAGAGTGATCAAGAGGTCCTGGCAGAACATACAGCCCCCCAAGGACACACACGGGTGATCTGCTTTCTCCAGTCAGCTCCTCCCCGCACCATGTCCATTGCCTCCCAATAACCTCATCACACAATGCATCCATTGGTGGATTAACCATTGATTAGGTCAAAGCCTCACGATTCAATCACCTCCCAATGACTAGATCTACCTGGGGACCAAATCTGCCACACACTAGCCTTTTAAAACCCATGCCTCAGAGGCATGACATTCTAGAAACACTTGTATCCTCCCTGGCAGATTGAGACAATGGATCCCAAGAAGCTGGCATTTCTCCAGGAATCTCACACTGGGAGAAGGAAAAGACTAAAACCTGATGCCAGCCAGAGGGGGAACTTGTATCTCTGAGAGAGATTTCACATTTGTCAGACCACTTTGAGGGAGAGACTGGAGTCTGGACAAAGATGGGTCAGTGATGAATGGGACCACATCTTGAGTAGGACTGCTTAGTTTTGCATACCTCTTGCCATCTTTTTAAACCTAAACTTCATAGCAGGACCCTGAGGTTGAAGCTGGTGGATGGAGGTGCCGCAGGACTCTGTTCTTCCCAGTATGGCCACACTGAACAAATCTTTCCACTCTTGTTTAATTGGCCTCTTGAGGGTGGGTGGCTGGGCCTAGCTTGTTCAGGCTGCCAGGGTCCAGGTTCTGATCCTAACAACTCCAGTGACATTTTAGAAGGATACTTTCTATCCCAGCCATAACAGCATCACTCCATCTGACTTGGTTCGGCATGGATGGGGTCAGCATCAGCTGACTTTGTTCACGAAGCTCTAGGGCTGCTGGAAGCAGAGAGGGTAGGCAGACAGCAGGATCCAAGGGCTCAGCCAGCATGGGTGTTGCTCGCACTATTGGAGATTGTCAAGTAGTCTCTCACACTTACAGAATTCCCCTCTTGTTCCTCTGTCCCCCAACCTCTTGTCCTAGTGGCCAATCTGGTAATAACCGGCACTCTTCCCTCAATCACTTTCCAGATAGGTCACTGAGGCTTTGAAAAACGCAGGGAACTGGTCTGGAGGGAGGTAGGTGACTCAGCCAGGGTCACTGCTGCAGTAGGTGTGGGTGACACCTACTCTAAGAACTGCAACAGAGATGAGCCATGACTCTGGTGAGCTTTGCAGGGGCAAAGATGGGCCAGAGGGAAGAGTGGAAGAATTGGCATTTTCTTTCTTTTTGAGTAAGTGTACTATCTCTCAGTTATCCTATTGTATCTCCTTGGTGATTTGTATCCTTACCCATTGTCCTGGTGACAAAGCAGAGGCTTGGAACAGGGAAGCCTGTTATCAGCTTATATTAGGTTCTCAGTAAACATGTGCTGACTGATTAGTGACTTTCCCAGCTGATTGGTAGCAGAGCTGCAGTGAAGTCTGTTTGTCCCCAAGCCCTATATATGTATGTATGCATTACCAACACTGTACAGAGAGAAATGAGACAAGAGAAAAGATGGAGGACTGAGGACTGAGGGAAGCAGGAGGCAGTCACAGGCAGATTGCCTGGGTTCAAACTCATATCTCTGTATTTAGCGACTGTGATGATTAATGAAAAGTGGCCCCCTAGGCTCAAGTACTTGAATACTCGGTCAGTTTATGGCACTGTTTGGGGAAGGTCATGCAATCTTCAGGAGGTGTAGCCTTGTTGGAGGAAGTATGTCACTGGGGGTGGGCTTTGAGAGTTCAAAGCCTTCTACTGAGGGTTTCTCTCTGTTTCCTGAGAGTGACTGAAGATGTGAGCCCCCAACTTTCTGCTCCAGCTACCTCCTCTATGCCCCCCACCCCCACCCCTGACATGATGGACTCATCCCTCTGGAACTGAAAGCTCCAAATAAACTCTTCCATCATTTGCCTTGGTCATGGTGCTTTATCACAGCACAGAAAAGTTACCAACATACCAGCTATGTGATCTTGGACACGATACTTAATCTTTCTGTGCCCTGTCTCTTCCTGTGTACACGAAAGTAAGAAAAGCACCTTCCCTGGAGGTAGCACCTGTCAGGAAATGGTACCTGTGCTGGTTCCTGGGTCCAGTAGCTTTGGCCTCCTTTCTACACCTTTCCCCAGCTCTGTATCAAGTGGGGCAGGGGATGTGGAGAGAGGGCCTGCCCCATGAAGGCTGTGTGTGCCAGGCTCCTTGGAAAACTGGTTTCCAGCAAGGCCTAGGTAGTGAGGGTGGGCGACAGTGGGCAGGGTCAGGGAGAAGTATTTCTTCCTTGGCTCCCTGTCCCAGATGACCTCTCTAGAAGCAGCTGTTTCTCCTTCAGGGATGTGGTCACTGCAGGAGAAGGACACTATAATCGGTCACCCATGGTACCTGTCCTCTTTATCCTCTTAGCTGTGGCTGGGGGAGGGGCCGTGGGTTCCTGCTACTGTCCGTCTCTGGGCTGTCTCACTCTCCTCTGCCTTCTGTCACTAAGATAACCAATTTCTTGTACTATATTCTTCTGTTTGAAAGCTTGTAATCCAAGCACTCATGAGATTGAGGCAGTCGTAGCAGTTCGGGGCCAGCCCTGGCTACAGAGCAAGTTTAAAACCAGCCTGGAGTCCTGTTTCAAAAGAAAAAGAATAAAAGAACACAATTTTCTTGCATTCCATTTTATTTATTTGTTGTTACTTTTATTTTATGTGTATGAGTGTATTTCTAGTATGTATGTAAGTGCATTCATGGTATGCAGTGCCTGCAGAGGTAAGAATAGCATATCAGATCCCCTGTAACTGGAATTACAAATGAATCTTAGCTACCATGTGGGCCCCGGGAATTGAACCCAGATCCTCTGCAAGAGGAGCCAGTACTCTTAACAGATGAGCCATTTCTCCAGTCACTAGTTATTGGATTTTTTTTTTTTGAGACAGAGTCTTATGTAGCCCAGGCTGGCCTCACACTTCTTATACAGTATCTTGGACTAATGACGATAGCTCAGTTGGTAGAGTGCTGACCTAGAATTCACAAAGCCCTGGCTTCAATTCCCAGCACTACATAAAACCAGGTATGGTGGCACACACATGTAATTCCAGCACTCAGGAGGTAGAGGCAGGAGGGTCAGAAATTTATGGTCATCTTCTGCTATACAGGGAATTTGAGGTCAGTCTGGGATACATGAGACCCCGTCTCAAAAAAAAAATTGGGTCAGGGGTGGGATGGCTTAGTGGGTAAGAGTGCTTGCTACCAAGTCAGATGACCTGAGTTCGATTCCCAGGACCCTCATGGTGGAAGGAGAGAACTAACTCCTGCAAGTAGTTTTCTAATCTCCATGAGCTGTGGCAAACATGCACACACAGAACACAAAATAAATAAATGTAAAAAAATAAACTCTGTTATGTAGCTGAGGATGGCCTTGAAGTCTTGATCATCCTGCCTTCACTCTCAAGGGCTGAGATAACAAGAGTGTGCAGCCACAGCCAGATATATTCCTTCCATTAAAACTTTTTTTGATTTATTTGTTTTTATTTTATGTGTACTGTCTGCGTGTATGTAAGTGCACCTGTGTCATGCAATGCCCACAGAGGACAGAAGAGGGTGTTGGATCCCCTGGAACTGGAGTTACAGATGGTTGTTAGCTGCCATGTGGGTGCTGGGAATCGAGCCTGGGTCTTCTGTAAGAGCAGCCAGTGCTCTTAGCCACTGAGTCATCTCTCCAATCCTATTCCTTCTATTTTAAAGTGAGGCACAGTGCACTTCTGTAATCCCTGTGCTCTGAAGGTTGAGACAGGAAGCGTTCTTTCCAGACCAGCCTGTGCTACATAGGGAGTTCAAGGTGGCATTCTAGCCTATATAGAAAGACTTGGTTTTAAAAGTAAATACATAAGAACAGGACCCACTGTATTTTAGAGATTCAGATATTTTCTGTTTCCTAATTGGTATCTGGTAATTATGTGAGTACTAGGTTCACCAGTTTCCTAAGTACTTAACCACTCACCATGTTCTTGTCACTGCCTGGCTCTAGGCTGTCTGCCCTGCCACAAGTTCCAGAGGCTTCTTATCCTGTGATTCCTTGCACTCAGATGGACCAGTCCATACCCACAGTGGTAATGGGGCTGATGGTAGCTGCCCTTTACCTCTCCCTGGTGACCACCAATGCCAGAGACCCACCCACAAGCAGATGTTGCAAAGCAGCAAGTGCCATTCCATGTTATAGTCAGGGTCTTGAGCTCCAAGCCACCATGCATTGTGAGCTAAGAAAGTAAGCAGTAAGGAGATTTAAACCCAAGCTGATGAGATGTTGAGGCTGGTGTGCTCACCACAGCTGTACCTGGTCATAGTCACATTCTCCATAGATCAGCAAGGGTGTCAGGGTGTCTCTCTGGATGCTGTGGTGTGTGTGTGTGTATGTGTGCTCATGTATATTGCCCTGGGTTCTGCAGGAGCTGAGATGACTCTGATACCCCTCCCCCCTGCATTAAGATAAATCCTGGGTTTTACTTAGAGTCTTTGCTAGTTGGCAGAGGGCATCATCCCTAAGATGGTTCGGGGGTGCTGTGCTGGGAGGGAAATGGGAGGTGGCAGACTGGGTTTGAGGCAGCGGTGATACTTTGAGGTCAGAAAAGTTGGTCTGAAGGTCTGTAGAGAGGTGGCCTCGAAGCAAGTGGAAGGGAAATGTGGGAGGAGAGTCAACTGTGTCCTTATGGGTATCAGTGAGAAAGGGAAACTGTGAAAACAGGACCTAACCTGCCACCGGTGCTGGTACTGGGGAGTCTTTGTAGGGAAGCCAGCCTGCATCAGAGACTTGTGAATGAGTAGAGCACTCCTTCCGGAACAAAGCTGGAAGGCCTGGCAGATTCAGGGGCTGTGACTGAGTATGCGCTGTTGAGGGGCAGGGAGCCTGACTGGTAAGGAAGGAAGAATGAAGTAGTCAGCTAGAAAAATGTGGAGATGGGGAACCGTTCAACTAGAAAGAAATCAAAAGGGCAAGGAACGCATCTGACAGCTGCTGGTCTTTGGGGCTTGTCTGTACTTTCTGCAGCTCAGTTCTGAGAGATGCTCTCGAATGTGTGGAATAAATTTCTCCCTTTTTGACAGGAAGCAAAGTTGGGGGTGGTGGTGAGAATGTGGACAGCAAGCTAATGCCTCTTCTCTAGAGACCAGTTCAGTCAACGACAGTGGGTCCACCCAGCAGTCTATAATTTAGGAGCCACCTCTGGCAGTGTCCATCCACACTGGCTGGCATAGGAAAACACCCACAACCTATCATGCAGCAAGAAAAGCAGGTTCAGGGCCATCCATCAACTATGATATATGCATCCGTGCAGAGTGTGGCCTGTGCACAAGTCTGTGAGTGACAGATGCCTGTGTGCAAGCTGTGTGCCAGCAGGTCAAACTACTCTCTGGCGGGAGATATGTATATTTATTTTATGCTGTGGAAAGAATTGCTTTTTATTTTTCCCAATATCAAATTTCAGTGCACTACACATCATACCTTTGTGTACAGAAGAGGAGAAACTGGAGGTTGGTGTGTTGAAGAGGGTATGAGGCAGTAAATGTTCAGAAGAGATATATTTTATTTTAAAATTTCTTTGTTTATTCATTTTGTGTGTGTGTGTGTGTGTGTGTGTCTGTGTGTCTGTGTGTCAGAGAACAAGTTTCAGGAATTGGTTCTCTCCTTTCATCATGTTTGTCCCAGGGATCAAACTCTAGTGTTAGGCTTGGTAGCAAGCACCTTTACCTTGTGTACCATCTTACTGGCCAATTTTGTTTTTTAAAAATATTTTATTATTTTTATTTTTTGTGTATGAGTGTATTGCCTGCATGTGTGTAAGTGCACCCATGCTGTGCAATGTCTGAAGAGGCCAGAAGAGGGCGCTGGATCCCCTGGAACTGGAGTTAGGATGGTTGTTAGCTACCATGTGGATTCTGGGAATCAAACTTGGGGCCTCTGCAAGAGCACTCAGTGCTCTTAGCTGCTGAGCCATCTCTCCAGCCCCCACAAGTTTGGTTTTTAAATGTTCTTTCAGTATTTGCCTCCTGACAATGAGCATATACACTTTTAGTAACAGAAACACTAGGACTATGGAGATGGGTTGAGTTCAGTCCCTGAAATCCATGTTAAAAAAGAGAAGCTGGGGGCTGGAGAGATGGCTCAGCAGTTAAGAACACTGGTTGTTCTTGTAGAAGACCTGGGTTCAAATCCCAGCACCCAAATGGCAGGTAACAACTGTCCCTAACTCCAGTTCCAGGGGATCTGACAGCCTCTTCTGACCTCTGCGGGCATTGCATGACATGGGTGCACTTACCTACATGCAGGCAATTAATACAAGCATACACATAAAATGAAAAATAAAAAAATAAAAAGTTTAAATAGAAAAGAATCTGTTTAAAAAAAAGGAAGCTGGTTGCAGTTGCAAGCATGTGTGGTCTAGCATTCCTACTACGAGATGGGAGACAGACAGGAGACCTGCCCTGAAGCTCAGGGCTGACTAGCCTAGAGCATGCAGCAGGGAGCGAGACAATGCTACAACAAGGTAGAAGGCAAGAACTGAATCCCAAAACGGTGTTGTGGCATGTGCGTGCCCATACTCACACACACACACACAGACACAGATACACACATACACATAGACACACATACACACTAAATAAATAAATGAATAGAAATACTGAAAAAAATTTTACATTTAAGATGTAGGAGTGGACCTTCCTCTACTTCCCAGTTCCTTCTCAGTCCCCAGGAACCCTCTGGGCCTGGTCCCACCCTCACCTCCCTCTGCTTCTCTGGGCCTGCATGATCTGCTGGCCTTTCTCTTGGGAGCCCTCTGGACCTGGTCCAGCCTTCCCTGGCCCACCAGCCTCCTTCCTGGATGCCATGGCTGACCTCTCGGCCTGAAAAACCACTGCTTCCTGATCCCTTGCATCCAGACCAACCCAGTTCCTTCTTGGGTCCACAGGAGCCCTCTGGGCCTGGTCCTGCCCTTACCTCCCTCTGCTTCCCTGGGCTGCACAACCTGCCAGCCTCTTTCCTGGACACAGGGGGCTGACTTCTCGGCTTCCTGATCCTTTGCACCCAGACCAACCCAGTTCCTCCTTGCAGTCCCCAGGAGTCCTTGGGGCCTCTTCCTGCCCCCATATCCCTTTGCATCTCTGGGTGGCACAGCCACCAGCTGCCCAAGACCAGCATCTTTCCTGGGCCCTGCTCCCAGGCCAGTCCAACCCCCAAATTCCTGAGGACAATATCTTTCCTGGAGGGATCCAGACCTTAGGAGAAAGCCTGAGAGCATCTGATCCTCATCTGACTTGAGCCTCTGTAGTAACTCCTGAAGACAAAAGCAATCTCGCCATTCCAATATAAAATCAAAAAAGAGATCTGGAAGCTTAGACAAACCAGCTTTTTATTCCAAAAAAGAAAAAAACAAAAAAAAAAAAAATTAAAAAAAAACGACAAACAAACAAACAAAAAAAACAAGATATCTCAGCCTCAGTTTTACACAAAACCAAAAGCAAAACAAAACGAAAACAGAAACACCAAGAGAAGCCATTA
>NW_008342393.1:11404748-11406750 GCF_000622305.1 Nannospalax galili | reverse complement strand
TGGGACCTCATTAAACTAAAAAGCTTCTGTACATCAAAGGAGACAACCAAGGAAACAAACAGAAAACCCACAGAATGGGAGAAAAGCTTCACCAGCGACACATCTGACAGAGGTTTAACATCCAGAATATATAACTAACTAAAAAAGCAGAGAATCAAGACAGGGGGTAAGCCAATTAAAAGATGGGCTAAGGAGCTGAACGGAGTTCTGAAAAGAAGATGTACAGATGGCTAAGAAGCAGCTTAAAAGATGTTCAACATCACTAGTATTTAGGGAAATGCAAATTAAAACCATTTTAAGATTTCGTCTTACCCCAGTCAGACTGGCTAAGATCAAGAAAACAAATGATACCAAATGTTGGAGGGGATGTGGGGAAAGGGGAACACTCATCCACTGCTGGTGGGGCTGCAAACTTGTTCAACCCCTATGGAAGCAGTGTGGAGAACTCCTTAAAAACTACTAATGAACCTACCATTTGACCTAGTTATACCACTCCTTGGCTTATACCCCAGGAACTCATCCTGTTGCAGAGACACTTGTTCATCCATGTTTGTTGCTGCTCTTTTCACAATAGCTAAGAGATGAAAGCAACCTAAGTGTCCCTCAATTGACGAGTCGATAATGAAAATGTGGTTCATTTATACGATGGAGTTTTACTCAGCAGTAAAGAAAGATGAAATCATGAAATTTGCAGGTAAATGGATGGAACTAGAAGTTGTTATACTAAGTGAAGCAACACAGACTCAGAAAAAAAAATCGACTTATTTTCTCCCTCATATGTGGATCCTAGAACCAAATCCTGACAAGTGAGTATGTATCCAGACATAACTACAGGAACCAGGATAATGGAAAGGAAACAGGGAGGTAAAGGAAAAGAAAGAACCTGAAAGAGAAGAAGAGTGGGAAACAGGAGTTAATAAGGGAGACATGAATAAAAATTGGGTTATTTTAAGGGAGGGGGAGGGAAGGGTATACAAGGAACCTAGGGGATAAAGGGAAAGAAGGAGCTCAAGAGAGGTAGGACCATAGAAGAAGGGTATTATTAAGGGAGAAAGGGGAAAAATGGGGGCACCTTAATTGGGGAAACCATGATGGAGGGGTTAGACAATGCAAGAGATATATAATGCCTAGTTAGTTTTAAAAACCAGAGGGAACCTTATTACTCCAACAACCTACTGACAAATTATACATAGCAGATCAAGAAGTATATGTCTAGGAGAGGTTTATCTGAGAACAATTGGTCTTTCCCCAAGCTTTATCTACATGGCACATGGTAATTAAAAGTACCAGACTGGTGGAACTAACCTTCTTGGATGTTTAACAGACATACTTTGAGGCCTATACTAATTTGGTCAGAGGGACATAAAGGACAGTTTTTGCTCCTTGTCTTCCTAGGTCGACTAGTTCCAGGGGACTATGAGCATCTCTCAAAATGTCCTGTAATTGTGGTGGGTCACCTGTCTTCTTGATCAAGGAGGCTGAGGAGACCCCACAAGATAGACTTGGGCCAGTGTCCAGTCTACAAAGAGGAGGGTCAACATAGAGGAATCATTTCCTCCATGCTTCCAAGCAAAGCCAGCCATGGTCAAGCAGGAGCTTTGACTTACCTTCACGTAGGCGGAACTGGTAAAAGAAAGGAGCCAGGGGCTCCTCCCAAGCCCATATGATCCCTGAGGAACAGATCCTCAAATGACCTTAAGTGTAAAAAATTGATTCATTTGGGCCAACCATATGGTCTTAAACACCCAAAAGGAAAGTATAACCAAAGAGTAAAGTCATCAGTATATTTCTTTAAGCGTTCAAGGGATCACTTCCCTTAAGTCTATATAAAAAGTTATTTAGACAATTATTTCTCATTGATGATTTTGTTTCTAACCAGAAACAGCTGCTCAGATGTAAGTCTTCAAATCTTGGTCTGCAATACTGTAGTTCCCACCTGTAGCTAAGGGAGACAACCAGCTATTGTTCTAAAATGATGGCTAAATTTGTTTTCTCTTCCTAT
>NW_008342393.1:11381865-11404178 GCF_000622305.1 Nannospalax galili | reverse complement strand
TGCTCTCTTCTGACCTCCATGGGCATTGCATGACATGGATGCACTTATATACATTCAGGCAATACATTCATACCCATAAAAAATAAAAAAAATAAATAAAAAATTAAAAATAAAAATAACTCTAGGTGTGGTGGTGCATGCCTTTAATCCCAGCACTCGGGAGGCAGGCAGATCTTTGTGAGTTCGAGGCCAGTCCTAGGTCTACATAGTGAGTTCCAGGACAGCTGGGGCTACAGGGAGACCCTGTCTCAAAAGACCAAAAAAAAAAAAAAAGTGTATACTCACCTTACAGATACACAGTTTCATTGCACAGGTTTAAGATGTGATCGGCAGCATTCCTTTTCATCTCAATTTGGCCTATATAAAATCCTTCCTCTGCAGTTATCAAGACACTTTGGTCTCATACCTCCTGAAGTAAATGCAATGTTCCTTTGTACAGTAACCTCACATATAATGGCTACCCTCCTCCCAAAGAAAAAAATTTACTGAGCCAGGTGTGGCAGTGAACAGCTGTGTTCCTGCACTTGAGAGGTCAAAGCAGAAGAATCAGGAATCACTTCATCTTTGGCTACATAGTAAGTTCAAGGTCACCTAAGCTACATTTGGGATATTGTTTCAAAAGCAAACAAAAAAAAATTACTTATTGAATAAGTGCATTGCACAGTTAACAATCCATTTCAAAGTGTGACTCAGCTCCAGTCTACTACCAGAGGCTCTAACCAGTGTGTTCCTGGGACCAATTTGACATACATCTTATCAGATGACTAAGATAATGTGAAGATCTCTTTTAGAACATACTTTGTCAAGCTGGTGAGATGGGTGAGTGGGTGAAGGCACTTGCTGCCAAGCCTGATGATCTGAGTTCAGTTCTTGGGACCCATGTGGTAGAAGGAGAGAATCCATTCCCAAAACTTGTCCTCTGACTTCCTCATGCATGCTGTACTCACATATACATACACACACAAATAAATGAAACTTCAAAAATTAAAAAAAAAGATGTAGGAGTGGCAGATGAGGAAGAAATAAAAGACAGATGCCTGTGTCCAAAGTATGTCCTATCTCCAGCAATAGGGTCTTACCATCAAGTTCTGGGAGGCAATCAAGGAATGTGGCAGGATCTGGAGCAATGGAGCTGGAACTGACCTGGAAGCCACCTTCCCTGAAGCCTAGCTTTCACAGCTTTGGAGAGCACTATGCAAGCTGATGAGGGAGAGCATCAGTAAATTGTCCAACCCCAGCTTCAAGGCCTGAAAACTCCATCCATGACCAGCACAGCAAATGACATTGGTGCAGTAGTGGCACTTTTATCTTGGAGGTAAGCAACAGCTGCCTAATTGGACTTAAAGCCCACTGAATGGGAGGAAACTCATGTCTGGTACTGTAAACTTAGCCAAATATACATAGCTGAAGAGGTCTTATATCTTAGAGAAACCCCCAAGGCTGTCACATCCCTAGACAAATGTAATTTCTTACAATGTGCAAAATATGGATTCTTAAATTTATAGACAAGTATCCCAGTCACCACCCATCAAGGTAGCTTCTTTTTCAGCAGATTATTACAGAGTTACACCACTGGTCACACACACAGATTCTCTGAGTTGCCCAAGCCTAAGTGGCATATCCAGGATGCAATCTCTACACCTAAGACTCACCAAACATAGGGATTGGAGGGATGAAGAGAACACACTAATGCGTCTTTCAATCTCCTCAATGAAGCGCCCTCATGCAACAGAGGATTAGGAACACAAAAGGCCACAAATGGCCAAAATGCAGAGAATAAGAGTTGGCAGAGTGTGAGTCCTTGGACAGGTCTCCTATATTGAGGTCCACCCACCCAGGGCTCAGGGACCATTGCAGAAGAGGGGGCGGAAAGATTGTAAGAGCCAGGGAGGAGTTGCATGACCATACGGAAACAGTCCTCCAGGCACCTGGGACCCTTCTCATACAGATCTACAGCAATGGTGTCAATATACAGAAGACCCATGCAAACTTGGGCAGACCAAAACCCAGCACAGAACTGTGGAAATGAACAGCTAGCCCCAATTGTAGTCAAAGAATTACTGGCAGCTGAATACTGCTGGATAAGGAAGAGCTGATCTTCGTGAAGGGAGAGACTTTGCATAGGCTGACTAAACCCTGGTGGACAAACTTGCACTGAGGGACATCTCAGGACACTAACTTTACATAATAGACCTTAATAAAAATGACAATGTATGAACTCCTTGGGTGGGGGGGAGAGCTATGGGAGAGTTCCAAAGAGGAAAGGAGGGGAGAGGGTATAAAAATGTTTTTATGTATGAAATACACAAAAATTCAGTTAAAAAAGTATTAAAAAAGAAAAAGGAGACAGGTGCCTGTTTGCAGGTGTCTCAGCCAGGAAGGGAAGTGGAGGATAATTTGTCATAAAGGGCAAAGATGGAAGTCTTTTTTCCTGAAGGAGAGATATGAGCATACATATGTGCCAAGAGAGAAAGGTACCCAAGACTGGGGTAAAGGACAAAGATAGAGTGGGACGCTGGCACTTCTGGTGGGACAAGGATTTAGGATAAAGGAGAGGGGGTTAGGAGGACTCTCAGGCACAGGTGGTGGGATTAGCCACAGCAGGGGTAGGAGTGCCCCTTCCCCACAGCAGGAGGGACGGCAGGAAGGATGGTGCATGTGTATAGAGCTGTAGGTGGGGTGGCAGGAAGGTGAGGGTGTCCTTTCCTGACTGCTCTATTTTCTCTGCAAAGGAGGAGGCAAGGTCATCCTGTGAGAGTGAGATGGGCCATTTCCCAGGCTGGGGAATCAATGGGCTTGGGGTATGGGAGGTTAGGCAGCACCCCGGGGGATAGAAGAGCAGGTGGGGAAAGGAGGAGGAATGGGTGACCTCTGTCCAGGGCCAGCTGCTGTGCGGGCTTTTCTTTCATCTCTCTTGGCACAAGTCCATGTAGCTGGATCTTTCTGTGGTGCAACTCGGGTGTCCAGAGCTGCTGGGAGACAAGAATTTCAGCTGGGTTGACTCCAAAACTGTAGGGTTGTATAGATTAAGGGGCAGGTGGCAAGGGGAGCTCAGTGACCTCAGGAGAGTGGATTGAGAGAGACGTCATGAGCCGCAAGCCCAGCAAAGAAGGGAGGGAACTCAGCATGCTGAAAAGAGAGATTTTGGTGGGGACAAAGGATGGGCATGGCAGGAGTGGTATGAGGGTGACAGCTGGCCCGGCCAGGAAAGAGATGCTGGAGGATGGAGGGCCCAGGATTCCACCATGTTTATGGGAGAGGGAGTGGGTGGAGGTGAGTCAAGGCCATTGGCTAAGGCCAGGGTGGTGGATGGAGGTGAAGGCATGGGGGAGCCACGTGGAGGGGGCTGGGTAGTAGAGAAAACAAAGCACCCAGGAGACAGGAGGAGGCTCAGGAGGATGAGGAAGAGATGCTCTTACTGAAGGCAGAAAGATGAATTTACAGGGTGAAGAATAGGTCTCACATTTAGATTGTGAGGGGAGCTGGGAGGTCAGTACGTATATTTCACAGTGGAGGAAAGGGAGGCCAGGAGAGATGATGACCTACTCATGGTTGATCAGCAGTGGATGCCAATACTATCCTAATGCCAGGGTGGGGCATCTTTACCGAGCTGAGACTAAGGAGTCAGGGGCGCTTAGTCCTGAAAATCACTTTAGAAATCATCTCGAGGGTAGTCCTTTGATTTTTAAAGCCAAACAGACATGTAGGAAAAGTGGAAGTAGATTTGGGACCCTATCCAGTTTCCTGACTCTTTGCTGGATCTTGGTGATGGAATACTGAAGGAGCCTACAAGTGCTGTGCATGCATGCTTTCATGTACATGCAATTATGTACATGTGCACGTGTGTGCCTGTGTTTGCATTCGTGGTCTGTGTTTATAAGAAACTTGAGCCAGACCAGTGTTTATCTTTGCAAATAAAAAGTATTGTTGCGTTTGTAGAGGGTGCTTCCCTTGCCTGCAGGGGAGATGGGAGAGGTGAACCATCCCTTTCACATCTCCTGCTTCTGGTGGAAACACATGGGGCAGGAGACTGGCATGTGTCAAGAGCATCCCTTATGCTTTGCAGAATACTGGAACCACCCAGGCTCTACACCTGTTTTGACCAGTAGTCTTGCAGGCCCAGACTGCTTACTGCTTTTGTGTTTGCACCAAGACACATTTGCTGGGCACATTGACTTAGTTGGGGTTTGTAGTGAGTTTTTAGAGTTGCCATAAGAAATTACCTCAGACTGGGAGGCTTAAAGAACAGAAACATTTTTTTTTTCCTCACAGTTTTGGAGCCGGGATGTCCAGACCCAAGGTGTTGGCAAGGCTGGATTCCCCTGAGGCCTGTCTCCTTGGCTGGTAGATGCCGTTTTCCTCCCTGTTTCTGCACGTGGTCTTCTCTCTGTGCCTATCTGTGTCCTGATTTCCAGCATTCATATTGGATTAAGTCCCACCCTGATGACATCATTTTCATTTAATTACCTTTTTAAGCACTCTGTCTACAAATATAGTCACATGCTGACATACTTAAGGGTTAGGATTTTAACATGATTTTTTGCCAGACACAGTTCAGCCCACAACAGGGAACAGAAACTCACATATAAGATGCAGGTTTAAAATAAAAAGTGCTTTTTGAGTTTAGTTCCCAGCACCCACAGTGGGTAGCTAACAACTGCCTGCAACTCTAGGTCCAGAGGAGCCGATGGCTTTTTTGGCCTTCACTAGCACCTGCACACTCATGCATATATCCATACGTAGACATGTACACATAATTAAAATAAAATAAATCTTTAAAAAATAGTTTTTCATCTAAGGGTCAACCCAGGGCCTTGAGTATGCCAGGCAAATGCTGTGTATCACTGGGCTACTTCCCCACATCAAGTGTTTATTTTACAAGAATTATGAATTAGAAAGTAATTCCCTCCACATCTCCTGCCTCTCTGGGGTGGTGGTTTTAAACTGTGGTCACAGATTCTTTGATCTTACACCCATGGAGATGTGGGGGTCCATATCTCTGCCCTTGAAACTGAGTAGGCTTGTGATTCTGTGATCAATAGAATGTGGCAGAAGGTACCATGTCAATTCCAGGTTGGTCATAAAAGGCTGTGTAACTTTCTGCCTTGCTCACTGATGATCTCAGTTTTTGGAGCTTTGATTCACCCTGGTAAGGAGTTCAGTTGCCCCGAGAGGGCATGTTGGATAGACGCCAAGCAGGTTCTCTGTTTACAACCCAACTGAGCCTGCTTTTCCAGTTGTCTCTCTCAAGGAGCCAGTGGTAGGGGAAGCTATCCTGGATACTGTACCAGTTCACCAGCCAGCAGACTACCGTGGAGTGACTTCCATTGATGGTATATTGAGCAGAAGAACCACCCAGTTGAGCCTTGCTGTATTCCTAATCCACAAATTCATGCTATGTGAAGAAACAGCTGCTGTTTTGAGCCACTAACTTTTGAAGTAGTTGGATATGCAGAAATGAATGAGCAGGGCACAGGAAGTGTACCCCTTCTGCTTTGCTCTCATCCCCACTGTCTATTAGCTTTTCCTGTTGCCTCAGATGTCCTGTTTTCCCATAAATTTAACTTCTATATGGTTATGACCTGTTCTCTTCCCTGCCTCTCCCCAGCTCTTCGATTAGTGTCCATATTACTAGCAGGGCATGAGAATCGGATGTCATCAGCAGAAAGATAACCTGTCTCTAACTTTTAAATTGTGTACTTTTACAGTGCTGGGGATTGCACCCAAGGCTATCTCTCTAGCTTAAAAAGTTATTATGTGTGTGCTGACTATGTAGCTACTGGACACACACACACACATACCAGGTTTCAAGTTAGTGTGAAAACAATATAAAATGTTGTATTAGTGATTTTTGTATTAATTACATGCTGAGATTAAAGTAGGCTGAAGAGGCACAGGAAAAACAAGAGTCAAACTGCAAGGTGGCTGGAGGTCGATGGAGTCACAGAGCTGCACTAGAGCAAGGCCATCAGAATTGTCCAGGGCTGACATGGCTGACTGAGATCACTGCTAACTGCCTTTGCTTCACTGTGATCGTTTCTCGGTTTCTTTTTCTGTCCCTGTGATAAAATGGCATGACAAAAGCAACTAAAGGGAGCAGTCCATCACAGCAGAGACGTCAAAGCAGCTGGTCACATTGTATCCATCATCAAGAAGCAGAGAGAGATGAATGCTTGTGCTCAGCTCACCCTCTCCTTTTTTTAGTCCAAGATTTCAGCCCAGGGAATGGAGCCACCCACTTTTGGGCACCATCCCCATCACGACTAACCTAATAAACACAGTCTTTCACAAGCATGTCCAGAACCTAAACAATCCCTCCCAGGTATGCCTAGAGACTTGTCTTCTAGGTGATTCCAGAGCCTGTCAAGTTGATAAATACTAACCATCACAGATGGCATTGAAACGGGGAGAAAGAGGTTCCCCTAGAGGGTTCTTAGTCTCATTCATAAAAGAATTTAAGAATGGACCCAAATGGAAGCTTTTACAATTTTATTAGAATCTTAAAAATCCTCAGGGCAGGCGAGCTGGTGATCTTGGCACCTGCCTTGAGGAGGTGAATGGTGGGAAGAAGGAAAGAAAGCCATGGAGCCATGCAGGTTAGAGCCTGCATGGAGGTCAGACATGTGGCTGACTCGCAGCCACATGGCTGAGAGAAGAAAGCTTTAGAGTAAAAGTGGAGAAACACAAGATGCTAGGGGCAGCCCAAAGCCTTAAAGAAAGCATGTTTAGTAAGAAAGGCACGAAGAAGAAAAGGAGAAATTACACGTTTCTGAAGAGTTCAGGAAAGTGGACAGACTTACAGAAACCTACATGACTGTGGCTGGTCTGGAAGTTCTGTGGGAATCTGAGAGTTCCAGGCAGGAAATATTCACTACCTTATTAACACACCAGGTATTCCGCCCACCTATTTAGCATAACTTAAGATGAACCTGCCTTCCTGGGAGTGATTCTATCACCGGGTAATTGACCAGTGAGACTGGAAAAGTGGACCCTCCAACAGATAGACTAGCCATTTTTTTATAGTCTGGACCAGTTCAATTTATGGGGCTTATTGATACTTTAACAGCATCTCTATATATCCTTAGCCTAGCAACATTGCCTGTTCCCATCTGATAACATACTACATCCCCAAACTCCATATAACAAAAACTATTTTGGATATTTTTGGTTATATCTTAGAGTATTAAAATAAATTTTGATTTTTTTTAACTTAAAAAACATTTGTGTATTACAACAATTTAAAGGGCAACTGTGACTCACTTTACCTTTCGGTTAGACATTGTCCAGGGCACCATGGTCAACAAAGCACAGATGCATTTATTTTCCTTTCCTCGCCTCTCCTCTCCTTCCCCCCTCTATCCTCTTCCCCACCCCCCTTTATTCTCCCTCCCTACCTCTCTCCTCCCTTCTCTCCTCCTCCCTATACTTTCCCCTTCTCCCCTCCCCTCCCATCCCCTTCCCCCTTCTCTTCCCTCTTCTCTCCCCTCCCCTCTCTTCTTCCCTCTCCTCTTCTTCCCTCCTTCTCTCCTTCCCCCTTTCTTTACTATCCCTCCCCACCTCTCCCCTCCCCTTTCCTCTCCTCTATGACCTCTTCCCTCTATTCCCTTTCCTCCCCTCCCTTTAACTCTTTTCTTGCCCCCTCCACTCCCTTTCTCCCCTCTCCTCTCTTCTCTTCTCCCTGCCTGTCTCTTCCCCTCTCTCCTTTGCCCTCTCCTTATCATCATCAACATCAACATCATCATCATCATCGTCAGCAGCAGCAGCAGCAGCAGCAGCAGCAGCAGCCGCTGCCACTGCCCTGCCTGGGCACCATCATGAGCATCAGCACCGGCATCATTGCCTACTCTTTCAGTCAAGAGAATTAGGCCACCGGGGCAGGAGCCTAGAACATAGCCCACAAAAATTTCTGCTTTCAGCTCTTCCCAAACCCTGTGGCCAGATTCTAAGTGACTTGCCCTCTGCCAGCTGCCAACAGCTCTTTTGTCTGCTTGGAGGGGGTAGGGAGGGGCAGGTCTCCCAGGAAAAGGCCTTCCACCTAGCACTTTTCAATCAATACAGGGGTTATGTGTGCTTTTGGATCAGAATAAGACATCCAGCTTTTTTTTTTTCTTCCCTCCCCAAAAGCATTTCTATTGCATCAGACCACCAGAGCATTTCCACATTCTTTTTTTGGCCACCAAATATTTTTATGATTTTTCCACATAAACAGCGAGGGAAAATGCTAGCAGCCACTCAGGCGGCTGTGGCAGACACACCAAGTCTCCCAAGAGAGTGAGGGATTGAAACAACAAAACAACAGGACAAAACCAAAGCCTAAGGGGTGGGGGTAGCCAAGGACTGATAGTCTAAAATCCAGGGATTTCTATGAATTCTTCTCAGGAATTCTGGGATAATAAACCGGAATTCACCTCATGGCTTGTGACAGCAAGGGCTCTCTTTGGAGCCATTCAAACATTTGCAGATGAAATTAGCCCCTGGTGAGGTTAGGAGGTGGGTGTGGTGGGGACCCACCCATCTGAGGGCTAACCCTGGGGCCACCAGACCAGCCTCTTCCAGGCTGACTTTCTGTGCCCTCCTTCTAGTCCTCACTGGGTGAGAATCTCAGTGAAGTTAGGGACCTGCTTCCTGAGGGATTGTGGGGAGTCAGCCAAGAGCTCGAGGTGACTATTGATTATCTGATCTGCCCTTTTTTTCTTTCTGATTTCCATCCCTAGGTGGCTTTCCCAGAGACAGAGCGGGGCCTCGCAGAGCCAGCCAGCTGCTCTGTGCTGAGAGATTTAAAATCCTGCAATTGACTCTGACTGTGTCTAGAACAATGAGCGTCTGCATCTGATTTATTAATCTGCTGGGGAGGGAGGGAGGTGGGCTTGGGATCCAGGCTGTTTACTGGGATGACAATGGGCAGGGTTTGGACTTCCATTTCAGCTGCTTATGGCTTGAGGCCTGGGAGTGGCAGACAGAGGACTCCAAGGAGGACCCGAGCACGCAGGATTGCCAGCAGTAGGGCTGTGTAGTTGATTTAGAGTTGAGTGACCCCCCCCCCCATGAATGTGGATGGTGTGTGTGGGGGTGATGCTCCACACTGTGGATTCTTGTTTTTCCTCTTTTGTGATTGAAAGAGCCAAAGTGGAGCTGCTTGGGGCTCTGGTCTCCAGGATCTGCAGGCTGCAGGCAGGATGGAATGAAGTTTGTGAAGATTGGCAGGCATGTGGGGTAAAGGTCTGTAGTCAGCCCTACAAAGTCCAGGTTAGGAGGGCAGGACAGGGAAGACATGGCTTCACCGCACCCTAGGGAACTAGGTGGAGTGACTAGTGGCAGGCACATGGTTAGGGTGACAGTGCATTTTGGCTCACTGAGATGCAGAGGGTGTTTTAATAGTTAAAATTTTAAATCACATTTATTTATTTGTATGTGTGTGGGTGCACGTGAGCCACAGAGCATAAGTGGAGGTCAGAGGACAACTTTCAGGAGTTGGTTCTCTCCCTCCTGGGCTAGAGCTCAGGTCTAACTAAGGTTAGGCTTGATGGCAGGCACCTTTGCCCGCTGAGCCATATTGCTGGTTGTTTTAGTATGTAAAGAGACTGCTGGGGTCCAAGACTGCATTCTGCCACCTGTTGGCTGTGAAAGATGGGACAAGTTACTGAATCACCTCAAGGCTGTGATTCTCCAGTGAGGTTGCTGGGAGGATTAAGCAATGTACTGCGTCAGACACTCTAGGTACTAACTAAGCGCCACCCTCACTGTCATCCTCTTTGCTGATGCACCCAGAAGCAGATGGGCAAAACCCACAGGAGGCTGACGGTTCAACCCAAGAAAGAATCTTCTTACAATTGTAGAGAAAGGCGGATGGGAAGAAGGGCTGGAGAGAAGAAAAGGGGATGGAGGGAGCTGAGGAGGGAGGAGTTTTCATACATATATCCACTAATGGCCAAGTCTGCAAAGGAAGACAGGAGACAAGGACAGCCAGCCTCCTTCTGGAGCCCCCATGGGAGCAGAGTCCAGGGAAGCGTCCCCAGGCCACAGTCTCCTACGTCTCCTCCCTCTCCTTTTCCCAAGGTGGTTCAGGACGGGCTGGGCAACACTGGTGATGGTGAGGGGCTGACATCTTGAAGGGTCTCAGGAGCTGTTTCCGTTGACTTCCCAGCCCATTGTCATCCCAGATCAGACCCCTTAGGGCTTCCAGCCTGGCACCATCTACAAGGGAACTGTGTGTCCTCAGGGCGTGTCTTCCTCCCTCCCAAGGAGGTTTGCCCTCTCTTACTTGGAAAAGGACTCACTGTCCTTCTGCTGCCTTGGAGACAGCCTTCATTTCCTCTTCCTTTGTTTGCCTCTCTCCACAGCCACCCATTGATGCTGATTCTCTGCCAACCAAGCCTTTCTTTTCACATGTGTCATTCTTATTCTGTCTTGGTCTTATCCAATCCCCCTTCCAACCCAGAGCTTCTAGCTCCCGGAACCCCCGCCCCCCCGCCCCCAACTGTGATAGCCTTGACTTCTTGGACCTTGAATGACTGACCTGTTCTGGCCTCACTTTCCTCATTTGTAAAGTGGAGGCTCCTGAAACCTTCGGTGAGATACTGCATATGAAGTGCCTCACAAACGTGGCATGCAAGTGTAAACTGTGATTCTGTTGTTATGGTCAGACGGGGAGGCTGGAGCCAAGCTCTCTGTACAGGCTTGAGGATAAGTGACCCCAGCCTGGAAAGAGACATCATGAACTATGAGTGGAAGACAAGACAGGAGACCAGAGAGAGAGGAGGTGGGGCAGAGGAAGGACTGATGTGAATGAAGTTCATGCTAAAGATACTTGGTGGCAGCCAGGCCACAGGCCTGTGGCTGGGCTCCAGTCCCAACCGCGCACCTCATTTCCATATGCAGGGCAGCCTGTGGCATGTTTATAGGCAGCTTCTCTGCAGAGCAGGCATCTCAGCCTCTGGGAGGGTGGCAGCCATGGGCTGTGGGAGGTGGGCTGCATGCCTTTGGCTGGCAGAGCATGGTTCCCATCAGAGTCAATTATAGGACAACATGGCCCCTGATGTGAGGTCAGGAAGCAGGCCTCGGGCACCTAGGGGATGTGTGAAGTGATGAGGTTGAGATCTGTGTGTGGGGCTGTCTACACATGGCTGTATGGTTATAAATACACACAGTCTGCTCATGGAGCATGGAGGGTGCCCAAATAGCTCTCCAGGCAGCTGTATGTGATGTAAACCCACACAGACAGAATGAATGGAAGGCTTGGCTGGACTATGCCAGCATCTCCTTCCATGCTCTTAGGCAAATGCAGCACAGGGCAGCCAGGGGCTGGGGCTTGCATACTTGGGAGTCTGGGAGAAGGCATGTGGGAGAAGAGCCGAGCTGAGCTCATGGGCCCAGGGGTTGAAGTGCTTCTTTGTGTGTGTGTTTGGTGTGCGTGTATGTGCACACATGCATGTGCATATTCGTGTGTGTGCACATGCACATGTGTGTAGAGGCTGGAGGACAACCCCAGGTATTGCTCACCTTTTTTGGGGACAGGGTCCATCTCTGGCCTGGAATTCAACCAACTAGGCCAGGCTGGCTGGTGAGTGAACCCCAGAGCTCCACCTGTTTCCAACCCCCCACCAGCACTGTGATTATAAGCACATGCCACCATACCTGGTCATGGGTTCTAGGGATCAAACTCAGATCCTCATGCTCTCAAGGCAAAGCTTTACTGACTAAGCTGTCTACTGAGTCCTCAAAGTGCTTCTTTACAAACACCCTCTTCTGCTTGAAGACATCTTTTTTCTTCTTCTCCCTCATCTTTTCAGCATGACCTCGTTGAAGGTGACTCGGTTCTAGTCTTACCCAGCTCCACTCTCACCTCCAATCTCTGTTTTCCCAATAACTTGTATCTTTTATATGCTGTTCAGACTTTATTCAAGTTCTTTGCTGAGAATTCCACCCCTAATTTACTATTCCATCTTCACCTGGTTGTGTCAATTCCTCCTTTAACACAGGGGTTTGAAAACTACCCACAGGCCACATTTGATCCACTATCCAATTTTTTTAAGGTTCATAAGCCAAAACTACTACTTTGAAATTTATTTATTTATTGCCTCCATGTATGTAAGCACACCCATGTGTGCAATGCCTATGGAAGCCAGAAGAGGGCATCAGGTCCTCTGAAACTGGAGTTACAGATGGTTGTTAGCTGCCATGTGGGTGCTGGGAATCAAACCTAGGTCCTTTGCAAGAACAGTCAGTGCTCTTAACTGCTGAGCCATCTCTCCAACCACCTACTTAGAAAAAAAGTTATTTATTTGTTTATTTACTTATTTTTGTGTGTGTGTGTGTGTGTGTGTGTGTGTGTGTGTGTGTGTGTGTGTATGTGTGCCATTGCACATGTGTGGGAGGCAGAGGACAACTTTTTGTAGAGATGCTTTTCTCTATTTACCCTTACTTCAATACTGGGTATTGAACTCAGGTTTGTCAGGGCTGAGCAGCAAATGCTTTTACCAGCTGAGTCATCTCACTGTTTGTTTTGAGACAGGGCCTTGCTATGAAATACAGGCTGGACTTCAATGCAAGTTCTTCCTATCTCAGTCTTTATTTATTTAATCATGATTTATTATTTATTATGTGTGCATGTGTGCATGTGGTGTGTATCTATGTGTGTGCTTGCAGTCAGGTCAGAGAGGAACACCCCATGCCTTCCTCTGTTGCTCTCCATTTCATTTCTTGAGACAGGGTCTCTGAACTTGAAGCTTCACCATTTTGATGAGCTGAGATCCACATGTCTGTGCCCTCCAGTGCTGGGGTTATAGGCATACATGGCCATGCCTGGCTTTTCCATGGTGCTGGGATTTGAACTCAGATCCTCCTGGTTTCACAGCAAGCACTCTTACCCACTGAGCCATTCCCTCAGCATAAGTTTTACGTTTTTAAATGTTGAAAAGTCAAAAGAAGAATTCTATTTTTTGACATGTAAAATTTATATGGAATTCAAATTTCAGCATCTATAAATGCTGTTGCATGGGAACACAGTCACATCCTTTCATTACCTGTCACCTGTAACTGACTTGGCTTTGATAGCAAACCTGAGGAGCTGCTACAGAGACTGGATGGCTGTGAAGCTTCAGACATTACCATCTGGTTCTTCACAGAGAAGATTCCAGACTCACCTCCAGGCTGCCCTGAAGGCCCTCTGTTTTCTCTGCAAGTTATCTGTGTCCTGCTCTGCACCTTGTCACTTTCCTCCATGACACTGATCAGTACCAGAAACTGTTGGGCCCAACCCACCTGCTGCATGGTTGAGGAGCCTTAGCTTGATGTCTCCTGCATTCTTAGATCAAAGACCTCAATATAAAACCAGAAACTCAGAAACTGCTAGAAGAAAACATAGGTATCACCCTCAAAGATATAGGTGTAGGAAAGGGCTTTCTAAATCAGACACCAGCTGCTGAGGCACTAAGGTCAACAATCAGTAAGTGAGATCTCAATAAATTACAAAGTTTCTTTACAGCGAAAGAAACAAGGAAGGAAGGGAAGAGGAAACCCACTGAGTGGGAGAAAATCTTTACCACCTACCCATCTGACAGATGATTAACATCCAGAATATACAAAGGAGTCAAAAAAGAAAGAACTAAGAAAATAAATGACCCAATGAAAAGATGGGTGATAAACCGAAACAGAGAATTCTCAAAGAAATAAAAATGGCTAAGAAGCACCTTAAAAAGTGCTCAACATCCTTAGTAATTAGAGAAATGCAGATAAAAACCACTTTAAAGATTCCATCTTACCCCAGTCAGATTGGCAAAGATCAAGAGAACGAAAGACTGCAAATGTTGGAGAGGATGTGGAGAAAGAGGAAGCTCATTCACTGCTGGCGGGAATGCAAACTCGTGCAACCACTATGGAAAGCAGTGTGGAGAACCCTCAAAAAACTAAAAACGAACCTCCTGTATGATCCAGTGATACCACTCCTTGGCATATCCCCAAAGGACTCATCATACTGTAGAGATACCTGTGCATCCATGTTTGTTGCTGCTCTCTTCACAATAGCTAAGAAATGGAAACAATCTAAATGTCCCTCAACTGACGAATGGTTAATGAAAATGTGGCACATCTACTTAGTGGAGTTCTACTCAGCAGTAAGAAAAGATGAAGTTATGAAATTTGCAGGTAAGTGGATGGAGCTAGAGAGTGTTAATACTAAGTGAAGTAACACAGATGCAGAAAAGCAAGGGACATATATTCTCCCTCATTTGTGGATTGTAGCACCAATCCCTTATATGTGAGTATATATAAATTCCAATGTAACACCAGGAGCCGGGTAAAGGCAAAGGATACATGGAGGTAAAGGAAAAGAAACAACCTGAAAGGAGGATAGTAGGGAACAGAGGGAGGTGGAAAAAATGGGAGTAATCAGCAGGGAGGAGAGGAGGGAGGGACATGCAAGGGACCATGGTGTGGTGGAGGGAGGGAAGTCAGGAGAGGAAAGATGGCAGGAGTTGGGAGGTATTGCGGGGAGGGTGAGGATAATGAGGGCACTGTGACTAGGGAGGGAGGAAGGAAGGAAGCCGGATGGGAGAAAAAAGAGTGGAGATGAGTGAATCTTGGGCGGCAGGAAACCTAGAGGGAAAAGTGATGTCCTAGAAACCCTATGAGAAATGCACATAGAATGTCTGAACATTAGTGCGTATGTATACCTGGGAGCTGCTTGGCAGGGAATGCAGTGCCAGATAGAAGAGACCTCCCTTAGAGCGACAAACATGCCTTTCAGCACTCATCAAAGAAGTTTCTTTTTGCAAGAGATGGAGGCTACCACAGAGTTGTACATCTGGTCAGGCACAGAGAACATTCGCCTGGGAAATGCCCAGTACTAGGTGACCTATCTGTAGTCTAATCTCTACAACAGAGGCTCATGGAACATAGTTGAATAAAGGGTAGAGAGAGGGCTAATGCACCCCTCAACTCTCACCATGTACATCAGAGTGCGATGCACACAGGCCACACACTGGCCAAGTTTTGGAGAATAAGAGACTGTAGAGTGTAGGATGGGACTTCTGTATGGAACCTCAGTCACCCACGGCTCAGGGACCATTGTGGAAAAGGAGGCAGAGAGGTTGTAAGAGTCAGGGCTGGTTCATGAATATAGAGAGGTGGAGACCTCCAGGCCACTGGAGGCTTGCTTATGTGAACCTGTGGCAGTGTCACTGAGCGCAGGACCCATGTCAGCTCAATGAAACAAGGGCCCAAAGGGGAGGTGAGAAATAGGTGGTGGGCCAGCACTAGATTGAGGACTATTTGAGACTGGTTGCTGCTGGGTGAAGGAGAGGATGACTTACATACGACCACTGGCTGGGCTGACTAGACTCCAGTGGACGCATTTACACTGAAGGACATTTGGGTACAGACACCTGAAAGAATAGGACTCAGCATGTCTGGCAAAGTGCCAAGGATTCAGTAGGGGATTAGGGGGAGGCATGGATGGGGGAGGGGTTCTGGATTTGAGTTGGAAATGTGTGAAATTTAAAAAGCTCAATAAAAAAAGTAAATTTAAGAAAAAAGAAAGAATTTAGTTGTGATAAGCTCTCTCAAGGCAGGACTCAGACTTCCCATATAATTAGCCATTCCCATTCTGTACACACACAGTGGCAGCTCAGATCTTCATCAACAGCAGACATACAAACTCACATGCAATGCAATTGCTGCCGATTCAAGGGTTGCTAGGATTACAGTTACCGCTTTAGTATGGGTTTACATGTGCTCCTCTGCCCAACTTCCCTTCCAACCATGCCTCTCTTCTCCATACACAGGAAGGCTGTGTGACTACCACGGCACTGCCCTGTGGTCCCCCTCCTTCCCACAGCTGATTCATCTGAGCAGGGTCCATGGGTTTTCTTCCCTGGGATTTTTTGGAGATGAAACAGAATGTGCTGGTCTCTGGCAACTCAAACTACTCAGAAATGTTGACAATGGCCAGCTTCTGTATTTTCTGTCCTATAGGTTAATCTCTTATTATCTGAGTCATCTCAGATCCAGATTCCCCTGCTCTGTTGCCCCATGGATGTCCAAATCCACAAATGTTCAAGCCCATGATATAAACTGGCAAAGCATTTGCATACAGTTTATGCATATTTCCTGTATATTGTAAATCGTCTCTAGATTACTTATAATGCTCACTATAATGTAAACACTATATACAGCATTGTTATATAGTATTGCTTAAGGAATAATGACAAGAAATAAAAGGTCTGTACACTTTAAACACAGATGTACTCCCCACCCCCAATTTTTGATGTGTGGATGGTTGAATCTATGGCTTCTCAGCCATTGGATGTGCAGAGTTGACGACTCCAGCAGCGTGTGGTAGGTGCTGGCAAAGAGGGAATTAAATCTGATCTGAAGGCTGGGCAAGACGTCTCAGTGGACAGCACTTCCAAGCAGAATCTGGAGGCTGAGTGCAGTGTTGAAAGATGGGGAAGAGGGAGATTTGGGTAGTAAAAGACTCCTGTGAGCTGAGACGTGGCAGTAGAGATGAACTAGGCATGCAGAGTGGCTGGAAAGTGGTCCATGACACTCAGTGGAAAATGTATGGACAGATGAGTGGCAGGTGGGACTGGCTGGGTCATGGAAGACCTTGTTGGTCAAGCAGAAAGGTTTAGATCCTGTTCTCATAGGTGTTAGGGAGCTGTGGAATCAGTGACACTGTCTTTCATGACAGCTTAAGAAGCTCCGTTCGAGAGTATGCAGGCTGCAGGGAAACTCTAGGTAGGCAGCGCCTGTAGTGGTCCAGGTGGGAGAGGATGGACATCTATTCTAGGATCTGGTTGTGTGGATGGACAGCAAGAGGAGTCCAACAAACTTCGAAAAGCAGAGTCTGCGGTGTGAAAGATTGGCTGATATGAAGCTGGAAGCAGGTGGGGAAGGGACAGCTCTAGAGGTGGCAACCTTGATTCTGGGTCCTTCTAGGTAAATGGGGGATATAATGGGTCCTTTCTCTGGGTAAATGGGGGATGTACTGGATATTTCCTCTGGGTAAATGAGGGATGTACTGGTTAATGGATGCCAGATGGGCTTCAGGGTAAGGCTTAGTTCAGTCAGGGCCTGACCAGGGTGGCACATACCTAGAAAGGTGTAAAAAGAATGAAAGATCAGATTCAGGGTCAGGCTTGGAGTTTTGTGGAGAAAGGCAAATATTCTCTGAGGACACTTGCTGGCCTGCCCCAGTCTATCAGTGACTCGGAATAAACCAGACAATTTATAGCAACAGCTGCAAGAATGTTCCCGTCTGCCCAGCAGGGCAAGTGCTGGGAAGAAACAGGCCATTGGGGAGGGCATTTGGTTTTCTGGCACTTAAAAATAATTGACTTTTACTGGAATTATAAGTGCAGAAAACAACATAAATCCTAGAGTACAGTTCACAAGAGGCTCACGCTTCGGTAGCCAGTGCAAGAACAGGGACGAGACCTTGCCAGCACCCTGACGCCCGGCTCTTTGGCATGCCCAGTGGATTCTTTGGGGTGGCCAGGTGCTCTGCTAAGGCCTGCCCTTGATTAAATGGGGCCGAGGAAGGTCCATGCAGCTGCTCCAGGAGTCTAGGCACGATCTGAAGTCCAAGTGGGAGACCCTCCTCTCACCATGCTTACACTCTCAATTCCCACCCTCTCTTCTAACTCCAAGAGCTGGGGCTGCAGCCTATCATTGAGTCGTCTCCTCTGCCTGGTGGTAAGGGACTCTGGCTCCAGGCAGAGAACTGAGTGACAGGCTGATGTGAAGCCAGGTCTCTGTAATACGGTAGCCTGACTCCGGTGGAGTCAATCAAAGCCCTGGCAAACTCTTCTGATCTCTGATCTTTGAAGTAGGGTCACTATTAACTCCATTCTGATAGAGATCAGAGCAGTTACAGTTCCTTTTTGAACCCTCACTCCAAGCCAGGAACCAGGGTAAGTACACAGTACCTTGTGTCTCCTTTCAGGCGCTCATCCCTATTTGAAGTTGAAGCTTGGATATTTTCTATGGGATCACGTATATGCAGTGAAATTATAGTTCAAAGACAATTCTTTTTTTTGGTCTTTTTGAGACAGGTTCTCCCTATAGCCCCAGCTGGCCCAGAACTTGCTATGTAGACCAGGCTGGCCTCAAACTCACAGAGATCCGTCTGCCTCTGCCTCCCAAGTGCTGGGATTAAAGGCGTGTGCCACCACGCCTGGCCAATTCTTGTTTTTTTAATTAAAATTTATTATTATTATTATGTGTATGTATTTGTGTTGTCAAAGGCATGCTATGCTGTGCATGTGGAGGTCAGAAGACAGCTTTTGGGAGTTTCTCCTTCTACCATGGGATTCAGGGAGGGAATCAAGTTGTTAGGTTTGTTAGAGGGCTTTTACATGCTAAGCTATGTCTCTGGCCTATAGATAAGTCATTGACATTTTTTTTTTCAACTTTAAAAAAGATCAGATTCAGGGTCACGCTTGGAGTTTTGTGGAGAAAGGCAAATATTCTCTGAGGACACTTGCTGGCCTGCCCCAGTCTATCAGACTGGAATAAACCAGACAAAAACTTTAAAAAAATTTATTGAGAATTTTATACATGCATATGAGGTATTTTGATCAAATCCGCGCCTACTCCCTCCCCTCCAACTCTTCCCATATCTCCCCATCACTTCATTCATTGGAATGGATTTTGTGTTTTCTACTTCTTCTCTGATAAGGTAGGGGCAGAGGCAGTTAAAAAAACCAACAAAACTTAAATTCTAATTCACCCTGGCAACCTTGCCCAAACCAGTAAGCAAATGTCTTTGAAAAATGACCTGCACTGGAATAATTTGGGTCCCTCCTGTCTTGCAAGATGCTCCCCTATTCCTTGTTCTTTTCCAAGATGGTGTCAGGTGAAGACCCTGTAGTGAAGGTGGAGGCCCAGGTGAACCTCAGCATCACTTGATATTGTTGCCCTTGGGAGGGGAATGGTTGGACTTCTTGCAGAGATGGGCTCCAGGACACATTTGGGTAAGTGATTCCAGAGCAGTGCCTCAATCTCAAACTCTGCCCCATAAAACATATTTATATATATATATTTTTTCTGGAGTCAATAGCTGAGAGACAGAATCCAGACAGAGGCAATGGGTTTCCTGGGAGAAGGCTGAGTCATGGTTTCTAGACAAGGCAGACAGTGACCAAAGGGTGAGCAGCAAGTGGCAGACAATATCGGCCTTTGGCCATGATTCCCACATGTTCTGTGGGAAGAGCTCATGGATTCCATGCCCTTCCCCCAGCTGGTGGTGCCTGTCATCAGTGTCTGTGTACAGCCTTGACATTCAGGCAGGGGTGGGCTGCTACCTTTCTTCTGAATCTGAACTTACTAATTAGCATCATACCACCCAGAACGCTGAAGAAACTCTTTCCTGAGACTCAGGTCTGTGGTGTGAAAAAAGATGAAGGCAAGTTGATGTCTGCACAGCCTAAACACAACCTCACTGTTCTCCATAGCTATGAGAAAGAAATCATATTGGCCTTTTTACCTTGCCCACCAGGCACAAAACTAGGAAGGTGACACACACTGTCCTTTGAGCCCCTGAGCCTGAGGCTTTCTTGGTGCTGCTCGGTTGGTAAGGGGGAGGGGCTGATTCTCCAACATGCTGCGTAGTTTTCTGGGATTGGTGGTGGAGAGAGGAACGTTCTTAAGGTGTGTCAGGGCATGTAAGTGTGCCAGGCTGGCAACGCTGACTTTGGAGAGTCAGCAGCACCTAGTCACATCGCTGCTGGGTGGATGCTTTGGCCCCCAAGAAACCATGACTGACCTGGGCTCCAGACTCTGCTGGTGACTGGTTTCTCTTTTCACATCTAGTCACAACCAATTGAGGGCGACAGAGCCTCAGGCTGGACTTGCTCCTGGCTCCTGGGTAGGCAGAGCCCAGGGCACTTAGGGCTGTGTATGAAACAACCTCAGAGCATGGCTGGAGTCTGGCCATGGAATGCCAAGACACACAGGACCCACTGTTTCAGCCCAGGTCTCCAGAGACTGGGGCCCCAGGGAATGAATACCTGGGCAGTACCTCCTCCCCAACAACCTGAAAGCACTATGCACAGGCTGGGGTTATGGAGGGTGGAATTTGGAATTGGGATGGAGCTGGTCCATGGGCTATGGAGTTGTGGTCCCAAGATACTGCACAGAGGTGGAGCCAGAGTCAACACCTACCAGATAGTGGAACAATGCACCACTGTGGAAGGGCCGAGCAGAGGCCACAATGAAGTGTCTTGAAGCTGAGCAGGTTCGAGAGAGTGGTGAGGAGCCAAAGACTGGAGTACTTCCCTGAGGTGCTAAAATGAGACATGTTCCAGGACCTTGCATTAGTTTCCCTTATTGTGACAAAATGTCTCAGATAAAGAGAGGAAGGATTTATTAGGCTCATGGTATCAGAGGTTTCAGTTTGGGGTCACATGGCTTGGCCGCAAAGGGTCTGTGGTGAGGCATGGTTGGGGTATGTGTCGGGGGAGGCTGCTTAACTCCTGGAAGCCAGGGAGTGAAAAGACAGAAGGGAAGGGGCAGGGTCCATCTCCAAGAGGTCTCAGAGTTAACAGTTTCATCATTGCTCAAAAGTTGAAGTCCAGGGGCTGGAGAGATGGCTCTATGGTTAAAAGTGCTTGCTGGTCTTCCAGAGGACCTGGGTTCAGTTCCCAGCACCCACATGGTAACTAATACTTGTCTGTAGCTCCAGTTCCAGGGGATCCAGTGCCCTCTTCTGACCTCCACAGGTACCAGGCATGTACATGGTTCACTTAAATACATGTAAGCAGAAGATTCATACTCATAAAATAAAATAAAAATAAAATCTTAAAAAAAAATAGTCTGAATCCAAAGTCTCCTCTGAGGCTTATGGCAAACTCATAGTTAGGAGTCCCTGTAAAAATAAAAAAGAAAGTTACATATTTTCACGATTCAATGACACAGAATAAATATTCCCACTGCAAAAGGGAGTAGAAACAAAGGATGAGACCAAAGCCGAGAAACCCATCAGCGTAAGATTGTATGAACTAGTCTTTGACTTTAAAGAAGAGAGCCCTAGGGCATCTCGGTTATGCAGGGTCACCTAGGGAGCTGTTTCTTCTGGATTTGCTTCTTGGGTTTAGCTGTCTAGGCATTCAGAGGCCATACAGCCATGGTCAAAGAGAACACAGCTCCAGCTTGTGGAAGATCTTAGTGACATCTACACGATGCTGGTTTTGCAGGCATACAGAAGGCAAGAGCTGTGGGACCATGGAGACCTCCACCAAGATTTCAAAGGAAAGCCTTGGAAGGCAGCCTCTGAGAGGGCGATGCATGAAGCTGTGAAGGCGACGATAAAGATGCAGTACAGATGTCAGGGCGTAGGACATGCCAGCAACATGGAACATCTTCTGAAGGGAGTCACAGGCAGCATGCAGAACAGCTCTGCTAAAGAGCCATGTGGGCTGCAACCAGCAAGGTCATGGGCAGGATTGCCCAAGCTACTGGAGGGATTTTTATCTTATCACCATGTGATCCAGATGCCAGACCCGGAGCTGTCGGATTTAATATTGGCCCTCATGGGAGGACGTGGGGCCCTGGGCATGGTAATGTACACTTGTAATCCCAGACATAGAAGACATAGGAGGATTATGGGATCAAGGTCTACCTGGGCTACACAGAGAGACTCTGTTTCAGAAATAACAACAAAAAACCTACGGGGACTCTTGGGGATAGACTGATTGCATTTTTATTATTACTGAGGCATGAAGTAAATTTTGTTGTTTAAGCATGGAGTAAAATTTACACGAAATGACAATGACTCTTCACATGAAAAGAAAACTTAGCCCACTTACAAACTGCATCTAATATGCAGATGGAGTGCATTTTGCATTGTGAGATGGGCATGCGCTTGGGGGAGCCACGGTGGAATGTTATGGTTAGGATTTAGAATGTCCCCCAGAGGCTCATATGCTAAAAGGCTTGGTCACCAGTTTGTGATACTATTGGGAGGTGGGAGGTAAGGGCCTGGTTGGTAGAAGCTGGGTCACTGGGTATGTGACCTTGAAGGGAATATTGAGCCCCTACCTCTTCTCTCTTTCTGGCCTCCAGGACTTGAGCAGCTTCCTCCACTACATGCTCCTTGACATGATGTTCTGCCTCACCCATGAGCCCCAAAACAGGACAAAGTGACCACGGACAGATAATCTCTGATATCATGAGTCAAATCAAATCTTTCCTCCTTTTAAGTTGTTTATATCCGATATTTCGTTGCTGTACTAGAAAGCTTATTGACAAAGATATGGTAGAGACTGATTTGGATCCATCCATCCACCTATCCATTCATCTGTCTACCCACCCCCCCC